>NW_006408655.1:8702736-8736922 GCF_000296735.1 Chrysochloris asiatica
AGATGAGGCTTTCTGCTCCCATAAAGATTTACAGCCTCGGAAACCCTGTACAGGGTCGCTATGAGTCGGAACCGACTCCATGGCACATAACAACATCAATCTCATTTGTAGTCCTGTTGTGGCACTGTAAGATAAGCACTTGACCACAAGATCAGTTTGAACCACAAGTTTGGTGGTTCAAACTCGCTTATCTCTCCTATGATTCTTGGCAATTTTTTTTCTTTCTTTCTGAGTTTTGTATATGTCATTCCATTGTTTTCTTGCCTGTGTGGTTTCTGCTGAGAAATCAGAACTTAGTCTTATTGGTTCTCCTTTGTAGTTAACTTTTCATATATTTCAAGCTACTCTCAGTATTCTTTACTTATTTTTGGTTTTGGAAAGTTTGATTATGGTATGTCTTGGTGATTTTCTTTGGGGATCTATTCTCTTTGGGGTTTGTTCAGCTTCTTGTGTGCTTATCTTCTTGTCTCTCATGATGTTAAAGAAATTTTCTTCCAACAACTCTTCCACAATTTTCTCTGGGCTTTTTATAGCTCTTCCTGTTCTGGAATTCTGGTCATCCATAAGTTATTCCACTTTATGGTATTCCACATAACTGTTAGGCTTTCTTCACATTTTTTCATTAATTTTTTCCTGATTGTTATTCTAGCTAAATATATTGAGAGATTTATCTTCAAGCTCACTAATTTAAACTTTCATTGCTTCAAATTTTCTCCTTTTCCCTGTCAATATACTGTCCATTTCTTAAATTTTAGTATTAATTTTCTGAATTTCTAATTGTAGGTTTTGTTTCAAAATTTGCCTTTGTTTTGTCTATTTGTTCTTATAGTGTTTTCCTGAATTCTGCTAAAGGTTTTTCTGTGTTCTCCTTGCTTTCCTCAATCTTTCTGCCAATCCTTTGAAGGTACCTAAATATAATTCCTTTGAATTCCTTTTCAGCTAGTTCCATTACCATTTCTTCTTCAGAAATGTTTTCTGGCTCATCTGTTTGAGCCATTCTCTCTTGTTTCTTTGTGTGAACTAATATTGTCTGTTGTCTGCAGGACATTGTGGTGTTGCCATATGTGTATTTAATTGATGATTATATGCTGATGTGTTCTTACTATTATCAATTGTCTCCTGTGGATGTGGTTAGAGAATGGAAGTGTGTGCACCATTTGCTCTTCACCAGTGGTTCACCTCAGTTTAGGGTGTATTTGACTGGTTTTGGCTGCTGTCTATAGTTGACCACGTGGTATAGGAGCTATTATAGGCTCTTGTCCAGTGAGTAGAGCTACAGAAGGCACAATTGTGGTGCAGCTGTATGAACATGGTTGCTGTCTCTTGTTAGGTGGGAAAGAGGGAACCCCTTGTCACATACACATAAGAAAACAAAACTGAATAAACAATCAACCAACAATTTAGAGAGAAAATAATAAAGAAGAAAAATAAATAAAAACAGGCAGCAACCAGAAAAAAAGAATATAATAACTAAAAAGAGAAGAGAGTGAAAGGAAAATAGAGCTATAGAAGAGAAAATAAAAGGATGAAATTAAAAAAAAAAAAAAAAAAAACACCCCAGAAAAACCAGGGAGACATGAGGGAAGATGAAAAAAGAGAATAGTGAAGAAAAATCAAAAGGGAAACAAAGAAGAAGAGAGGAAGTGAGAAAGAAAGGAAAAACAAAAGCAGAGATAGAAAGGATAAAATCCAAGGCAATAGAGAAGAAGGACCAGAAAGAATAAACAAACAAAACCAATGAAACAACAAAGGGGGGAAAAACCAAAAAGACAGTGCAGCTGTTGTACCTGAGAGGAGAAAACTCTGGGGGGCGCTCCTGCCAGCCAAGAAGCTCATGAGTTGGTGCTGGAGGAATGTGACAACAGAGTTCCTGGTACTAGATGAAGTTCCTATAGACTTAGGTGTTATCCTTGTTCAGGGCACTCAATCATGAAGTCGTGGGTGGAAGCCCTTGATGGAGCTGGTTTCAGTGTCTGTTAGGACCACAGGGCAGCTGGAGCCAGGGTAACTGTCTGTGAGGATCTGCTAGACTAATGCTGGTCTGATGGTTCTATTGGTTCTGAAAGTCTGGAGCCAACCCCACATAAGCTTTTAACTCTCAGAGAGCAGGGTCTGTGCTGGGAATGGATGAGGGTAGGAGTTGCTCACACCTCTGGTCATCAGAGAAGCCTGGGGAAAAAGAAAGAATTGCACCTTTCCTGTCTCCTCTGTGAATCTACTCTGCCCGGTTACCGTCTGTTGCCAGAGCTCATCACAAAAGTTCAAGATATTCACTCGTTCTCTAATCAGTCTCGCTCTCTTGTCATCCCTGCTCAGCTTTTCCTCCCGGCAAGCACTCAATCCACTTCTCTCACTTTTCTTCTGAAGTTCAGAGTGCCAGGATTTTCATCTGTGTCTGTTTCATTGGTCTCACATCTTTGTTGTTGAGGGTCCATGTAGTGTATCTGCCTTGTCCACCATCTTGCTTGATGCATGAAAAAAATATTTTTAAAAATAATTTAATGTATAATTATTATTTAATTCTCAGATGTAATTTGAAATATGTTGAATGTTGATTTATGTGATCATGTAAACAAAAGCTCTTCGGGATCCTCAATAATTTTGACATGTAAAGGGCTCCTAAGACCGACATGTTGGACAACTGCTGTATTATACTATCCTGTTTCTGTTAGGACTTGAGTTCCAAATTGAACTGCCTTTGTATTCATAGTCTGTTGTTATTGTCAAGCGCTGTACAGTCAGCTCTGTCTCATAGCAACCATATATAGGGTTTCAAGGAACAGTTGGTAGGTTTGAACTATTGACCTTGTGGTTAGCACTCCAGTGTTTATTCTACAGCACCACACCAGGACTCAATTCATAGTCTAGGGATTTGCATTTGATTTTTTGTCTTTGCTCAATTTTCTCAGGGTTTAGCATTCAATTATTCTTTTGCTTAGATAGACAGAACCATCTTCCTGCCATTTGAAAAGTTGAAATCTACTTTCCTAGTGCCACTTAAAAAAAAGGCAAAACCACAAAAACCCATTGCTGTTGAGCTGATTCCATCTAGTGACCCAAAAGGATGGCGCAGAACTGCTGCAATCTGTAGGGAAGCTGACTGCCACAGGATTTACTTTCTCCTGCAGAGCAGCTGCTCGGTTTGAACCACTGACCTATCAGCGAGCAGCCAAGTGCTTTACCACTGCGCCACCAGGCATTCTTCATATTGTTATGGTTAAGTACCCTTGAGTCAGTTTCAACTCATAGCAACCCTTTATAGGGTTTTCAAGGAGCAGCTGGTGGTTTTCAACTGTAGACCTTGTGGTTCAAAGTCCAGGCTGATCCTACAACACCATACCAGGAGTCTTCATATCCGGTCCCCATAAGGGAGCTTATATTCAGAATACTTAGAGAGTGAGTCTGGTGGGTAGATTTGCTTGCTGCCGTTTGTCTTCTCTTGCCAGCTCCTCTCTGGTCTTGCCTAGGCTTCAGCATCGTTAGACTGTTAGACTTCTCCAGGAAGGCCAGGCTTCATGGCAGTGATTGACTAAGGCTTGTAATAGTAATGGTAACCAGATCTAACATTTGTGAGAACATCCTATCTGCCAGGCATGGTGCTAAGCTTTAAACTGTGCTACACAGAGCATCTCCTCACAACAACTTACTAAGGGAGATGCTGCTATTATTTTCCCCATTCTTCATATGAGAAAATGGGGGCTTAGAGAGGTTAAAAGTATAACCTCTCTAACCACATAGCTAAGAAATGGTAGAGGCAGCTTCTGAATCTCCACAAGCAATCAGGCTTATGTGTTTGGCTAAAGTCTGAAAATCCTGTTGTTGAAAATGGCTGTTTCATCAGAGCTTGTACTTTCCTGCTATGCCAAGATTATGATGGCCTCCTAAGGCCACTATGGTTTCATTTTGATCCCCCCACTCTTCTACACGTAGGAAGCATGGATATAATCCCTATTTCCTAATATGCAACCCAGTTCACAAGGCTCCCAGTGTGTTTAGATCCGTGTCAGGCATTAACAACGAAGCCTTCACCATCAAAGGAACAAGAAACCCTTTCCCTGTGACAAGACAATGTTCTTAATGCTGAAGGTGCAGTGGGAATGATTTCTTTGGAACTGAATGTCGGCGTAGCTTGACTTGGGATCTGGAAGCAGCGGGAGGGAATCAGATCCTGCTCAGGAGGAAAATGAGTTGGAGCTATGAATGTCTTCCATAGTTCTGAAAAGAAGTTCTGTTCTGGAACTGGTTGGCCTTCCTTCTCTGAGGCTCATGGTACATCTGGAGCTGATGAAAGTAACACCGGCATCCTGAGAAGTCTGGACACCTCGTTAGGATCAGCTCGGACAGAGGTTATCTGCAAGCAGGTGGGTATTTCTGTTTCACTTTGTTTTCTCTAAGGCTATCTCCCAAAAACCACAGCCATTGAATAGATTCAGACTTATAGCAACCGTTTAGAGGGTTCCCAAGACTGCAAAATTTTATGGAAGCAGATAGCTTCATCTTTCTTCTGCAGAATGGCTGGTGGATTTGAACTGCTAACTTTGTGGTTAGCAGTCCAGCGCTTATCCTATAGCACCAGCAGGACTACTTAAGGCTAACTCAGGTGTCACAAAGAGCTCTCTTATCCTCAGTGTTATTCCACGAAGTACAGTTGTTATTAAAACACCTTGAATTTCTGTTCATGCTGGTAAAAATTCACCTCCCTCCCTTAATTTTGAAACCTGGAGATCCAAGAAAAAGCCTTTCTGAGCCCTTCCCTGAAGTGGCCTTTCCTAGTCCTAGCATTCCAGGGAGATGGGAGCAAAGTTAATATCTGAAGAAAGGAGCTGGCCCTTCACATTCTTGTAAGCAGGATAGGTAACAGGAAGGCCCTACATGATTGGTATCAACCAAGCTTCTTCCTCAGTCTGCTGGGTCTCACTGACGGCAGACCAGTCCTCATGGCTGTGCCTTCTGTGAACCTTCTGTGAGAAAGTGGCAGGACTCCAGACTGAAAACTTATTTTCATATCATTGAGTGTTCATATTTTATGACTCAACAAACTGCTGTCAAGTCAGCTCCAACTCATGGCTACCCCACGTGTGTCAGAACAGAACTGTGCTCTGTACATTTTCAGTGGCTAATTGCTCTTCCCAGATATCGCAAGTTGGACTCAAACTTCCACCTTTATGGTTAGCAGCTGAGTGTGTAACCTATGTGCACCACCCAGGTACTCCTTTCTGGCTCATGAGTTTTGCAAAATATATAGTTGTTGTTAAGTGCTATGGAGTTGGTTACAACTCAAACCTGTATAGTGTTTCAAGACTTTAAATCTTTACCGTAGCAGAAAACCTCATCTTTCTCCTGCAGAGCAGTTAGTGGGCTTGAACTGCCAACCTTGTGGTTTTCAGTCCAGTGCTTATCCTATGGAGCCACCACCTCCCTGAAAAATAACATCATCTTGCCTTTAATTAAAAAGACTGTTAACAGTATAACTACAACAACTCATTATGAATGCTTGCGGTGCACGTCAAGAAATCTACAATGCTTTCCATGCATTATGTCAGTCATCAAGCAGTCCTTTCATAGAGATAGAATTAGGATCCCCATTTAAAGATGAATAAGCCAAGACCCAAGTTAAATAACTTGTCCACATTGCTCCTGGTAAAGCTATTTGTCATTACATTCTGCATTCTTAATGAAATTCTGATGCGATAGACTGCCTTTCCCTCAAAGATATCAAGCACTAGAGCAGGAGGCTGTGTGGACTTCACGTGCCTGGTTTTATGTAAAGAACATTGTTTCATTTGAGGAACTCACGGAAACTCCTTTCCTTTTCAGTGTGAAGCTCATCTTGGCCACGTGTTTCCTGATGGACCTGAGCCTACTGGTCAGAGATTTTGCATCAACAGTGTAGCTCTAAAGTTTAAGCCAAGTAAACACTGATTATCTCAATAGGTCCTTATGCTTACCACTGTTTCCTTTCTGTTCAGTGCATAAAAATAATTTATTTACTAAAAGCAAGGCAGTGGTTGCTATTAGCACCAAGAGAGTCGCAGCTTCTCTTCATTCATTACCTTGAATCAGCTCAACCCTGATGTCTTCTTTGATTTTGGCAATTCCACAAACTGTCAGAAGGGTGGCCACTGACTTCTTTCTGCGGGCTTCACCTGAGACCACAGAGCACAGACACATGGAAGGTTGGTAGACAAGGAAGACAAAAAGTGCCTATAAAATGTTGCTGAATTCCCCACTTCAGTTAAGTCCTTCATGGATTTATCTCCATGTACAGAGCAGAGATCAAGTGAAAAGAGGTAGGAAAGTCAACATGGGATTAAGGTAATCAATAATTGTTTTAGGCTGGTTTCTATCAAAAAACAAAAACATTGAAACTTGTTTATGTATATCTACATAACGAGTTAATATCAAGTACCAGGCTGTGTACCAGTCTGTGGTTCAGGGGTTGCTTTGAGGCAGAACTGACTCAACAGCACCTAACAATAACAATAATAAAAACAACACATACACACACATGTATAATTAATTACAGATGGAGTCCTGGTATGGTGCTGCAGGATAAGCACTCGACCTCCAAGTTGGTTTGAACTGCAAGGTCCGCAATTTAAATTCACCAGCTGCTCCTCGGAAACCCTATACAGGGTCACTATGGGTCAGAACCAACGCGATGGCACTTAACAACAACAACAACAAATATATATGAGTTGACCGTCATTACCTGGAGTTTCCATAGGTTCAAGCAACTGTGGATTGAAAATATTTTTTTTGGAAAAAAGCACCATTATGTGGTCAGAGCAATCTTTCGATGCTTATTAGGAGGGAGTATAAAGTTCTATTCACATAGAACTTACATTATCTTATAAGTAATGTAGAGATAAGTTTTAAATATGAGAGCATGTGCATAGTTATGTACAAATACTACACCATTTTAATATAGGCCACTTGAGCATTCACAGATTTTGGTATCTGTGTGGGGTCGTTAAACGAGTTCCCCATGGATACCGAGGGACAACTGAACACACGTCACCAGTTTTCTCTTAGCACTAAGACATTTGTTATCAAAGTTGTTGTAGAGTAAGTAGCAAACTCATAAGGATGAGTTTTCTGAATTGGTTCTCAAGTCTGGCTAGTCTTAAAGGTGCTGATAACTCAACCTCCAGTAGTAAAGAGAGCTCTGTGAATCGATGCTGCAAAATGGCAGTAGAAATATGCAAAGTATCACCACCACTGGATTGAATATTTTTCAAAGTATCATATTTGACACTTTTCCTTATTTTTTCTCAATAAGTATATGGAAACTGGTTGGTTGGTCCTACTTTTACAACAAAATGATGAAACATAAGGATGAGCTCAGAGCTTAAGAATCACAGCTCGAGCATGACATACAAGACTTGGAAGTTGCACTTGTGCCCTGAAAGAAAACCTTATTCCATGTATTAACAGAGCTAATGTTACTGAAAACCAAACCCAAAGTCTTAGAGTGACTGAGTCACAATGCCAGTTGAATTCCCAACATCCTACGGTGTCTGAAGTTAAAGTGAGACCGTTGCCTGGGAAGACATGGCATCCTGAAACTTGGAGTGGGGACATGTGGGCAGATAATCAGGAAGCTGTGTTGGTGTGGCACTGTAGAATAAACACTGGACTATTAATCACAAGGTCAGTGGTTCAAACCTACCAACTGCTTCTCGGAAACCGTATAAGAACTGACTCAACCTCACTTAAACAACAATCAGAAAGCTGGGGACGTTGAGCTCCTAAATTCCATTGAATCACTCCTGCTACAGAAACAGCCCTTTTAGGCCCATCTGAAGAAATTACTGCCTCTTTGTCTGCTAATCTATTCACCTGAGTAAAATCATTATCCCTCCCACCCCATCCAATGAGATTAACCCAGCTGTGCCTGAGACACTACCTGGTGCAAAATTAGGTTTCCATAAAAGTATGGATATATTTCTTATGTTTCTATTCCATTCCATTGACCTTTCTATCTTTACAACACTGCCACACTATCTTGACTACTATAGCATTATGGTAAGTTTTGAAATTAGGTAGTGTGAGTTCCCCAATTTTGTTTTCTTTTTCAAAATTGTTTTGCCTCATGTGGAGATGTGGAGTTGGTGTTGACTCATAGCTGCATAGGGTTTCTGAGGCTTGTTTTAAATTTTTGCAGGAGCAGAAAGTCTCATCTTTCTCCCATGTAGCAGTTGGCAGGCTCGAAACACAGACCTAGTGGTTCACAGTCTAGTGCTTATCGTATGGAATCACCATGCTCCCTTACCTACTCTAGTATCTGTATTTCCTCATAAATTTTAGAACTAACTTAAACATTTCTACACATTTTCCTGCTGAGATTTCAATTGAGTTTGCAGTGACTCTATAGATCAATTTGGGGAGACTTTAAATCGTGGTACTGTTGAGTCCTTTGATTCATGAATATTATTTAAGTCATTTTAAATTTCTCTTTTAATATTTTATGGTTTTCAGTTTGTGAATCTCGCATATATTTCATGAAATGTATTTCTAAGTATTTAATGATCTTGATGCTATTGTAAATTGAATTATTAAAGTTTTATTTTCTAATTGTTTATTGCTCTGTTCATTTGTTTTTTTAAATCCCTTTTTTTCCTCTCTGTTTTTAACCTTAGGTACATTTTACTGATCTGTTTTCAAGTTCACTTACTCTTTCTTCTGTCATGATCATTCAGTTTACCTACTGATTTTTTTTTTTTTTAATTTCAAAAATTTTATTTTTCAGTTTTAAATTTCTATTATTTCTTTATTGTTTCTGTTTCCTTGCTGAAGCTTCCTATTTATCTTCTGATATTTTCATTCACCAAGTGCATATTTTCTTTTAGTTCTTTGGAGCTAGTTAGAATAAACCACTGCCATCAAATCAATTTCAACTCAATAGTCACCTTGTGGGACAGAGTTTCTGAAATTAAATCTGTACTGGAGCAGATAGCCTTATTTTTCTTCTGTAGAGTGGCTGGAGGGTGTGAACCACTGACCATATAGTTAGCAGCACAATGCTTATCCCACAGAGCCACCAGGGTTTCTTCATAATTAGAATGGCGATTAAAAATCCCTGTCTACTAGTTCCAAACTCTGACTCATCTTGGGGTCAGACTTGATTGATTTTCTTTTCTGTTGAAATTCTTAATTTTGTTTTTTTCTCTTCTTTGTATGTGTCATATAATTTTGAACTGTATCCTGAGTATTGTGAGTGTTAAATTATGGAAATTCTAGATTTTTAATTTTTCCAGTGAGAGTTGTCTCCTTTGTTTTAGTAATTTTCTTAGCTTAACTTGAACTACAAACACTCTTACTTGTATGGAAGTTTCAGCCTATTTGATTTTTTAAATTTTTATTGTTGCTTTTGTTTTTATCTGAGCTACACGGAGTCTTTTTCATGATTATATAATCCAGGGGTCAGTAAGAGATATTGAGTAGGTAAGATTTAGGCAACCCTCTTCTGGCTTTTTTCCTTGTTAGGGTCTCCCATTCTACTCAATGTTCACAGTTTCCTGAGTTCAGCTTCCAGGCTTCCTGGAACAAGAATATTAAAAGTTTCTTCATAACATTACCCAGCAGGCTTCACCTAAGCTCAGGCTAAAATCTGAGAACTTACTTACATAGCTCCTCCAAGCTTACTGTCCTCACCACAGACTGTTTGCTTCTGTCCATTTTCCAGTACCTTCAGGTGATTACTTTTTGTATTATGTTCAGGCTGTATAGTGATTTTCTGAAGGAACGTAGTCACATGTGAGAATTTTAATTATTTTTCTCCAGAAGTAGAAGTGCAGGACTCCCATTTGACAGTATCTTTTTCCAATGCTATGTCTTCATTTTTCTTTGAAACTTTTTTATTGTGAATTGAATGAATTACAGACAAGAGCATCAGTTTTACATTGAACAAATCACACACTTTGTTTCGTCTCAATGACTGCGATCCCCTCCATCTAACAGCAGTCATCCCATTTCCTCCCTATGCTTCCTGTTTCTATGCCACCGTCCTTCCCATTCCTTCTTAACTTTGTCCTTAAGTAGTGGTTGCCCGTTTGACTGAAATGGTGAGCATACTTTACTAGTGCTGTTATCCTCTGTACAAACATATCTACTGCTTGACTGAAAATTGGGCCACAAGGGTGAGTTCCTTTCCAGACCTGAAAAGTAGGCAGGGGCCATAGTCTCGGGTTCCTCCAGTCTCTTTTGACTGGTAAACCTGATCTTTTTGGTGTGTTTTTTTAATTTTGAGTTTTGTTCCACATTTTCTCCCACTCTATCTGGATCCTTCTAATGCGATCCCTTTCAGAATAGATAGTAGTAGTAGCTGAGCACTATCTAGTTCTTCTGGTTACTCTTCTTTCTTCTGCACATGGAGAGACCAGTAGTTCTGCCTTAGATGGCTGGTCATAAGCTTTTAAGATCCTAGTCGCTACTCACCAAAATAAGATGCAGAACATTGTCTTTGGGACTGTGTTATGCCAACTGACTGTAGTGTCTTATGAGATTATGGTCCTAGCCCTCAGACCCAATAACTCATTCCCTCAAAGTGTTTGGTAATATCTAAGAAGTTTTCATCGTTTTTTCCCTTGTATGGTAGAACATTCATAGATGTGTTTGCAGTAAACGTAAATACTCATGTACAAATATCCTGTGTCAAACCCTTATATATTCTTGGGTATACTCCCATTCTTCCTCCCCTACCCATTCAACCTGTGTATCTACCTTAGAACTCTATTGTTGCAGGGTTGTGTATAAAACAGTATTTATTTCTATCCTCTTGAACCATTGCATTCCTCCCCGTGTCTTCATCTGGCTTCATCATTCTTCTGCCAATCTCCCTCTTGTTGTATATTGTATTCCCTGTCACCTGAGTTAACATGTGTCTACCCTTTAGCCAGTGAATTACCCTCTCTCCCCTCCCACCCCTGGAAATCATCAAAGAATGTTTCTTTTAGCAGGAAAATATTTTCTCAAGTTTTCACTTTAATGGTCTCATACAATATTTGTCTTTTTTTTTTTTAAAGCTTTCATTGTGAATTCAGTTGTAGTTTACATGGGAGAACATCAGTTTTACACTGATCCTATCATACTTTGTTCATTGCAATCATTAAAATCCCCTTCATGCATCATCATTTAACAGTATTTACTTTTATTCCCTCTGGTTTTTATTTTTGTTTTTTTATGTGCACAAAACCACTCAGAAATACGTAATCATTTAAACAACCAAAGGGCACATTCTGCAATCCTGCCTCCTGGTCACCAGCACACAGCCTTTCTCTTTTCTTGAGTGTAGAGTCCTCAGCTGCTCTATCTCTCCATGTCCTCATCTCTGCATCCATCTCTGGTGCCACTGCTTCTCTGGATAGACTCCCACATTCAGCTTTTGTTCTTCTCCCTTGATGATCCTAGGGTCCTCCGTTCCTGGAATGTAAGATTAATTACTACCCCCTTTATGTTACAAAATTTCTGCCTTTACAGTGGTGACAATCACAATTAGTCATCTTAACAATTACTCATTATTGAATCAAAAGAATCCTATCCCCATTTCCTTTCACCAGAGCTGTTTAGACAAGATGAAACCTATTCAGTGGGGATTCTACCTTCTTCCGCACTCTGAAACTAAACTCCTTCTTGAAAACTTGTAAGCCAGACATTTTGTGCCTTTATAACTCACCCCCCCCACCCCATTTTAGGTAGCCAATGTCTAAGTTGCTTGCCCCTATCAATCCTGTGTACCGAGGGGATAGGTTTGATCCTTGATGTGAAGTATGGCTTCATTTTTTTACATAGTTTTCAGAATATTCATGGATTTTTATTCAATGCTGACACTGCAGTATAATGCACTAGACCACACGTCAGTTTGAACTTCCAGGTTGGTGGTTCAAACCCACCAGTCACTCCTTAGAAACCCTATACAGAGTCACTATGAGTTGAACTGACTTGATGACCCTTAACAATTAATTGTGCAATGGTTTAACCTAGAGGGCTCCCAGGAAGGTACACAATTTCAAATTACATGCTTCAGAGTATCATCATTGAGAAGTTTTTCTGATAACAAAGACTGTTGTTTCTGATAACAAAGACTTTAATTTCCAGTGGTGTTGAAAGAAGAAGTCAAAGCTACACTGGAGGTATTGGCAAGAATGAGACTCCAGAATTGACAGACTTGAGATGTTTCAATGAACAGATGCAATGCTGAAGTGCTCACTCATCCATGCTAAGAAATGTGGAAGACAGCTACCTGGCCATCAGACTAGAAGAGATCCATATTTATGCCCATTTCAGAGAAAGGTGATCCAACAGAATGTGAAAGTTTTTGAACAATATCACACACAAGTAAAATCTGGCTGAAGACAATTCAAAAATGGTTGGAACAGTACATTCACCTGGAACTGCCAGAAATTCATGGATTCAGAAGAGAATGTGGAGTGAGGGATATCATTCCTTATATCAGATGGATCTTGGCTGAAAACAAAGAATATCAGAAAGATGTTTATCTGTGTTTATTGACAGTCTACAGGCATTTTATTATGTGGGTTATAAGAAATTATAGATAACATTACAAAGAATGAGAATTCCAGAGACTCAGTTCATGCGGAACTTGTATATAAACCAAAGGGCAGTCTGGTCATTCAGAAAAGAGGATCCTGATTGTTTTAAAATCAGAAAAGGTATGTACCGAGGTTGTATCCTTTCACCACACTTAATCTGTATGCTGAGCAAATAATCCTAGAAGCTGTACTATCTGAAGAAGAACATGGCATCAGTGTTGGAGGACGGTACATTAACAACCTGAGATATGTAGATGACACAACATTGCTTGCTGATAGCAAAGAGGACTTGGAGTACTTATTGATGAAGATCAAAGAATACAGCCTTCAGTATGAATTCCACCATAGCATAAAGAAAACAAAACTCTTCACAACTGCATTAATGATAAGTAGAAAAAAAGATTGAAGTTGTCAGTGATTTCATTGTACTTCGACCCACAATGAAAGCAGCAGTACAGAAATCAAATGATATATTACATTGGGCAAATCTGCTGCAAAAGATTTCTTTAAAGTGTTTTATTGTTGTTGTTGTTTTAAAAAGATGTCCTTAGAAGCGAGGATGGTGATACTTCATCTTAAATAGTTAGGACAAGTTATCAGGAAGGACCAGTCCCTGGAGAGGTCATTATGCATGGTAAAGTAGAGAGTCCGTGAAAAAGAGGCAGAGTCTCAACAAGATGAAGGGACATAGCCGTTGAAACAATGGGTTCAAACATAGCAACGATTGTGAGGATGGTGTAGGGCTGAACAGTGTTTTGTTCTGTTGTATATAGGGTCTCTGTAAGTTGAAACTGACTCAATAACAACTATGTTGTTAATACTGTGTTTGTATCCTTTGATTTTTTATTATTTGTAAAAGAAAAGTAATATTCAAGAAATTGGAAAAAAGAATACAGTAAATAGAAAGGAGATACTAATGTTTAAATAATTATTTATTTCTGAGTGTTTTTGTGTACATCCCCTAAAAAACAAAAAAAAAATGTTGTTGAGCTGAAAGCTTGTTGAGTGCAGGACTCCATAAGATAAGCACTGGACTGCAAACCACAGGGTCTGCAGTTTGAGCCTAACAACCGCACCATAGGAGAAAGATGAGGCTTTCAGCTCCTACAAAGATTGATAACATCAGAAACCCTATGCAGAAGTCACTATGAGTAGAAACTAACTTGACAGCACTTAACAACAAGCATCATTGGGATAAACTAAAAAATATGAGTGTGGTTACATGTGTATGTATGTATCTGTATAAATTGGGATGTATATGTGCTTATATATACCAGGGTAAGTCAAAAGTATTGCTGCTAGGGATCCAGTTCATACATACATGGATTTCTTCCAAACAAAATCTGGTTTAATAATGTCTCTGTGATCAGTGGATAGCTGCAGACAAATTGTCTCAGTAATTCACTTGTCATAGTCTCATTGGGGACCATTAAAAAACAAAAGAAGGATACATTTTGTGCCATGGGGGGGGGGGGAGAAACAATTTTGAGGTCAGAACTAATATAAAAAATTTAACAAAACAAGTTTAACAGAACTGCAAATTACTGAAGCTTTGTGATAAATTTATGGAAATGTTGCCTACATAAAACAACAGTTTTTAGATGGATGAAGTGCTTTAAGGAATTTTGGGAAGACCTCAAAGATGAGTCCATAGATAGAAGCCCATCATCCTTGACAAATAAAGAAACTGTGGCTAAAGTACAAAAATTGGTGGAAGAAGACCATAGAACTACCACTGCTGTGAAAGCTATTGAAGTTGGAATTTCACATTAGTTTGGCATTTTCAATTTTAAATGAATATCTTGGCCTCAACAAGATTTCAGCCAGATGGATAACTCAAAGATCAGTTAGCTCAAATTGCTGATCTAAGCTAATGAAGGCAATTTTATAGAATGAATCTTAACTGGAGACAAGCCTTAGATTTACTAATGTGAACCAGTGAATAAGATCCATTCAAAACAGTGGCTTCCCATACTTGCATATAGTACCCATTTGACCTAGCTTAAATGGCTGGATGATCAGAACTTGACTAGAGGAAGAAAGAAAAGAAAAGAAAAAAAGAAAAACAATTTAAAAAATATATAAAACAAGTGTAATTTGCTACAATTTGGTGAGCTTGACCTGTACTTATGGATGTAGTAGCTTAAAATACCAGCCAAGAGGGAAGGAATCTGCACAGCAAGGATCATTCCCATCCCTTTTGTACATGGAGTTGATAGGTATGGGCAATTTAAACATTGGTTACCTAAAATGGGGGGTAGGTGGGTAATAAAGGCATGAAGTGACTGGCTTACAAGTTTTCAAGAGGGAGTTTAGTTTCAGAGGGTGGGGAAGGTAGACTCTCCACTGAGTGGTTTTCAACCTGTCTAGACGAGGCTGGTGAAAGGAGATGGGGATAAGACTCTTGTGAGTAATTGTTATCATGACTGATTGTGATTGCTGCAACTGTAAAGGTAGACTTTTTGTAGCAAAAAGAGGGGAGTGGTTGATCTTGCAGTCCAGGGGCGGAGGACCCTGGGACCATAGAGGGAGAAGTGTAGGAGTAGAGTGTGGGACCATATTCAGAGGAGCAGCAGCGCCAGAGATGGAGGCAGAGATGATGATGTAGAGACTCTATGGAGTGGCTGGGGACACTAGACTCATGGAGAGAGGCTGTGTGCTGGTGGCCTGTGGACAGGCTTGCAGGGTGTGCCTTTTGGGTGTGTGAATGATTGCATATTCCTGAGGGTTTTGATGTACATCAAACAAACAAAACCAGAGGAAATAGAAGCAAATGCTGTTGAATGATAATGCATGGAGGGGATTGTAATCATTGCAATGAAATGAAATACAATAGGCTGAGTGTAAAGCTGATTTTCTCCCATGTAAACTATCTCTCGATTCACAATTAAACAAAAAACAAAAACCAAACAGTGGCTTCCAAGGGAATCTGCTAAACCAGTTAAATTCAAGGCAGAGAGATCAGCTCAAAGGTTATGGCAGAAGTTTTTTGAGATTCCAAAGGGATAATCTTGATAGATTTTTAAATTTTTTGATAGATTTGAAGGACACAGATGATCATGGGGTTGATTATGAAGAATTTTTAAGAAAATTGAAAAACCTCATTAGTGAAAAAAAGGCCAAGACAGTTGTGTTAAGGAATTTTTTCTTTTTACTACAATGTACCTGCTCATTCTTTGAGGGTAGCAAGAACTTTCCTATGAGAATTTCATTGGGAAACTTTAGCCCATCCACCCTCTCTAGCCCTGATCTTGCCCCTTCAGATTTCTGTTTGTTGCCAAACACATGTGAGTCCTTAAGGAAGTCAAAACTCCTCTCTTGATGTGGTATAAATTGAAGAGTGCAGAATTCATCATGGAAGGGTTAGAGAAATAGAAACACTACCTTCAGAAATGTATAGAGTTAGATGGAGGATATGTAGAGAAACAATGTTTTTAGGTGCCATTGAGTCAGTACCAACTCATAGCAACCCCATGCACAACTGTATGAGACACACCCTGGTCCTGTGCTAACCTCATGATTGCTGCTATATTTTAGCCCATTGCTGCTGCCATTTTGCCAATGCATCTTGCTGGGGGTCTTCCTTTTCTTCTCTGACCCTCCATTTTACCAAACATGATATATTTCTCCAAGGGCTGTTACCTCCTGACATGTCAGAAGTGTGAGAGACAAAATCTGGCCATCCTGGCTTCCAAGAAGCATTCCGGCTGTACTTCATCCAACACAGATTGGTTTGTTCTTTTGGTAGTCCATGGTACTTTTAATTTTTTTTTCTTTCTATTTCTGCACACTTTTGCAAGTTGTTTTATTTACAATGCCAACGTTTAAAAGGTCAATACTCTAAATAGAGCTAACAAGACAGTAAAGTAGGCAGAAATCACTTTATAAAAAGAGGGAAAGCACAAAATATCACCTTCTATAGAGAATCCCCAGTTCAGTTTTATTCAGAGCATAGAGAAAAAAACTTTGGACCACATTAGGAGAAACAGCTCTAGGTTCTACAATCTGTACTTCACATGCAATGAAGACAATATTCTGCCATTACAATTGATTTGCTGCTGCATTTGTCTCCTGTTTGTCTAATATTAACAATTATAAACAGAGCAATGAAACTAGTATTTGGAATAATACTTACAGTGTTATGGTGTCAGGCACAACATTTCACTTCTCTTCACACCACTGGTTCTCTTTGAGTACCTGAGCTTCCTCCTCGTCAGTAAAGTCGTTTTTGATATTGAAGGTCTTACAAATCTCTTCAGGAGTTTCCCCCTTGATCATATTGGCAAAAGTCTTTTAAGTAATATCAAACAAACCTTTGATAATTAAGTAGTTTGCAACCAGAATAAGTCCAAAAAGTGTTCCCTGGTCAACTTTCTGGAATTGGTCACAAACAAGGATATCTATCGTCTGTTTTCTTTTCTTTGTTTTCATCATCCTAGGAGGCGGAGGGTCATCCTTGTGATGGGTGCCCCACTGAATGATCTTTTTAAATATTGCTGCCTTAACATTTGGTAGAGGAACTGGGTCATCATTTCCTTCATCATCCATTCCCAGAGCTTCCGATACAGTCTTGATAGTCACAGATTATTTGGCCATTTCCACATCAACTTCAAATATCTCTCCATCAGAACTCTACAACTTAATTGAACTCTACAACTCAAAAGCCTAAGGCAGCAGACCCAAGGCTGGCGAGAGCTAGGCCGTGTGGGTACAAAGAGAAAAGAGGAAGGCAGAGAACAAGGCCACTCAGTCCATGGTACTTTTAATATTCTCCTCCAACACCATAATTCAAATGCATCATAGCTTTACATTTTAATATTTTTTTAAATAAAGGTTTCTATGGTTTTGTAGCAATATATATATTTTTTACCTACCCTCATATTACTTATGGAATCAGAACAATGGCTATTTTTAAAGCTCTACATTCTTTCAGGAGATACCACGAAGCTGATTGTCCCAGGAAGTGCAGCCCCATTCAGGCTGCAAGCCTTGACCCCATCAATACTTACCCTTATATGTGGAGGTGCACATTTACATATGCGATTACGTATGCTGGTGTTGTTAAGTGCTGTGTAGTTGATTCTGACTCATAGCGACCTTTATAGGGTTTCCAAGGAATGGCTGGTGAGTTTGAACTGCTGATCTTGCAGTGCAAACCAATCTTGCAATTGAGTGTTTATCCTATGGTGCCACACCAGGACTGCTATACATGTATATGCATATGTTTCCTGCATGTAATTAAAGCTACACACAATAAAGCGCTTAGGGGGCAGATACTTCGTAGACTTAACAAAACACCTTTCAAGGTTGGTTTTCAGGGTCTGAAGGCTTAGGGCCATAATTTTGTGTGATAACTTGGTCAGTTGGCATAATATAAAGTTCATGTTCTACATCCTAGTTTGATGTCTGGGGTCTTAAAAGTTTGAGAGTGGCCATGTAGACATAACTATTGGTCTCTGTGTGTGAAGTAAAAGAGAAAGAAGGAAACCAAAGACTCCGAGAAGAAACTTGTCTACAGGACTGATAGTCCTCATCTACTCTTGAGAGTGCCCAACTACCACTGCCAACTGCTCTGATCAGGAACATGACAGGTGGATCCTGACAGAATGGGAACAAAATGTGAAACTGAACCTAAATTCTGAAAAAAGTCCAGACTTACTGGACCAGTTGAGACTAGAAGATTCCCTGAGAGTATCACCCTGAGATACTCTTTAAACCTTGATCTGGAACTATTCTGTGAAGCCATCTTTTAGCTAAGTAACAGGTTGGCTCATAAAATAAACAGTGTTACCCATGAGTGCTGTGCTCCTTTACAGAGCCATCGGACTTGACATTGTGAAAATGATCTACAGATAGAATGCAATCCCAATCCAGAGTCTAACATCATTCTTAAAAGAGATGGAAAAACTAATCACCAACTTTATATGGAAAGGAAAGAGACCCTTGATAAGCAAAGCACCACTAAAGAAGAACAAAGTAGGAGACTCTCACTTTCTGAACTCAAAACCTACTACAAAGCAGTAGTAGTCAAAACAACCTAGTATTGGTACAACAGACACAGTGGTACAGAGCTGAGGAACCGCAAATAAATCCATTCACCTATGGACAGCCAATCTTTGACAAACGGCTGAAACACATTAAATGGGGAAGAGATAGTCTCTTAACAGATGGTGCTGACAAAACTGGATATTCATTTGCAGAAAAATGAAACAGGACTCAGATTTCACACAATACACAAAAATAAACTCAAGATGAATCAAAGACCTAAATGTAAAACCTAGAACTATAAGGATCATAAATGAAAAAAAAAATAGGAGAAAATTTAAGGGCTCTGATACATGGCATACAAACATTATCAAACATAAACTGAAAACACACAAGCAGCAGAAGATAAACTGGGTGAATGGGACCTCCTAAAAATTAGACACTTGTGTGCATCAAAGGAGTCCTGGTGTGGCACTGTGGGTTAATGCACCAGATTGCAAAGCTGTTTGAACTGCAAGGTCGGTGGTTTAAGCTCACCAGCTGCTCCTCAGAAACCCTGTACAGGGTCGCTATGGGTCGGGATTGACTCCACGGCACTTAACAACAACAACATATGCATCAAAGGAGCCCTGGTGTGGTGCCATAGAAGTACTCGATCTCAAGGTCGGTTTGAACTGCAAAGTCAGTTGTTCAAACTCACCAGCCACTCCTCAGAAACCTATCCAGGATCACTATGAGTGAGATTTGACTCAGTGGTACACAACAACAACAAACATGCATCAAAAGATCTCACCAAAAGAGTAAAATGAGAACCCACAGACTGGGAAACAAAATTGGCAATGACATATCAAATATGGGACTAAGCTCTAAAATTTATAGAAAACTTCAACACCTCAACAAGTAAAAGACAAATAATCCAGTTTTTAAAATGGGCAGAGGACGTGAACAGGTACTTCAACAAAAAAGACATTCAGATGCTCTCAATTATCAGTCATTAGTGAGAAAAAAATCAAAACAACAATGAGATACCATTTTACCCCAACATTAACAGCAAAGTTAAAAACAAAAAACAACCTCCCCCCTCTAGAAAATAGCAAATGCAGGGTATAGAGAAACTAGAACCCTCACACACTGCAGGCTGGACTATAAAATGGTGTAACCCATGTAGAAAACTGTACAGTATATCCTCAAAAAGTTGGAAATAGAAATACCGTATGACCCAGCAGTCTCTCTACTTGGTATATATCCATACAGCCATACTCTCTAGGATATATACCATACACTCATACCCATACAAGATGAATTGACACAGTGGAAGCAGCCACCATAACAATTTTGAGGATGGCTATGAGGCAAATACCTAGCATCACCAAACAACACTATTCACGGCACTATCCACAATATCAAAAAGATGGAAGTAGCCTAAGTGCCCATCAGTAGAAGAATGATAAACATACTTTGATACATACATACAATGGAGTACAACACAACATCAAAGAAAAATTATGAATCTGTGAAACATCTCATAACATGGATGAACCTGGAGGACAGTATATGAGTGAAGTTAGTCAATCATGAAAGGACAAATAGTATAAGACCACTATTGAAAAAAGTCAAGAAAAACATTTCACACTTAAACATTTTTTGATGGTTACCAGGGGTGTGAGGGACCAGGGGAATAATTCACTGGCTAGAGGGTAGACGTGTTAATGTGGGTGAAGAGAGGTTGAAGAAGGCATGGGAAGGAGTGCAAAAGTTAAAGGCTACAGAAATAAGTACTATTATATACCCAATCCTGCAATAACAGTGACCTACAGGCAGATGCATGGATAGACACACAAATGAATGGGCTTGGGAGGCAGACCATACTCACAAATATATAAAGATTTCACAGAGAATATTTATACATGGATTTTTATCTTTGCTACAAATATATCCATGACTGTGGTGGAGCATATATGGGGCAAAGTTATGGAAACTCCTTAGACGTAACCAAATACCTTCATAGAATTTGGACCGTGGACCATAGTCTCAGAGGACATCGTGGTCGATTGGCATAACATATTCCACAAAGACAATGTTCTACACCCTACTTTGGTGAGTAGTGACTGGGGTCTTAAGAGCTTGTGAGTGGCCATCTAAGGTGCAACTATTGGTTTCTCCTTCAAAGACACCTAGAAAGAGTTAGTCCTGTGGGTTAGTGGACTGCATGAACATCCGTCTCTACAACCCTGAGACCAGAAGAGCTAGATGGTGTTCGGTTACCACTACCAACTGCTCTGAAATCGATACATTCAATGGTCCTGCATAGAATGGGAGAAAAATGTGGAACAAAACTCAAAACCATAAAAAAGACCAGGTGGATAAGATAGAGACCAGTGGAACCCTCAAGACAATGGCCCTTAATCATCCTTCAGGTGTGAAAATGAACTCACATCACGGTTCAATTTTGAACCCACTAGGGAGGTACTCACAGCTGACAGTAATCAACCATTTGAGATCAAATGAGGAATTCTCCAAAGAATAGTCCATTACTTGCTTTCTATATCTAATTTCCTCTCTTCATGCTCTCTCTGACTTTTCCTCCATGCTAAAAAAACAAAACAAAACAAAACAAAAACACCAACCAAGGACTCCTGGTGTGGTGCTGTAGGATAAACACCACAAGGTTGGCAGTTCAAACCCACCTGCCACACCTCACAGGCCCTATACAAGATCTCCAGGAGTTGGGACCGACTTGATGACACTTAACAACAACAAAGGTCCACCAGAGTGTAGTTCTGAGGAGCACAGATGGGAACCTGGCCTTTGAGGCCTACAGGGCTGAGCATCATCAGTAAGTGGAGTCTCTGGGTTCCCAGGCTGCTGCTCAGTTCATCCTCCAATAGAGGCACCCTGTGAGAAAGCCTCCCAGCAGCTGTGTGGTGGTGGTGGTGGTGGTGGTGGTGGTGATAGATTTGTCTGTGGGGTTATCCAGGACAAGGTCCTGGAGTCTCAAAGCACAGGATGCCCTTCTCTCTGACCCTCTCCACAGAGTTATGAACAAAAGAATAATTTATGTTACATTTAGATGCTGATTATGGGGATGGGTAGATGTCAGGGTGGAGGGAATATTCCTAGCAATTGGAGTGTTTGGCTGATTGGTAGCTGTTTTTAGACTTGTTTCTTTCTAGCATTTACCCCTGGAAATCATTTTCTTTGTAAATGTTAAAAGCCATATGAAAAACAGCAACAACAACAACAACCTTGATTACTCTTCTTTGTACTTCAATCAGCAGCATGTCAGCCTCTGAATAAACTTTAATTCCCTCACTGAGCCTGTCGAGGCGAACATTTAGTCCACATTTAAAAATATATCTTGGTAGGGGTCTCAAGAACAATTAGCAATTAAAATCATCTATTTTCTCCATTTTTACTCTGTCAACACGGCTGCTTGATTGGTTTCACAGACTAGGGCACTGCCTTGCTCGTGAGCGACACCTTCACTAATGCCACAGCTCTGAACTGTCACCTAAGGCAGCTCTCACAGTTTATGAATCTATTATCGCTTCATTAACTTTGGAATAGAAAACTTGATGCCTTCTCCAAAGAACACTTTCTCAGGTTCCCTGGTACTTCCCTCTGTCTCTGTCCCTGGGGCTGGTGTTCTCAACAAGAAACCACATGGCTAGGGCAAGTGCTGCTCCAACGTCCTGGGGAGCCTTTCCTCTTCTGCACCCCCACCCAACCACAGCCCATGGAGTGCTCTACACCCTAATACAATCCTGTTGGGAGTGTTCCCAGAACTAGTAAAGGCTGCAGATATAAGTGAATGAAAAGTCATTTAGCTCAACCTCTGGGCATTAACAAACAAAAAACCCCATGGCTGTGAATTTGATTTGGATTTATAGTGACCCCATGTGTGTCAGAGTAGAACTGTGCTGAACAGTTTGTTTTTTCCAAGTTTTGTTTCACTTATTTTGTTGTTGAGAATATACGCAGGAAAACGTAAAAAGCAACCCAGCAATTTCTGCATGTACAATTCAGGGTCATTGTTTATGTTCTTTGAGTGGAGCAGCCATTTTCTCGCCCTGCTTTACTGACTTGTCCCTTAGGGTTACCAATGGATGATTGGGGGGAGGTACATCACCAGGTCTACTTCCCAGGAGTCCTGGTATGGCGTTGTAGGTTAATGCACTGGACTGCAAAGTTGGCTTGAACTGCAAGGTTGGCAGTTCAAGCTCACCAGTCGCTCCTTGGAAACCCTATGTGGGGTTGCTGTGGGTCAGGCCCGACTCAATGGCACTTAACAACAACAACAAGGTCACCAGGCACCTCAGAGTGGATCCTAGCCTCCAATCTTTCAGCCAGCGGTGCAGCCCGTTAACCGTTTGTGTCACCCAGTGACTCCCTGTGGATTTTGCATGTAAAGAAGCAGTGTTCTAGAAAGACTTACCTAGGTGATGATGGTCATGACCCCCATGCCTGGCTGTCCCTTACATGGTGTTCATAGGTGGAAATATGGCTTAGGTTGTTGCACTGTTGGAAAAGTAAGATGTTATATTTGCCAAACAGTTCAGGTATGATCCTTACCTTTGGCAGAGGAATGGACTAGATGACTTCTCAAGGTCATAGTTAAGCTCAAGACTCCATGAGGACTTCAGAAAATGAGGTGATGCCCTCCGAGTGGGGAACTGTCTTTCATCAACTCATTTACTACCTTCCTGGAGTCTGAACATTGGTGATTGGAAATGAGGTACTGTAGCAGGAGTTCTGGTATGGCACTGTGGGTCAATACGCTGGACTGCAAAGTTTGTTTGAGGACCCTGGGCAATGATTTTATAGATTCTTATCGCCAACGTCATATGAAAGGTATCTTTAATACCCAAGTTCCCCTCCCCCTCCAAAATTCTTACCTGGACTGGTAAAACCTAGACTGGAACTTAGTTCAGCAATGCTTACTACGTGATGCCTGAGCTAAGTGTCATGTTGCTCTGCCGTGGACAGTGAGCTGCCAGGGGGCCCACATACGCAGTCCTTACTTAACAAAAGTGGTTTTGTGTGTACTTCTAGATGAATCATTCCAAAACAAATAGTTTAAAATTTTTATTACATAGAATAACAAACAAGAAAAGATAGTAAAGTATCTTTGGGCTTTTTTTTTTCTTTTTTTCCCCACTTATTGTTTTTAGCTCAGAGATAGTTGAGGGAGAATGTAGCTACTTATGAGTCCTAGAACTATTTTCTATTTCTATGAGCTCTGGTGTGGCTTTGTAGGAGAAGCACTGAACCTGGTAACCACAAGGTAGGAAATTCAACCCTACACTGGGTCACTATGAGTTGGAATTGACTGGAGGGCGCATAGCAACAACAACATCAACAGCAATAAGATTATTTTCTAAGAGATTCCTTGTGATGCAAATGGGTAACGTGCCCTCCTGCTAACCAAGAGGTTGGCGGTTTGAGTCACCCACATTCTACTGCTGACAAAAATCAGTCATTGAAAACTCCACGGAGCACAGTTCTAGTCTGATACATATGAGGTTGCCATGAGTCAGAACCACCTCATCCGAAAGGAGTTAGAACTGTTTTATAACCCTAGTGTATTTTTTATGTTATTTTTTTCCAAACTTGCAGGCGTATTTTTCCTAATTCATTTAAGTCATCATGTGTTTCTAAGTCACTCTGTTTCCCTCTATGTGCTCAATGAATTTTTAACTTTTCTTTTTGGTTCTAAGTAAATATCTCAAAGAATACTGACCAAAAATAAATCTTTTAAATCACTAGTATTGATAAGTTTTGCACACTCCAGGATTTTATATTGAATGTACTTTCAAGTAATCTTGTCTGCTTTCTCAATTATATTGTGTTTTAAAATGATTTGAGTTCATTTTCAGTTAATCTTACTGTTATAAACAGTAGTCAATAATTGTGTATTCATGCCTATGTGTTAGTGAGGTGACTGGAAATGCCATATGACAGGATATTTGGGGCTGACTCCAATGCTGTTGGTGTAGCTAATACTTGCTAAGTCACATACCTGTGTCTGTTTGCATTGCCAATGAATATGGGAGCTTTTATTCTAGTGAACAAAGAACAGCTTCAGTTCTCCTTCTGGCTCTTTGGATGGGGTTTCAAGAAGCTGGAGGAGCTCCTTCCATGAAAATCTGTGTAAGATTCTGGATAAGGATCAGAAGCCAGGAGCACATGGAGCACTTCAAGAGACAATGAGGTTGGAGACAAGTTAGGGGAGCGGGATCAGGCGATAATGTAGCCCATTGATGGGTGTTAACCATTCTCCCAGCACTGTTTCATGACCCCAAAGATAGGAGGCTGGGGGTTGGTCAACACTGGGGTGCTGACCATCAACACGGCAGTAGTGGACCCCTTGGAAAAAAGGGAAAGAGAATTCACAAGGCTATTGGCTGCAATGCTGTTTGTAACTTTCCTCAATCAAGTGAAAGACTTCAAATATGAAGTTGTATATCTAAATCCATGAGTTCCTAATAATAATTTAAAAAATTTTATTGGTTGCTTTTGAGATATTGCTGTTGTTAGTGTTGTCAAGTCGTTCCTGACTTAGAGTGACCCTGAATAGAGTTTCTGAGGCTATAAATCTTTACAGGAACAGAAAGCCTTGTCTTTCTCCTGCGGAATGGCTGGTAGTTTTGAACTGCTGACCTTGAGGTTAGCAGCCCGGCTCGTAACCGCTACACTAGCAGAGCTCCTTATAATACATTAAGATGTGCTCATTAAGTGTATTCAGGAGTGGTGCTGTGGGTTAATGCGCTGGACTCAAGGTGAGTTTCAACCACAAGGTCAGTAGGAACTGACTTGAGGGCACTTAACAACAACAACATTGTAATGAAGCAGACATCACTAGATTTATCTTACCTCAGTTGTTGTGTATTGTGGAGTCAGTTCTGACACTGAGCAAGTCTATGGGACCGAGCAGACAAACTCTAGAGGGTTTTCTAGGCTATGATCATTATGGGAGCAGATCACTAAGTCTCTCTTCTCCCATCCCCACAGTGGCTGGTGGGTTGGAACCATGGACCCTTAGCAGCAGAGCTCTTAGCCACTGTACACCCAGACCATCAAGACCCCTTTTACCCTGGTTACTGGAATACACACACTCAGGTCCAAACCAAGAGTGAAATGACTTCCCAGGATAAAATGTCAAAGCCAGCTCTGCAGAAGCAAGAAAATCCATTTTCTCAGCACCAGCTGAGACATTTCTCCTGTGGGCTGGGCTTCATCACCACGCTGGCCCCAAGACACAGCATTTATAGAGGACGTAAAAGATAAGGCCCAACACAGGAAGCAGTAAGAGGGAGTTTGGGACATCAAAACCAATGAGCTCATAAAAATACGTGAGGGCCCTTGACAGAGCACAGCTGCTCTCCGGAGGAGTGGTGGGCCCACTATCAGCTCGGGTTACAGAGAATGCCAGGTCTCCCTGCGCTGGAGGTCCACAGCATTAGGACCCATGTTGTTTAGCCCATTCCTGTTACCCAGGCCAATCCTCTGCATTTTCTAGGAAGTCAAGTAGAGCTGTAGATTGCTTTACTCTCTAAACCTCCAGAGAGACTTTTATTCTGTGTGCAACTTGCAAGCAAAATAATCAAGGAAAATGAAGAAATAACTGGAGAACACAAACCTCCCTTCTTTGTCTCTTTCACAACTACTAGTGTATGTAGGTACCATCTACATTTGACAACCCCCAGGTTTATTAGTAGGCTTTTGTGTCCCTTGTTATACATGATGGGTTGGGCAGGGACTTGTGTAACTGCAGAAATTGGAAGGAAGTGTGTTGGCGCCTATTGCTGTGCTAAGAGGTAATTACTGGAGGTAGTGCAGCCAGGAGAAGAGACTGAATGACTTGCTTCTTCGACTCTCTAAACAGTGAGATAAGGCCTATTAAGTGTATTTCCTGTTTCTTTGTGCTATTAGGAAGCTGAGGTTTTTAGGTAAAATAGTCAAGTGAACACATTATTTTCAAGTAAAATACAGTATATATCCTTGTTGTACCCATACTTCATGACCACAGGTACAAATAAGCACCACTTACATTCTTCTGTTTGGGCTTCTGAACAGCAAGACAAACATTGTAATGGTATTTACAGTTTCCTCTGTGTTGCTTGAGTTAATATCCTACCTCCAAAGTCCACTGGTACATCTGTGCACAAATAATAGTTACAAAAATCTGTCGCATACAACAAAACATTACCAATACTCAATGATTCAGCATGCATTCCATTGTTGTTGTTAGGTGCTATCGAGACAGTTCCGAACCATAGCGACCCTCTGCACAACAGAACGAAACACTGCCCATTCCTGCACCATGCTCCCAATCATTGTTATACTTGAACCCATCGCTGCTGCCTCTGTGACAACCCATCTCATTGAGGGGGAGGGGGTCTTCCTTTTTTTTTTTTTTGCTGACCCTCCAATTTACTAAGCATGATGTCTTTCTCTAGGGACTAGTCCCTCCTCATTATATGTCCAAAGTATGAGAGACAAAGTCTTGCCATCCTGGCTTCTAAGGAGCATTCTGACTGTATTTCTTCCAACATAGATTTGTGTGTTCTTCTGGCACTTTGTGGTACTTTTAATATTCTTCTCCAGCACCATAGCTCAAATGCATCAATTCTTCTAAGGTCTTCTTTTTTCTACTGTTCAAATTTCACATGGAGCAACTTAAACTGTTGCCTTTGCTTTTGAACACTTTGAAGGGGTCTTGTGCAGCAGATTTGCCCAATGCAAATCCTTTGATTTCTTGACTCATGTTTCCATGAATATTTATAATGGATCCAAGCAAAATTAAGTCTTTTGAAACTTCAGTCTTTTCTCCATTTGTCATGATGTTATTTATTGGTCCATTGTAATGATTTTTGTTGTCTTTACATTTGAGGTACAACCCATATTGAAGGCAATGGTTCTTTGATCTTCCTCACTAAGTATTTTCAGTCCTCTTCATTTTCAGCAAGCAAGGTTGCATCATCTGCTTATCACAGGTTGTTGATAAGTCTTCCTCCAATGCTGATGCCACATTCTTCTTTATATAATCCAGCCTCTTGGAATATATGCTCAGCATACAGATTGAATACGTTTGGTGAAAACATACAATTTTGGCACATACCTTTCTTGGTCTATGTACAAGTTCTTCATCAGCACAATTAAGTGTTCTAGAATACCTATTATTCACAAAATTATTCATAGCTTGTCATGATCCACACAGTCAAAAACCTTTGTATAGTCAATAAAGCACAGGTAAACATCTTTCTGGTATTCTCTGCTTTCAGTCAAGATCCATCTGATGTCAACAATGATATCGATTGTTCCATGTCCCTGTCAATATACTGCTGTAAACATTTTTACTTGTATGTGATATTAATGATATTGCATGATGATTCCCACATTCCATTGAGTCATTTCTCATTGGAATGATCACAACTATGGATTTCTTCCAGTTATTTGGCCAGGTAGCTGTCTTCCAAGTTTCTTGGTATAGATAAGTGAGTGTCTCCAGTGCTGCCTCAGTGTGTTGAAAACTTTCTATTTGTATTCCATCAATTCCCAGTGACTTGTTCTTTGCCAATGCTTTCAGTGAATGTTGGACTTCTTCCTTCAGTATTACTGGCTCTTAATCATATGCTGCCTCTTGGAATGGTTGAACACCAACCATTTCTTTATGGTACAATGATGCTGCGTATTCCTTCTATCTTCTTTTGATGCTTCCTGCTTCATTCAATATTTTTCCCATGTTGGTTTTTCTGATGTTGTTATATGTTGTCAAGTTGGTTCTGACTCGTAGCGACCCTGAATAGGGTTTTGAAGGAGCAGCTGGTGGGTTTGAACTGCCAACCTTGTGGTTAGCAATCCAGTGCTTATCCTACAGCACCACACCAGGTGTCTATTTTTCCCATAGAACCCATCAACATTGCAAGTCCTTCAATATTGAAAGTCAAGGCTTGAATTTTTGCTTCAGCTATCAGATTAAGAAAGGCTGAGTACCTTCTTTCTTCCCTCTTCGTTTGCTTGTTTTAATTTTCTTCAGTTTCAGCCTGAACTTGCATATGAGCAACTGATGGTCAGTCCCACAGTTTGCCCCTGGCCTTGTTTTATCTGATAATATTGAACTTTTGTACTCTTTCTTCCCACAGGTATAGTCAATTTGATTTCTGTGTATTCCATCTGGTGAAGTCCATGTGTATAGTCATCTTTAACGTTGTTTTAAAAAGCCATTTGCTTTTTTAATCAATGAACAAATCATTGATCTTGCAAATTCTATCATGCACTTTCCAGCATCATTTCTATCTCCAAGGTCATATTTCCCAAAGACTGCTCCTTCCTCTTTGTTTCCAACTTTGCATTCGAATCCCAATAATTATCAATACATCTTGATTGCATGTTTGACTAATTTCACATTGAGAAGTTGGTAAGATTTTTCAGTTTCATAATCACTGACTTTAGTGGATGATGGGTAGATTTGAATGATAGTAGTACTAATTGGTTTCCTTGTAGGCATGTGGATAGTATCCTATTGCAGACAATGTTGTGCTTTAAGATAGATCTTGAAGTGTTCTTTTTGATAATGAATGCAATGTCAGTCCTCTTCAATTAGTCATTCCCAGCATAGTAATCCTATGATTGTTAGATTCAAAATGGCCAATACCAGTCCATTTCAGCTCACTAATGTCTAAGATATTGATCTTTATGCATTCCATTTCATTTTTGACAGCTTCTAATTTTTCTAGATACTTCATACATTCCACGTTCTTATTATTAATGGCTGTTTACAGCAGTTTCTTCTCATTTTGAGTTGTCCCCATCAGCAAATGAAGGTCCTGAAAGCTTTGTTCCATTCTCATCATCATGGTCAACTGTACTTTGAGGAGGCAGCTCTTCCCTAGTCATATTTTGAGTGTCTTCCAAGCTGAGAGGCTCATCTTCCGGCACTGTGTCTGACAGTATTCTGAAGCTTGTCATCATGTTTTCATTTTCCAGCACTACATCTGACACTGTTCCACTGATATTTACAAGGTGTTCAGTGGCTAAACATTCAGAAGTACTTTACCTCTCTTTCTTCCTAGTCGGT
Organism: Chrysochloris asiatica; assembly: GCF_000296735.1. Classification (NCBI taxonomy): domain Eukaryota; kingdom Metazoa; phylum Chordata; class Mammalia; order Afrosoricida; family Chrysochloridae; genus Chrysochloris; species Chrysochloris asiatica. Next base: position 8,732,356 of record NW_006408655.1, read on the forward strand.
CTTTGTCTGAAAGCTCGACTGAAACCTGTCCACCATGGGTGACCCTGCTGGTATTTAAAATACCAGTGGCATAGCTTTCAGAATCATAGCAACTTACAAGCCACCACGGTACGACAAACTGACAGACCAGTGGTGGAAGCATTCCATTCAATTGTTGTTGTTGCTGTCGTGTGAGTTCCACTCATACCAACCCTGTATAAGGTTTCTGAGAAGGAACTGGTGAGTTTGAAGCACTGACCTTGCAGTTCAAACCAAGCATTACAGTAGTTGGGGAAAAAAAACCCTACACTGCCAAAAAGTTATAAACATGAAATCATTCAGTCATGAAAGGGTAATGCTCCAGCCATATTGGCTTCTTTTGGACCCATCAACGTGCCAGGCTCCTCGCCTCTGGCCTTTGAACATTCCAAACCTCTTCATTGAGCACACCTCCCTCTCTCTTACTATTGCGATTCAAGTCACTTCCTCAGACCTCTGCTCAGCATCATCACTTCATTGAAAGAACTTCTGTGAATTCCTAAACCTGGTCAGATCCTTCTAGTGTGCATCCTGAACTCTTTCACATCACTTACTACACTTGCAATTCATAGCTAACTTTGTAATGGCATTCTTCCTCACTAAATGATGGGGTGCAATAAGGTTTCCTAGCTTCTATTTAGTCTGCCCCTTCCCACCCCAATGGAGAATTAGAGATCAGATTTAAGTAGCATTTCTCACGTGAGAAGCCAGAGTCCGAAGTCTTCCTGACTCAGAACAGCAAGGCCTTTTTGAGACTCCAGAGGCAGGGCTGGCCCTCTCTGTGGAGATGAGGAGCTCAGTGGTGCCATCCAAGTCTGTCATTGTCACTGTTGTTTTCCCAGGACAACAACAAGTATTACTGGAAGCTATGCTGCCAATATTTAAAATATCAGAAGGGATATCAATATTGGACAGGCTTCAGCAGTTTCTAGTTTAAGACAGATTAAAAAGAAAGATCTAGTGATTTTCTTCTGAAAGCCAGCCCTAAATAGACCCACTAGAAGAAGAGGCAAACACTGACAACCTCCCTCCATTCCCCACTCCATATCTGAGACAGCCCTCTCCCCAACCCCATCCCACATATATTGGTTTATTCTTATTATTATAGATTACAGTACCAGGCGTTATAGCTAATGATGATGATGAGAGAGAGAGGGAGGTGGAGGGAGGAAGAAAGGAATGAAAGGAAGAAAGGGAGGGAAACTCAGAGAGGGAGAATGAGACAACTAGGTCTCATTCATTTAAGGACTGCCAGCAGGGAAACAAATAATTGGTGGTGGTGGTGGTGTTAAGTGTTGTTGAGCTGATTCTGAAGCATAACAACCCTGTACAGGGTTTCTGAGGAGTATCTGGTGGGATTGAACCACTGACCTTGTGGTTGATAGTCCAGAGCTTATCCTACAGAGCCACAATATATTACAAGATGGTAAACTCAGTATGCCAGATTTTCAAATGTCCCTTTCCCAACCTCCAGTGACTCTGCCATCACACTGAGCTCCAGGCATGGGATAACCCCATCAAATAATTCAGTGTCATAAAATGACAGGCAGGCAGGTAAGGTCCTCTGGTCATGGGGCCAAGCAGAGTCCTAGGAGCCTGGGAGGGACTTCAGTTGATGTCACATATAGAAGGAAACACTCTGGGGAGCAGTGTCTTTCTGTAGCTGCTTTTGTTCCCCAAGGGGGCAAGCTCCCTGGGCCCCAGAGAATCCTATGTCAGGACAGAACTGAGTTCTGATGCTCCACACCTGCTTCTCCAAGGGGAGGTAAACTTCATTGATTGATAACCCACTGATTAGCTGTAGATTAGAAATTGTATGTGGAGAGAAATGCAAGTATCTCCTAAATTTTAGTCTTAATAATGTGTAAAATGTGCTTCAAACTACAAATGCAAGATGACTTCATGAGGATTCCTTCAGTTAGGAAGATGAGCAATTAATTTTTTATGTGAAATTATGGCCAGACATTATCAAGTAATGGAGAGACTATTGATAAATGACAGGTGTCTTACTTATCTATTGCTACTGTAACAGAAATGTCACAAGTGGATGGCTTGCAGAAACTTATTTTGTCACATTTTGTTGTTGTTATGTGCCATGGAGTCTGTTCCGACCCATAGCGACCCTGTACAGGGTTTCCAAGGCTGTAAATCTTTACGGGAGCAGAAAGCCTCATCTTTCTCCTGCGGAACAGCTGGTAGTTTGGAACTGCTGACCTTGCAGTTTGCAGCCCGATTTGTAACCACTATGCTACCAGAGCTCTGTGTCACAGTTTAGGTGACTAGAAATTCAGAGTACAGCTCTAGAGGAAAGGCTTTCTTTCTCTGTTGGCTTTGGGGGACGGTCCTTGTCTTCTTTTAACATGTTGTTGTTGCTGTTATTAAATGCTATCAAATGAGTTCTGACTTATAGCAACCTTGTATAGGGTTTTTGGAGTAGTGACTGGTGAATTTGAACCACCAACCTTGTGGTTAGCAGTCCAGTGTTCATCCTAGAGCACCACACCAGAACTCCATTAACATCATAAAGGTTAGGATTTACAACATCATAAAAGTTAGGATCAGTACATTAGATCATAATAGAGAGGATAATTACATAGTATTGAGAATCATGGCCTAGGCAAGTTGACACATATTTTTGGGAAACACAATTCAGTCCATAGTAGCAGGTATTGCCATCAGCATACCTCATTGTCTGCCTCAGTTTCTATGTCTATTCCCTGATATTCCAGAATGCTTAATTTATATGAAGATTATCTTTGAACTTAACAGAAAAATTAGATTGATCAACATGATCATCCTGACCAATCTGTTCCCATTTTGGTGGTGGTTATGTGCTGTGGAGTCGGTTCTGACTCATAGCGACCCAGTACAGGGTTTCTGAGGCTGTAAATCTTTATGGGAGCAGAAAACCTCATCTCCCGTGAAACAGCTGGTAGTTTTGAACTGCTGACCTTGCAGTACACAGCCCGATTCGTAACCATTACGCTACCAGAGCTCCCATTTTAGTGTTAGATATATTGGAGTGATGCAACAAGGTCGGTGGTTCAAATTCACCAGTCACTACTCAAAAACCCTATACAAGGTTGCAAAAGTTTAGTCAGACTAAACTCCTTTTGACCTTTGCCCCATATATAATGTGGATAACAGTTCCAAGACTTCACATTTCTCTGGATCTAGCTTTACCACCATAGTAATTGCCCCAAACATTGAGTCTCAGTCTAAGAAAGGGAGCTTGGAATTGGTTCAGAGGGTGCATGGGTGATCCATATATAGAGCAAACACTGCCCACAGACTAAATACATACAAATATTATGTCACCACACACACGTTGTTGTTGTTAGGTGTCATCACGTCAGTTCTGACTCACAGTGACTCTGTGCACAACAGAATAAAACATTGCCAATCCTATATTACCCTCACAATCTTTGTTGTAATTGTTCCCATTGCAGTTGCCATTGTGCCAATCCATCTCATTGGGAGGTCTTTCTCTCTTTTGCTGACCCTCCACTTTACCGAGCATGATGGCCTTCTCCAGGGACCGGTCCCTCCTGATTATATGCCCAAAGTATAAGAGACAAAGTCTTATCATCCTGACTTCTAAGGAGCATTCTGGCTGTACTTCTTTCGATACAGATTAGTTTGTTCTTCTGGCAGTCTGTGGTACTTTCAGTATTATTCTCCAGCACCATACTGCAAATGCATCAATTGTTCTACTGTCTTTCTTATTCATTGTCCAACTTTCACATGTGTATGAGGTGCACCTTAGTCTTCAAACTGACTTTGTTCTTTGTTCTTGAAGTTTTGCCCAATTCAATATGTCGTTTGATTTCTTGATTGGTGCTTCCATGATTGTTGACTATGGATCCAAACAAAAGCAAGTCTTTGACAACTTCAATCTTTTCTCCATTTATCATAATGCTGTTTATTGATCCAATGGTAAGGAATTTTGTTTTCTTTACATTGAGGTGCAACCCATAATGAAGGCTGTAATCTTTGATCTTCATCAGTAAGTATTTTAAGTCCTTACGTCAGCAAGCAAGGTTGTATCATCTAAACATTACAGATTAGTGAGTCTTTTTCTAATTCTGATTCCATGTTCTTCATATAATCCTGCTTCTTAGATTATTTGCTCAGCATATGGGCTGAATAATTATAATGAAAGAATCCAACTCTGGCACACACCTTTCCTGATTTTAAACCATTCAGTATCCCCTTGTTCTGTTGAATAACTGCCTCTTGGTCTATGTATAGGTTCCTCATAAGCACAATTCAGTGTTCTGGAATACCCATTCTTTGCATGTAGTCCATAGTGTGTCATGATCCACACAGTTGAAAGCCTTTGCATAGTTAATAAAGCACAAACAAACATCTTTCTGGTATTCTCTGCTTTCAGTCAAGATCCAGCTGACATCAACAATGATATCCATCCCTCATTCCACATCGTCATCCGAATCCAGCTTGAACCTCTGGCAGTTCCCTGTCAATGTACTGTTGCAGCCATTTTTGAATTATCTTTGTTGTTGTTGTTGTCAGGTGCCATCGAGTTGGA
>NW_006408655.1:8740980-8741578 GCF_000296735.1 Chrysochloris asiatica
ATAAACCCCCCACCCCAACCCCATTGTGGTTACCTTATATTCCATTAGTTCTACCCTCCATTTAAGACAGTCTATTTTATCCAGCAATCTACCTGACCTTCCCACCACCTGTATCTCTATTCCTTTGTGTTTACCTTTTGTCACATTGTAATTGTTTTGATCATAGACTGACCTCCCAGTTCCTCTGTTCTTATAATTTTACTCTGTTCTTGACTCTTGCATTTTTCGACTGAGTTCAGGTTGATGCTGCCATGTTCGTCATTCTGTAGTTGTTGTGGGTTCTTGTCAGTTATCAGTCCACAGAACTTCCTTTAGGATGTTTTTCATAGCAGGGTTGGCTTTGGCAAAATTCCTTTTATTCTGGAATGTTTTGATTACACCATCATATTTGATTGACAACTTTTCTGGGTAGAGGATTCTTCGTTGGAAGTTTTTTTTCTTTCAGGGTTTTATATATGTCTCCCTATTGCCTTCTTGCCTGCATGGTTTCTGTTGAGAAAGCTGAGCTTAATCTGATTTACTTGCCTTTGTATTTTATATTTCTCTTTTCCCTAGCTGCTTTCAAGATCCTGTCTTTATCTTTGATTTTGGAGAGCTT
>NW_006408655.1:8742879-8745285 GCF_000296735.1 Chrysochloris asiatica
CCATCCCCTGAGCCTGCTTGGTCGGGTATTCTGTATTGTTGCTGGTGGAGCTCCTTTACTGCACTTCCACCCGATCTGCCATCTTGTTTGTTCTCCTCCTTCTATCTTCTTTTGATGCTTTCTGCATCATTCAATATTTTACCCATAGAATCCTTCAATATTGGAAGTAAAAGCTTGACTTTTTTCTTAAGTTCTTTCAAATTGAGAAACGTTAAGTGTGCTCTTTGCTTTTGGTATTCTAACTCCTGGTATTTGGATGTTTCATTATAATACTTGACTTTGTCTTCTCGACAAAGGTTAATCGAATACACATTACACATTAACTTAATATAGTTTTATTACTAAATTTTTAAATCAAATAATCAGAAATGTATAATTAACATCATATTGGGGAGTTCATTGGGAAGAATTCTTGTAAAATCAAGCTCTAGTCTAAGAATAGATTCTGTTTGGGAATTCTACATAAAGAAACTGTAACAAGTGTGGTACTCATTCAAAGCAATAGAGGGCATCCTTTGCCTTTAGAAATCTCTCAAGCACTAATATGGGGGAGAAGAAGGGGACAAGACAAAAGATGTACCGAATCAGCTTTTACTGTAGGGAGTTCTGGTGTGGCACTGTGCGTCGTTAATGCACCAGACTGCAAAGCTGTTTGAATTGCAAGGTCAGCGGTTCAAACTCCCAGCTGCTCCTCGGAAACCCTACACAGGGTCACTATGTGTCGGATCCTACTCGATGGCACTTAACAACAACAACATTCCACTATGGGCGTCCTGGTGTGGCACTGCAGTTTAATGCACTGGTATGCAATTATCTGTTTGAACCGGTGGTTCAAGCTCACCAGCTGCTCCTCGTAAGCCCTATACAGGGTCGCTATGAATCGGAACTGACTGGATGGCACCTAACAACAACAATATGTCTATATGGAGTCTTGGTGTGGCTCTGCAGGATAATCACTGGACCACAAGGTCAGTTTGAATCGAAGATCGGCTGTTCAAACTCACCAGCTGCTCCTTGGAAATCGTATATAGGGTGGCCATGAGTTGAAACTGACGCCATGGCATTTAACAACGTGGACTCCTGGTGTGAAGCTGTAAGATGAGCACAGGACTGTGAACCACAAGGTCGTGGCTCAAACCTACTAGTTGTTTCTTGGAAATCCTCTACAGGGTCGTTGTGTGTCGGAAATGATTCAATTGCACTTAACAGCAACAACAATGGTACTATAAGAATAGAATTGACAGCAAAATCAGCTTAAGAGTATTACTAAAATGCCATCTTATTTTTGCATAAAGTAGAGCCATATCAATTTGATCTCTTAATTAAGCTCTCTTTACACTTAGATTGACCTAAAGTTCTTATAGGTTGACCACCTATTTCGTGGTATATTTCCGTTTTCCAAACAATTGTGTTTGATATGACCAGGTCACACTTGGGGGAAAGAGCGATTTTATGTAAGCCCACCAGAGGGAGCCAAAAGACTGCTTTAGAACCATTCACCACTCGATTTCTTTTCTTTTTGGGGGGACTCCCTATCTTGACGTTCATTGAACTTCCCACCTCCCATTACCCTCTCATACACACACACTCTCTCTGTCTTTCACACACACAGACATTTTAAAACAACAAAAGTGATCAAAACACTAGAAATGCACGTATCGTAATTTTTACCTAACATCTCAGACTTTAAACAAATAACACTGCTGTGATAAACAATGACTTAACAATGTGCAGATTCCTTACCCTCTTGACTTAGGAAGAAAATGAAAGTGTAAATATACATGTTGTTGTTAAGTGCCATTCAGTCGGTTCCAATCCATAGCGACCGTGTATAGGGTTTTCCAGGAGCAGCTGGTAAGCTTGAACCACCGGCCTTGCAGTTCAAATGGCTTTGCAGTGTGGCGCATTAGCCCACAGCGCCTAGCAAAGAATATTAACAGGTAAAGAGTGGAGGAAATGGGGAAGACTAGTGAGAAAAGTTTATGATTTCATCTTACCCAACTGAACAAGTTAATTTTTTATACATTTCCAACCAACATTTTTTAAACTTTTTATTGTGAGTTGGTTTACATTCACAATTTGTAACATTCAACAATTCATACACATTTTGTTTCATCCCCTTGAACGCAGTACCTTCAATGTAACATCCCTTGTTCCATTTCCTACCTGTGTTTCCTGTTTCCACTTCTCCTTCTTTTCTAATCCTTCTGAACTTTGTCCTTGAGTAAATGCTACCCTTTTGATCTCCAGTGGTTGATTAGTCTAAGTTGTTCCTACCTCACTAGTGTTATTGTTCCCCTTATAACCCTGTCTATTACTTGGCTAAAAATTAAGCCATGGGGGTGAGTTCAGTTCCAGATCTGAAGAATGACTAAAAACCAACAACCTTTTTTTTTTTTTTTTTTT
>NW_006408655.1:8745735-8747488 GCF_000296735.1 Chrysochloris asiatica
ATTAGTCATGATAACAGTTATTCACTATTGAATCTTACAAATCTTATCCCTATCTCTTTTCACCAGACCCATCTAGACAAGATGACAGCTATTCAGTGGGGACTCTTTATTTCCCACCATACTCTTAAACTAAACTCCCTCTTGAAACTTTGTAAGCCAATCAGTTTGTGCCTTTATTGCCCCTCATTTTAGGTAGCCAATGTCTAAGTTGCCAGTCCTTATCTACCCTGTGTACAGAGGGGATAGCATTGATATTTGATGTGAAGACTCTTTCCCTCTCTGTTGGTATTTAGAGTAACTGCCACTCTGAGTATAGGTCAGGTTCATCAAATTGAAGCAATTTACCCATGTTTCCTTTACTAAAAAAAAAAAAAATTTTTTTTTTTCTCAGTCTTCCTCTAGTCGAGTTCTGATTATCGAGCCATCAAGGATAGGTCAAAAGGGTACTATATGCACTTTTGGGTTGTTCTTGTTCATCTCCCCTCACTTCATATCAGCTGGATGCTTCACTCTCAGCTCTAGTCCTCTGTGGCTAAGTCCTTGTCCATGGGCTCAAGTGTCCTCAGGTCTCACCACACTTTGGACCATCCAGCCCTTCCTCTTCTCTCATCTCCAGATCTACGAGATTCAATGGACTGGGGTTGAACTCAGCCCATTTCTTCATTGCTGCCTTTCCCCCTCTTCCACTCAACAGTAGACCAATGTGGTCGCCAGCAAGCATACATGCTTGTTTGTGTATTCCCTTAGAGTTTCAGCCTTAGAGGGGAGTTTGTCCTGAAGGCACTTGATTGCTTGCCTTGATGTCTTCCTGGCGAACAGCTTACTTATTCTTGTAGTAGCCAGTCATAGTGACATTTTTGTTTTGGGTTTTTCCTGATGATCTTTCTCTGAAGATGTATCTTCTGTCACTGTAGCTGTTCCAGTTTGCTTGTCCTTTCTAGTGGGAATGTCCTACCTCATAAGGTTCTGGATGGGACTCAGGATTCCACCCAAGGCCCTATACTCTGTAAAGGCTTTACACAAAGCCTATTTCACTGGGCAAGTTGTAGAACCCCTTTTAGGTATTCCAATTAGTTATAGGCTGAAGACGGGCTTACAAGTTTTCTCTAATCATGTTTCCCAACATTCCTTTCTACCCCAATCAAGTGTCTATTTTACAGTAGTAGGCAAGGGAAATTAATATTCATAAGGCAGTCAAGGATTTTAGTATTATTTACCCTCTTCAAACTATGCCTAGATCCCTGTATTCCAGAGCCCTGTTGTTCCAAAGTTGAGCATGCATCACTATTTACCTCTGTCCCACTAGGCCATGCAAACCTGTCTCAGTGTTCTCCTATCTATTTTGTTCTTCTGCCTTCTCCCCCCTACTTGTATTGCCTTCCCCAACACCCGAACTAAACCCCCCACCCCAACCTCATTGTGGTTACCTTATATTCCATTAGTTCTACCCTCCATTTAAGACAGTCTATTTTATCCAGTAATTCACCTGACCTTCCCACCACCTGGATCTCTGTTCCTCTATGTTTACCTTCTTTCACATTGTAATTGTTTTGATCATAGACTGACCTCCCAGCTCTTCTTTTCTTATACTTTCATTCTGTTCTTGACTCTTCCATTTGTCGACTGAATTCAGGGTGATGCTGCCACGTACGTCATTCTGTAGTTGTTGTCTGTTCTTGTTGGTTCTCAGTCCACAGAACTTCCTTTAGGATGTTTTTCATAGCAGGGTTGGCACTGGCAAAATCCCTTAGCT
>NW_006408655.1:8748293-8765294 GCF_000296735.1 Chrysochloris asiatica
GGCATTTCCAAAGCCTGCCCATCTTCCAGTATGGAGTGTAGGCCTACTTCCAGCTCATTTGCCTCAGTCACTTTATCTCGTTTCTGGACATGTGCATATATGGTCATCTGCTTCTGTTTCTTGGGCATATTCAGGAATTATCTGTTACCTTAATACTTAGATGGGTGTGTATTTTGGTATTTTTTATGCTTTCTGATTGCCTCCAGGTATCAGGAAATGGGCTTCCATTTTCACTCTTCTTGTTGAGAAATTTCAAGATACCACTGTTGGTCGTTTTAATGTAACTTAGGATTTAATTTTCAGCATATTTCCTTTTTAGTCTGCCTGTTCTACTTCACAATCCCCATTCAGGCCTTTTTTCTAGTTATAAACAGTTCAGGGCCGGCTGTGGCCTTTTGGTTTTAAGTGGAAAACGTTTCTTTTAATTTCAAGGAGATCTTTGCACATGCGTAGTAGAACCCTCTGAGGGTGGGGCTGGGGTGTCCACTAGCTCAGAAACCCCTATAGTCACCAGAATGGAGGTGTGCAGACAGCAAGAGACCAATGAACAGATACCAATAGAAAAGAATGTCCACACCTTTATCTCCGTGGTTCTGTCAGGCATCCGTGGCTGCTCTGATCCTTCCCCTACTTGGTCTCACCCAAGATGGCGGCTCTTGAAGCAGCTGAGTGTCTTGAATTAGAAAGCAGTAGATTTCTTGCTTCTGCTACAAATTCCCATAGCTGTAAGCCTTCCAACCTTCTAAATATTCCTTTATATGTGCTTCAGGGTTCTGGGACCATCATCTGAGACTGCTTTGTCCTGTATTCTGTGTGGTTGCTGGCAGAGCTCCTCACTGCACTTCCACCCGATCCACCATCTTGTTTGTTCTCATTAAATACTATCTTTTTAAAGTGGGGCTTAACAGTGAACTTTCCTTCTTTGCAGTGTGATGAGGTTTTTGTTGCATGTGCTATCACATCAATTCCAACTCATGGTGACCTCAAGTATTTGCAGAGTAGAACTGCCCCATAGGATTTTCTTAGCTGTAACCTTCATGAAGTCCTGGTATGGTGCTGTAGGATAAGCTCTGAATTGCTAATCACAGGGTCTGCAGTTCAAATCCACCAGTTGCTACTTGGAAACCCTATGCTGGGTCACAATGACTCAGGAGATGATGGCACTTCACAACAACAGTCTTTATGGAAGCAGATCACCGGGTCTTTTCTTGCCACTGGGTGACTTCAAACCACCAGTATTACCAGCTGAATGTAAGCCATTTGCGTCTCTTAGGGATCTGTAATGGAGTTAGCTCTACATTTGCAATCCGAACACCATGCAGAGATTCATATGCATGAACTCTTGGTGATGCCAGGCCTTTTTTTGTTGTTCTTAAGTGCTGTTGAGTTGGTTCTGGACCATAGTGACCCTGCATAAGGTTTCTGAGGAGCAGCTGGTGAGTTTGAATCTCTAACTTTGCATTTCAAACTGACTTTGTGGCTGAGTGCTTATCCTACAACACTACCCCAGGACTCGACTATGACAGTTTCCTGCTTCCGTCCCACATGAGAAGGCCAAGATCAACAGCACTCCCACATAGATATGGCACTTCCTGTGGTTGGCATTCTGTAGACGAGAATCTTCTAGAAAATGGTGTATCTGAATGTTAGCCAAATGCTTAAAATGTTCTTCCTTCTTCCTGATAGCCAACGTTGCCCTTCTGCTACAACCTGGGGCTTGTTTTTGTTGTTGTTAAGAGCTGTCAAGTCTGTTTCAACTCATAGAGATCCTGTATGGGGTTTCTGAGGAACAGCCAGTGAGTTTGAACTGCTGACCTTGCGGTTCAAACAGACCTTGAAGTCCAGTACATTATCCTGTAGCACCACACCAGGACTCCAACATGGGGCTAGTCGACCCTTTTTCTCATCTCATACACTTTATTACTTTGTTTATAGTAGTTCCAATTCCACTAATCTTACTTCCTTAGTAAACTTCCAGTTCCTTGAAGAAATAATTTTGTCTTTATTTACTTCAGAACCTCAGAGACCAGCATGATAGAAAGCACACACTGAGAGTTAACAAATATTTATGATGTATATAATACCTTTATGGATGAGAGGAAAGATATGATGAATAAAAGTTAGCAAGTACTTACCATGTGTCAACCATAGTCTAAGCTCAGATAGGTGTTAACTTGATTAAATCTCCAAAGAGTTATCCTAAAATTTTTATGGGAAGACAAAAGACTCAGAGTAACCAAAGGAATTTTGAAGAAGAAGAATGAAGTAGGAGTTATTAAACTTCCTGATTTAAAAATATACTACACAGATATTATAATCAAAACAGCCTGGGACTGACTAAGAGATAGGCAAATATACCAATCAAATAGCATTGAAAACCCCAAAACAAATGCAAACATCTATAATCCATTGATATTCAACAATGGAGCCAAATCCATTAATGAGGAAACAATAGTCTCGTCAATACATGGTGCTAACAAAACTAGATTTTCACATGCAGAAAAACAAAACAAGATTCATATATAAAAACTTATTCAAAATGAATCAGCGATCTAATTGTTAAATCAACAACCATAAAGTTCTTGGAAGAAAAAATAAGAGTAAAGCTTTGGGACCTAACAACAAAAAGCAAACTAGATAACTGAGACTTCATAAAAGTTCATTATGAATTCTCATCAAAAGACTGTGCCTAAAGAGTAAAGATACAACCTACAGTCTAGGGAAAACAATTTGGGAATGGCATAACCAATGAGGGTCCAATGTCTAAGATATACAGAAAACTTCAATAACATAACAAAAATATAAATAACCTAATCAAAAATTGGGTGAACAGACATTTCACCAAAGAAGATATTCAAATGGCCAACAGACACATAAAAAGACCCTTAACCACATTTTCAAAGCTCACTACTATTGAGTCAATTACAGCAATAGCAACCCTGTACAAGATTTCCAAGGAGCTACCGGTGGGGTTTGAACTACCACCCTTGTGGCTAGCAGTTTAGTGCTTAAAAGTCATTGCTGTTGTTGTTAAGTACCTCTGAGTCGATCCTGACTCATAGTGAACCTGCATAGGGTTTCCAAGGAGCAGCTGGTGAGCTTAAACTGTCGACTTTGTGGTTCAAACCAACTTTGCAGTCCACCACATTAACCCACAGCACCGCACCAGGACTCATATCTAAATACCAATGAGCTGGCACAGTACACTAAGACAGCGTTCTACATCCTACTTTTGTGAGTAGTGACTAGGATGTTAAAAACTTATGAGTGGCCTGAGTTGAGTAATAAGAAAAGTGAAGAGTGAAGCCCATCTCCTGATCACATCTACCTGGAGGTAATCAGAAAGCTTAATAATACATTAACATACATTCATCTAATTATTGAGACTACATCTAATTATTAAAGATGCCAATGAGACAGTCAAAGATTTCAGCACATGTCCAGAAACAAAATAGGCTAACAGAAACAAATGAGCCTCAGGTAGACTTAGACTTCTCATTGGAAAAAGGGTAGGCTTTGGAACTGACTGAGAAGGAATTCAGGTAAATGATATTGAGGTACATCCAAATGCTTCACAGAGGGCTGAGAAAAATAAGGAAGAAGTAAGGAAAGTGCTACAGGAACAATCAAATAAGATAGAAATAGCATTGGAAGCAATTCAAAAACCTGCAAAAAGAGGTCCAAATGATTAATAATAAAAGATCAGAAATGGACACTACACTGAAAGGGGAAAGGAGTAGAAGTGAAGAGATGGAAGCTAGAACCAGCAAGCTGGAAGACAGATTTCTCAATACTGCTAAGATAGAAGAGTAAGCAGAAAAATTGATTTAAAAAATATGAAAAAAGTCTAAGATTCATGTGGGACAACATGAACAGTAATAACCTGAGAATTACTGGAATTCTGGAAGACCACAGAGGAGATAATTGAAGAGCTTCTGGAAGAAAATTTCTCTAACATCCTGAGAAACAAAAATATAAGCATTCAAGAAGCTCAATGATCCTTAGAAAAGACAGACCCTAAAAGAAAATCATCAAGACATATCAGAATCAAGCTCTCCAAAATCAAAGATAAGGAGAGAATCCTGAAAGCAGCTAGGGAAAAGAGAAAGGTTACTTGCAAAGGCAAGCAAATAAGATTAAGATCTGATCTCTCAGCAGAAGCCATGCAGGCAAGAAGGCAATGGGAAAAAATATATAAAACCCTGAAAGAAAAAAATCTGCCAACCAAGAATCATTTACCCAGCAAAGCTGTCAATCAAATATGATGGTGTAATAAAAACATTCCAGGATAAACAGAAGTTAAGGGACTTTGTCAAAGCCAACCCAGTGCCTCAAAACATCCTAAAGGGAGTTCTTTGGACTGAGAACCAACAAGAATAGATAGCAACCAGAGTTTGACATTTGTGGCAACACTACCTGGAACTCAATGGACAGATGGAAAAGTCCAGAACAGAACATAACTACAAGAACGAATTCAGAGGATCTTGGAGGTGAATTTATGATAAAAAAAAAAAAAAAAATTACAGAGTGAAAGAAGGTAAAAATATAGGAACAGAGATCCAGGTGATGTAGAGGTCAGGTTGATTGCAGAATGAAATAGACTGTTTTAAATGGAGGAAAAAGTTAATAGAATATAGGGTAACCTCAAAGAAAATTAATACTTCAAAACATAATAAGAAAATTAAAATCCAAGAAGAACATGGAAACATTAAAAATATTAAGCTTAAGAAAAGATACCCATAGTAAAAGAAGAAAGAAAAAAAGTTTTGTTGGCTACCAGGGGTGGGTGATGGCAGAGCACAAGTTAGGGGGCAGATTTGCATGGACTAAGTAGGACAGAAGTAAATAGTGATGTATGCTCAACTTTGAAACAAAGGGGCTCTGTGATACAAGGATTGAGGCATAATCTGAATTGGTAAAAGAAGGGAAATAATGTTAAGATGCTTGACTGTTTTATGAATGTTGATTTCCCTTGCATACTATTGTAAAATAGACTCTTGAATGGGATAGGAAGGAATATTAGGAAACATGATTACTGAAAACTTGTAAACCCATCTTCAGCCTATAACTGATTGGAATACCTAAAAGGGGTTCTACAACTTGCCCAGTGAAGTACGCTTCTTGTGGAGCCCTTGTAGTGTATAGGAATTTAGATGTAATCCTTAGCCCCATCCAGAACTTTCAGAGGTGGGACATTCCCACTTGAAAGGACATGCAGACCAGACTGGAGTGGCTAGAGGAACAGAAGATACTTCTTGAAAGACAGACCAGCAGGAAAAATTGAAAACAAAAACGGCAGTCTGATTGGCTACTACAAGAAGAAGCAAGTTGCTTACCAGGGAGCCATCAAGGCAAGTAATCCAGTCCCTTCAGGACAAGCCCCCATCCAAGACTGAAACTCAAAGGAATACATGAGCAGGAATGTAAGCTTGCTGGCCACCACGTTGGTCTACTGCTAAGCGGAAGAGGGGGAAAGGAAGCAATGAAGATATTGGCTGAATTCAACCATATTCCATACACTACCGTCAACCTGGAGATGAAAGAGAGAAGAGAAAGGGCTGGTTGGTCTGAAGTGTGGTGAGACCTGAGGATTCCTAAGCCCATGGACAAGGACCTAGCCACAGAGGACTAGGGCCAAGAGTGAAATGTCCAGCTGGTATGAAGTGAGGGGAGATGCACAAGAATGACCAAACTTGCAGATAGTACCTATTTGACCTAGCTTTGATGGCTTGATGATCAGAACTTGACTAGAGGAAGATAAAGAAATTTGATAAAGAAAACAAGTATAAATTGCTACAGTTTGAGGAACTTGGCCTCCACTTATGGATATAGTAGCTCAAAATATCAACTGAGAGGGATGGAGTCTTCACATCAAGGATCAAACATATACCCTCTGTACACAGGTTATATATAAGGATGGACAACTTAGTCATTGGCTACCTAAAATGTTGTTGTTGTTAAGTGCCGTTGAGTCAGTTCCCACCCATAGTGACCCTGAACAGGGTTTCCGAGGCTGTAAATCTTTATGGGAGCAGAAAGCCTTATCTTTCTCCTGCAGAGCAGCTGGTAGTTTCAAACTGCTGACCATGAGGGGGCTATGAAAGCATGAAGTGGCCATCTTATAAATTTTCAAGAGGGAGTTTAGTTTCAGAGTGCAGGGGAAGGTAGAATCCTCACTAAATAGTTTTCATCCTGTCTAGATGGGTCTGGTGAAAAGAGATGGGAATAAGATTCTTACAGTTCAATAGTGAGTAATTATCATGACCAATTATGATAGTCACAACTGTAAAGGTATAAGTATTGTAACATAAAGCAGGGAGTAGTTCATCTTACATTCCAGGAACAGAGGATCCTAGGACTATTAGGGGGGGAGAGCTTGAGCGGAATGTGGGACCCTATCCAGAGAAACAGCGATACCAGAGATGGAGGTAAAGATGATGACATTGAGAGAGAGAGCATCTGAGAACTCATTGAAAAAGAAAGGCTGTGTGCTGGCAGCCAGGAGGCAGACTTTCAGAATGTGCCATTGGGTTGTTTAAGTGATTATATATTTTGAGTATTTTTGTGTACATCAATAAAAAAGAAACCTCATGAATGGCCATCTGAAATCCAACTATTGGTCTCTCCATGTGCTAAAGAAAGAAGAGTGATGAAAATTGAAGATGGTTGGAATCAATTAGTCTAATGGACTAATGGAACATAACACCAGTTTCTAGACTCTGAGACCAGAAGAGCTAGCTGGTGCCCTGCTACCACTACCAACTATACTAAAAGAGATCACATTAAAAGTCCTAGATAGAGTGGGAGAAACTATGAAACAAAACAAAATGATAAAGAATACCAGGCATACTGATCAGAAAGAGACTGAAGGAACCCGAGACTGTGTTTTTCTGCTATTCATAAGGTAAACCTTGTTTACCCTCAGGTCAGGAATTGTCTGCTAAGCAGTAGATAGTTACATAGGAGAAGCAACACTAGTGAGCTTTGCATACTATAGAATGGCCAACCATTCAAGATCAAAAGGGCAGCATTTAACTAAGGACAGAATTCAGAAGGGTTGGGAAGAAGGTGGAATGGAAACAAGAATCACCAGGAGAAGCAGGATAACTGATGTTATGTGGAGGAGATTGCAGTCATTGAGATGAAATGATGTACATGATTTGTTGAATGTAGAACTGATTATATCCAATTATCTGCTCTGTAAACTTTCACTCAATTCAAAATAAAAAGTGAAAAGAAAAAAACAAAAACAAGTATTGTTTCACTCCTCGGCACTAGACAACAACCATAGATTGGCATTGAAACCCACCACTCACTCTGTGGGAAAAAGATGAGTCTTTTTGCTCCATAAAAGATTAATAACTTCAGAAACCCTACTCAGGATTGCTATGAGTTGGAGCCAACTCAACGGTACCTAATAATAACAACAGGATGTGCTGTAGGATAAGTACTGGACTGCTAACTGCAAGCTCTGCAATTCAAACCTACCACCACTCTGTGGGATAAAGATAGGATTTTGGCTCCTATAAGGAGCTCTGGTAGCATAGTGGTTATGAGTCAGACTGCTAACCTCAAGGTCAGCGGTTCAAAACTACCAGCCGTTCCATGGGAGAAAGATGAGGTTTTCTGCTCCTGTAAAGATTTACAGTCTCAGAAACCATATACAGGGTCATTATGAGTTGGAACCAACTCCACGGCACACACCACCACAACAAAAGGATGATGTGGAGAATTGGTGGAACTGCAAAATGGTACAGCTGTAGGAACCAGTCTAGTGGTTCCTTAAAATACTAGAGGTAGAGTTGCCATGGTGATGGTGGTGATTATGGACCATGAGTTGGATCTGACTTACAGCGACCCTGTAAATCTTTTTCCAAGGCTTTAAATCTTTAGGGGAGCAGAAAACTTATCTTTCTCTTGTGAAGTGGCTGGTAAAACTGCTGACCTTGGCAACCCAATTCATAACTCACTATGCTACTAGAGATCCTTAGAGTCGCCATGTTGTTAAGTGCTGTCTAGTCAATTCCGATTCATAGCAACCCTGTATAGAAGTTCTAAGGAGCAGCTGGTGAGTTTCAACTATCAGTCTTTTGGTTAACAGTCCAGTGCTTATCGTACAGCACCATACAAGGACTCCTATAACCCAGCAATTCTCCATCTAGTTAGATATCCTGGGGATCTAATAGAAGTGACTTAAACAGACATGTATGCACACATATGTTCATCATTGTCTCTGTAGGATAAGCACTGGACTATGAATCACAAGGTCTGTGAAAAAAACTCACCATATCTGCTCTGGGGGAGGCTTTCTGCTTCATGGAAGAAAGATGAGATTTACAGCCTTGGAAATCCTACACAGGGTCACTATGACTCAGAATCAACTCAATGGCACTGAAGAACAACACAACACACCACATGTTTATCGCAGCACTATTCACAATAGCAAAGAAATGGAAACAACGTAGTGCCCATCAACAGATGAATGAATAAGCAAAATGTGGTATATACCATTCAATGAAATACTTCCCAGTGATAAAAGAAATGAATTCCCAAAAGACTTCACAACATAAATAATCTTGAAGGACATTATGTTGAGTGAAATATGCCAGTCATGCACACACACAAAAAACATATATTGTATGTTCTAACTTTTATGAAATGACATGGATAGATAAATATAGAGAAAAGTACTACTGTTCATTAGTGATTACTAAGAGTGGGGGTGGAGGGTAAAAGGGAAAAGTACTCCTTAGAAAGCAGTCATTTTTTGTTTATAGAAATGGAAAGGTAGCACTGAGTGTGGGTGAAATGTGCACAGCATGATGTCAGTAAGCTGTATATCATGAAAAGGCATAAATGAGGGCAAATGCTAGATGTTAGCTTGTGTATGGTTTTGCAAAAATAGCAATAACTGAAAAATGGGGTGTGAACAGGTGCTGATACTTAATTAGACAAAACCAATTACTTCATGGAATTCTTAGCTTTGGAGTTTATGACCATGAACTGGTAATACAATCCAGTCAAATGGCATTACATAGTTCTTGAGGTTTATGCTCTACCTCTCAGTATGGTGAGTAGTGTCTGGCCTCTTAAAAGTTTATGAGCTGGGATCTGAGATACAACTATTGGTTTTTGTCATTTGGAACAACAGAGAATGAAGGAATGTAAGCATCAGAGAAGGAGCTGGGATACAGGACTAATTGTCTCTATATATCATTGCCCCTTCCACCTCGAGACCAAAAGAGTTAGATGGTTCCTGGCACTATTGAACATTCTAATCAGGAACACAGTTTTTTAAAAATCAGAGAATTTTTTTATTTAAAAAAGGCAGGGGGGGGAAAAAAAGGCAGGGAAATGTGGAACAAACTTCAAAAAGCCTGATTCAAAACCCAAAACTGAACCTTCTGAGTTGGAAGATGTTTCTAAGATTATAGCCTTGGGTTGCACATCAAATCTTGAATTGAAACAACCACCTGAAATCACCTTTAAACTAAGTAATAGTCTATCCCAAAGAGTAAAGATTGTCACCGTTGTGTATTGCATTGCTTTAAAAAAAAAAAAAAAAAAGTATGTAAGACCAAAGGGTTGACAGCTATTTTAAAGCACAGATAAAATGATTGGGGAAGAGGGAGATTAACTAAATGGAAGGGAAACCGCTAGGATAGAAATCCCAAGAATGTAGACAGAATGTGAAGAACCTAACCAATGTCACTGATGACTATGTCTGAACACTGTGACATGGGAGTAGGTTTTGCTGCGTATAGTTTACCAAAAAGAAAATTTCTAGTATATAAGAAATGCCCTACTAAATAGGCAATTATTATTGTTGTTAAGTGTCACTGAGTCAGTTTTGACTCACAGTGTCCCATTGTAGGGTTTCCAGGACTGTACATCTTTGTGGGAGCAGAAACCCTCATCTTTCTCCAGCAGAGCATCTGATGGGCTCAAACCACTGAACTTAGGGTTCACAGTCCAGTTCTTAGCTTACAGAGATACTACACATTCCAAATAGGTACTACTATCATCTGTATTGGAGTGGCACTGCAGGATAATGCATGGCCCTTAAGGTTGGTTTGAGCCACAAGGTCGGTAGTTCAAACTCACCAGATGCTCTTTGGAAATCCTATACAAAGTCGCTGAGTTGGATCTGACTCAACGTCAATTAACAACAACAGTAAATCATCTACATTATAAAATTGAGAATTCTGAGGTGACTGATGAAGAGATAAAGTAATTTGTCCAGTATCAAGAGTAGTACAAGCTAGGACCCGTGCTTGAACTCTGATGTCAGAATCAGCATACTCCCCACTATGCTGTAAAGCACTGGGAAATAGTGATAGGGTAGTGATGTAGAGCAGCGTAATGAATGGCTAGACTCTAAGGATGCTGATTAGGAACTGGTAGCGTAGTGGTTACAAATCAGGCTGCAAACTGTAAGGTCAGCAGTTTGAAACTACCAGCTGTTCCGCGGGAGAAAGATGAGGCTTTCTGCTCCCGTAAAGATTTACAGTCTCGGAAACCCTATACAGGGTCGCTATGGGTCAGAACCAACTCCACGGCACACAGCCACCACCACCAAGGATGCTGATTACTCTCATAATTGATGAAACCTTGAATAGAAAAACATGCGGCTCCGTATTGTTGTGTGCTGTCAGGTTGGTTCAGACTCATAGTGACCCTGCTTAAGGTTTCCAACACGTGTTTGTCTGAATCAGCAACGTGTGGTTCCAACCAACCTTGTGGTCCAGTGCTTATCCTGCAGCACCTCACCAGGACTCCCCTCAGTGTATTGTTGTTGTTAAGTGCCATCAAGTCGGTTCAAATAGCTTTGCAGTCTGGTGCATTAACCCACAGCGCCACACCAGGACTCCCTAGGTGTATTGTTGTTGTTGTTGTTAAGTGCCTTCGAGTCGGTTCCGACCCATAGCGACCCTATACAGGGTTTCCGAGGGTGTAAATCCTTACGGGAGTAGAAAGCCTCATCTTTCTCCCGCGGAGCTGCTGGTAGTTTCGAGCCGCTGACCTTAAGGTTCTCAGCCCAATTCGTAACCACTACGCTACCAGAGCTCCTTCCCTGGATTAGTGGGAAACTCCATGTGGACATTCAGGGATCCAGGCTCTTCCATCTCTGAGGGCCTTGTTGTACTCTGTGTGGGTGGGCTGGACCGCATCAGGTCCAAGGTCCTGACAGAAGGAAGGGGAAAGAGGGCACAGGGGAGGTATACCCATTGGCTAAATGCTTAGTCTTTGGGAAGAACTTGATCACATTGACTTACTGAAAGACAAGGCCTCATTGGCAGCCAGGCAATCAGCAACACGTGAGTTACTATGGCAAAAGGGAATATAGGAAATGCTAGTGGAGTCCTGGTGTTGTGCTGTGAGTTAATGTGCTGGACTGCAAAGTCGGTTTGAACCGCAAGGTTGGAGGTTCAAACTCACCAGTCACTCCTTGGAAACCCTGTAGAGGGTCGCTATGAGTCAGAACCGGCTAGACGGCTCTTTACAACAACAAGTGGACAATTATCCACGTCCACCACAGTCAATAATTAACCTGTGCCAGTCGACATTTTGTTAGTGACTTTCATAAGGATAGGTGTTATCTGCTTATTAAATAAGTCTAGGTGAGAAAAGAAATATGCTGAGTGAGAGATGAGGGTGATTTTTTTTTAAATCATAAACTTAGGCAACATTTTGGTAGATATGATACCAAAAGCACAAGTTAACAAAAGAAAAATAGATAAAGTGAATGTCCTCAAAACTAAAACTTTTTTCAGAGGACATCAAAAAAGAAAGTGAAAAGACAATCCACAGAATGGGAGAACTGTTGTATATCTGATGAGGGACTTGGTTTTACAATATATAAGGAACTATTACAATTCATTGGAGTCTTGGTATGGGTTAATGCACTTGACTGCAAGGTTGGTTTAAACTGCAAGATCAGTGGTTCAAGCTTATCAGCTGCTCCTTGGAAACCTTATACAGGGTCACAATGAGTCGGAATCATCTCAGAGTCACTTAACAATAACAGTAACAACAACAACAACAATTATGACTCAGCAATAAAAAGAGAAATAATCCATTATAAAAATTGGTAAACTATTTGAATAGACATCTTCCTGAAGAAGATATACAAAAGGCCCATAAACACATGAAAAGATGCTCAACATCACTTGTTGTTTAGCACTGTGGAGTCGGTTCCAACTCATAGTGACCTTGCACAGGGTTACTGAGGCTGTAAATCTTTACGGGAGCAGAAAGCCTCATCTTTCTCCCATGGAACAGCTGGTAGTAGCCATCAGGAATGTGCAAATCAAAACTACAACGAGATACCACTTTGCATTCACTAGGGAGACTATTATTTTTTTAAAAAATTGAAAGTGTTGTCCAGGATGTGGAGAAATTAGAATCCTCATTCACTGTTAGTAAAGATGTAAAATGGTGTTGCCACTTTGGGAAACAGTCTGGCAGTTTCTTAAACTATTAAACATAGAGTTATCCTATGATCTAGCACTTGCACTTCTAGCTATGGACCCAAGAAAAAGAAAATATATATCCATGTGAAAATCCATACATAGATGCTCATAGTAGAGGGACCCCTGGTGGTGCCTCCATAGGTTAAGGGTCTGACTGCTTAACTGAAAGGTCTGTTCAAACCCACCAGCTGCTGCTCCATAGGAGAAAAATAAGGCAGTCAGCTTCTATAAAGATTTACAACCTCAGAAATCCTATAGAGCAGTTCCTGTCTGTCCTATGTTGTTGTTGTTGTTAAGTGCCTTCGAGTCGGAGCCGACCCATAGCGACCCTGTACAGGGTTTCCGAGGGTGTAAATCCTTACGGGAGTAGAAAGCCTCATCTTTCTCCCGCGGAGCGGCTGGTAGTTTCGAACCACTGACCTTAAGGTTCGCAGCCCGATTCGTAACCACTACGCTACCAGAGCTCCTATAGGTTTGCAATATTTCAGAATCGACTTGATGGCAATAGGTCTGGTTTTGGCTTTGGTTCATAGCAGTATAATTCATAGTAGCCAAAATGTAGAAAGAACCCAAATGTCCATCAACTGAAGAATGAATAAATTAAATTCTATCAGTCCATACAATGCAATTCAGCAACAGAAAGGAAAGTAGTTCTGATACCTGCTACAAATAGATGAACCTTGAAAGCATTATGCTAAGTGAAAGAAGCCAGTCACAAAGGATCACATATTATATAATTCCATTTATATGAAGTGTCCCAAATGGCACATATAACCGCAAGGTTAGCTTGAACCAGAAGGTCAGCAGTGCGAACTCACCAGCCGCTCCTCAGAAACCCTTTACAGGATTGCTGAGTCGGTACCAAGTCAATGACACTTAACAACAACATATACAGAGAAAGTAGATTAGTGGTTGCCTAGGGTTATGAGTTTGGGAGACTGGAGAGTAATAGCTGAAAAATGTCTCTTGGGGAATGATTAAAATGCTGTAAAATTGATCATGGTGATAGAGACAGTACATTAGAGGATATGATCAATTTACTAAAAGTCACTGAATTGTACACTTTAAATGAGTGGATCATATAGGATGTGCATTATACCATAAGCTGTTTAAAAACTCTTAACTAGCCAGAACAATAGACTCAAACCATAAACTAACTTTGAAATTGATCAGAGTGCCATATAAGACCCAGCTCTTAGACCCTGAAAATCAATTATGCATGTTCAGGATAGAAAGACACAGCTTTAACAGGGGCACCAGTGCAAGGACTTAATAAGCTCAGCAGATCTTGAGTTCACTTTGAAGGAGCAACATGACAGAGTTGTCCTCTCCTAGCTGAACTTCCAGTGAGCTTTAAGGCAGTGGGTATTCCAGAAAACAGAACCAATCAAGACATTATTCACAGCTCTCTATATTCGCTACTAGAAAAAATAAGTATGATCAGTTGAAATCTAACAGCAGTTACTATCTAGGCTTCGATGTCAGCTGAGTCTGACTCCAGACCCCTGGTCTCAGGCCCAGTTATGACTTCATCAGAGTCTACCAGGGATTGCGCAGATCTGAGTTGGAGAAGCCTCTTTAGTTTGGGGCTGTTTGGTTGGTGGTCTAGATTGGCAACTAATATTGTCAGACTTCCTGTGGACACATCAACATAAAAGCGAGAGGGCAACTAGAAAAAAATCAAAATTGTAAGAGGTTTAATGTTTTTTAAAATATCTGCCAATTATGCTTTCTTAGCATTATGTCGGAGTACTGGTGTGGCGCTGTAGGTTAAGCACTGGACCGCAAGGTCAGTTTGAACCGCAAGATTGGTAGTCCAAACTCACTAGCCACTCTTTGGAAACCATACACAGGGTTGCTATAAGTCAGAACAGACTCAACTGCACTGAACAACAACATCATTAAGTCAGTTTCTCATTCTCTATACTTTTTACAAGTCTCTGTTGTTTTTGTCAAGTGTTGTCCAGTCTATTCTGAATCACAGGGACCCTGTATCAGGTTTCTGAGGAGTGGCTGGCTGATGGCTTTGAACCACCAACCTTGCAGTTAGTAGTCCAGTGCTTATCCTACAGCACTAACACCTAGGTGGTTCAGAAATCTTGCACCCAACTATTAACCTAAACATTGGTGACTCAAACCAACCCAGTGATACCCTCAGAAGAAAGGCCTGGTGATCTGCGTCCATAAAGATTACAGACAAGAAAGCCCAGTGGAGCAGTTCTACTCTGTGACCCATGGACTCACCCTGATTCAGAATCAATGCAAAGCATTGGGTTTGGGTTTGGATGTTTTGGGTTGTTGTTATACTTACTACAATGACAATTTTTCTTGTCTTCATTTGTACTCTAACCTTTACCAAAAACAACTGGAGGATTATTGTTGTTTCTTAGCTGTTGTGGCATCAGTTCCCAACTCATAGAGACCCCGTGTGCAACGGGATGGAATAGTGCTCAGACCTGCACCGTGATCAGTTGCACATTGGACTGTTGAGATCCATAGTGCTTTTATTGGCAAATTTGGGGAAGTAGATCACAGGCTTTGTTCCAAGTCTGTCTTAGTGTGGAAGCTGCATGGAAACCTCTTCTCCATCATAGCAATATGCTAGCACCACGGACAGATGTCTGCTGGTTATGGAAGAAGTGCATTGGCCAAGAATCAAACCTGGTCTCACACATGGAAGGTGAAACTATCACTGCCTCCTGAAATGATAGAATTTAACATTTGAGCTATGAAAGGGTCTTAACATCATTTCTCTGACCAGGTTGTGATTTTACCTTTAAGTTCTCTAGCAGCAAAGGTTACAAGAAAGTCTATTTAAATAGTCTTCATTTACAGGAAGGGAAAAGTATACTAGATTCTCAATATATAAATATTTATCTGATACAATGACTAAACTTTATGACACGAATTTTACTTTAGCGGATTAAATCTGTTGTTAAGTGCTGTCAAGTCAGTTCCAACTCATATCGACCCTGTGTAGGGTTTCTGAGGCTTTCAGTCCTCTCATTTTTCCTGTGGAGAGGTCTGCAGGCTCGAACCGTGGACCTTGTGGATTTCAGTCCAGTTCTTAGCATATGGAGCCACATTTTCCAATAAAACAATTAAAGCACTTTACACTGTGTTATGTAAACTGTCCTTATTTCCAGAAGAGGTCCATATGTATCCGATATAATTTTAAACATATTTATGTATACTATATTTAAAGTAAAAAAAATCAACAGTTATTTATGTACTATATAAGTCAGTCAAAACAACAACAACAGTTATTTATGTACCGCTGTGTCTCTGGAGTCCTGGTGTGGCACTGTGGGTTAATGCACCAGACTGCAAAGCCATTTGAACTGCAAGGTCGGTGATTCAAGCTCACCAGCTGCTCTTCGGAAACTCTATACAGGGTCACTATGGGTTGGAATCGACTCAACTGCACTTAACAACAACAACAACAACTATGTCTCAACAGGAGTCCTAGTATGGCATTGTAGGTTAAGTACTGGACTGCTAACCACAAGGTTGGTTTTATAAACCTACCAGCCACTCTTTGGAAACCCTGTACAGGGTTTCGGAACTGACTCAATGGCACTTAACAACAACATGTCTCAACACTGCGGTGAATGAAGGAAAAAAAACATAAGAACCAGGGAATAAGAATGGTATTTGCCTCCCAGAAAAGTAGTTGTCAGAAATCATGTAAAACACCAAACAGCAGAAACGTCATTCCTGACGTGGTGGCTGTTAGGCACCTTACCATAGCCTGTAGGAGGTGGAGAAGGAGAGATCAATGAGAAGCATAGCAGTAACTCAAGGCAAGTTGTAATGTGGTCTTAAAGACCCAGTCTCAAGAATTCTGGCCAAGCTCCCATAAAGAGGGCACCAGGCTCATGCCCATTCAAGAAAGGCTGGTCCCATGTCAATGAGGCCAACAGGCCAGAGAGCAGAAACTGCCAAGCTACAGAGCTCATTAGGGGGCAGCCCTCCCCCACAAAAGATGCAGCCCCGCCCAAACAAGAGAGTGTGGGGACAAAGGAAAGCTAAATCCCTTGGCCAACCCTTCCCTTGTCCCCTTAGCATCACACTGGGGCCTCAAAGGGACCAGGTGGTACTGAGGGCAGTTCTGCCATTGGCTCCTGGGAATTAGCATTTTCAATCTGTACAATTAGAAATGTAACAACTTCTTGCTTCCATTTGCCAGGCTGGCAGGGAGAGTGTGTAGACAGCCAAATGTGCTCTGTGTTGCTTAGCAAAAGCTGAGAAAGCACAACCCCAAAGCAGCCTTCTTCAGAATGACAAGCAGAAGCTGAGAAAAATTGTGTATGTGTTCAGCTCTTCCTCTTGACTCAGGTTTTGGCTATGGCTACAAGACTGTAATGGTCAAGTGCATGGGCTTTGGAATCAGCCTGACCACTTTTTTGGCATATTACTTTGTCTCTCTCTTACTCATGTCTTAATTGGTATATTAATTGTTGTTGTTGTCAGGTGCCATCGAGTCGGAACCGACTCATAGCGACCCCATGCACAGCAGAACGAAACA
>NW_006408655.1:8767187-8807187 GCF_000296735.1 Chrysochloris asiatica
TTGACATTGAGATGCAACCCATACCGAAGGCTGTGTTCTTTGATCTTCATCAGTAAATGTTTCAAGTCCTCTTCACTTTCAGCAAGCAAGGTTGTTTCATCTGCACATCACAGATTGTTAATGAGTCTTTATTTCTGTAAAGATTAAGCAAAGCATGTAAAATGCTTAAGCCTGACATCTGATCATATAGGAGGTGCCCCAGTGTTAACTGTTACTATCCTGTTGATTGGTAGCATTTTTAGTCCCTACATCTAAAGCTGGGTGTGGTGGCTCTGCAGGATAAGCATTGTATTGCAAAGGTAGGCTACCATCCTCTCATGGGAGAAAAGATAAGGCTTTCTGCTCATGCAAAGATTTACATCCTATAACTTATACAGGGTTGCTATGAGTTGGAACCGATTTGATGGCACTTAACAACATCTAAAGCTACATTCCTCAGGACAGCAACTTGAGAAGCCAGAGAAGCAGGGCTCAAACATCCCACTATGAAGGAGCACTCAGTAAATCAGGGTCTCAGTAACAAATTGGGCTACTGCCCTTTAATGGCAGAGGTAATGGCAATAATCCAATAAACACAAGGATGCCAATCTCAGGGTTTGCTGGCTTTCCTTTTCACTCGGCTCTACCAGCAAGCTGCAGAGGGACAGCTGTTTATATGTCCCAGAGGCTCAGCCTCCTATACTCTGCCCAGGACATATACCACACACCCCTTTGCAGCCCCATGACCCACCAATCAGACATTTAGTTACAAAGAGTCTGTGGTAGGCAAAATAATGACCCACAAATATGTCCTGATCCAAGTCTATTTTGATTCATAGCTACCCCATGAATGTCCAGGTCTTTCTACTGTGGAATCACAGGGTGGGTTCAAACTCTTTGGTTAGCAGTCAAGCACTTAAGCATCATGCCACCAGGATTCCTTCAATGTTAAATTGTTACTATTGTTGTTGTTAGGTATCATCAGGTAGGTGCTGACTCATAGCGACACAAAACACTGCCCAGTTTTGTGACAAACTCACAATCCCTGCCATGCTTGAGCCAATTGCTACTGCCATTGTGCCAATCCATCTAGTTTGGGGTCTTCCTCTTTTTCTTGGACCCTCCTCTTCACCAAATTTGATGTCCTTCTCCAGGGAGTGATCCCTTCTGACAATATGTCTAAAGTATGAGAGAAGAAGTCTGGCCATTCTGGCTTCCAAGGAGCATTCTAGCTGTACTTCTTCTAACATAGATTGGTTTGTTCTTTTGGCAGTCTATGGTACTTTTACTATTCTCCTCTAACACCACAGTGCAAATGCATCAATTCTTCTGTGGTCTTCCTTATTCACTGTCCAACTTTCATATGCATATGATGTTATTGAAAATATCATGGCTTGGGTCAGGCGCACCTTAGTCCTCAAGCTGACATCTTTGCTCTTCAACACTTTAAAGAGGTCTTGTGCAGCAGATTTGCCTAGTGCAATATGTTATTTAATTTCTTGACTGCTGGATGTTAAGTTACAAGGTGTAATAGCTTCCTAGGGCTGCCATAACAGAATGTCACAAGCTGGGTAGCTAATTAGAACAGAAATTAATCTCTCACTGTTCTGAAGGCTAAAAGTTCAAATCATGTCGGGCAGGCTATGCTGCCTTTGAAGGTTCAGGTTAAAGACCTTTCATGTTTATACCAGTTTCTGGTAGTTCCAGGTGTTTCTTGGCTAGTAGAGAATCTTCACACAGCAATCCTTCTTCTGTCTTTCTGGGTTTCTTCTCTTTTACAAGGACACCATTCAGATTGGATTAGGATACACCCTATTCCAGTATGACCTCTTTAATTTAACTGATAGCATGTTCAAAACCCTTATTTCCAAACAAGTTCAAATCCACATTTGCAGGCATTAAGACTTTAACTTATCTTCAGGGGTGGGGGAACATTATTCAATCTATAAAACATGGCAAAGGGGTTAAACTAAGGTTACAGATTAAGTTAAAGTTGTTAGTCCCCTGATCTTAAAATAGGAAGATTATTCCAGATTACCCCAGGGAACCCTATGTAATCACAAGCTTCCTTAAGAGTGGTAGAGAGAGACAGAAGAAAAGAAAGTCAGAAGGGAATGTTACTACAGAATAGTCAGAGAGATGCAATGTTGCTGGCCTTGAAGACAGAGGAAGGGGGCCATGAGCCTAGGAATGTGGGTGGCCTCTAAAAGCTGAAAAATATGAGGAAACAGATTCTATCCTAGAACCTTCAAGAAGAAACACAGCCCTGATGATCCCTTGGTTTTAGCCTAATGAAAACTATGTCCTGGTGTGATCCAAAGCATTGGAATACAATGTCAGTTTGAACCACAAGGTCGGTGGTTCAAACTCACCAGCTGCTCCTTGGAAACCCTGTGAGAGTTGAAACCAACTCGATGGCACTAAACAACAGCAGCCTATAAAACTATGGGTTGATAACTTTGTGTTATTTTAAGCCACCAAGTTTGCAGTCATTTGTTACTAGAAAATGAATGCAGGGTCTTTCCTCTCATCTGGTGACATTCATTCTGCCTCTCAAGACATATCTCTCATAGAGGTGACACATGCTATCCCCCAGATCTTACTTTCACTCTGGGTTAACAGGCTAGTCAAATGCTGCTAAGCTCTGTTGTTGTTGTTAAGTGCCGTCGAGTCGGTTCCGACCCATAGCGACCATGAACAGGGGTTTCCGAGGCTGTAAATCTTTACGGGAGCAGAACGCCTCATCTTTCTCCCACGGAGCCGCTGGTAGTTTCGAACTGCTGGCCTTGAGGTTCGCAGCCCGATTCGTAACCACTATGCTACCAGAGCTCCTAAGCTCTAGGACTCACAAAATAGGGGTAAAAAAATTGCCATCCTACATCGGAATCAGCAGCAAGAGCCTGCTCTAGGAAGTGCAGAATAGAAAAGCAGGAGGTATTGAAGCAAGCAGTGGTATGCATACCCATAATGGCCAAGGGCACTCCTGTAATCTTTCAGTGGTTCCTAACCTCTTCGTCACCAGGAACCCCAGGGGCCCCCAAGGTTTAAGAGACTGTGCATGTGTCAATTTTAAACTTATTTTACTCTTTGTATAATTTAGAGATACATTATAACTTCCAACCAAAGTCTTGGTTAGCAAAAAAAATAGCCAGAGCTATCACATTGAGTTCATTTAATATCTAGGCAAAAACAAAGCCAGGAAGCTTTAGAAAGCCTGCCTGATCCTATCCTCAGTAATTGCTTGATTTCTATTAATTTTATTTAGTATTCAGAAGATTTAGTGTGGGCACATCACTACCCCTATGGCTTCCTAAAGGAGTTCCTGGGTGATGCAAATGATTAAGTACTCCGCTACTTGTCGAAAGATTAGTGGTTTGAACCTACCCAGAGGCCTGGTGACCTGCTTCCATGAAAGGTCACAGCCTTGAAAACACTATGGAGTAGTTCTGTGCCCCACACATGGGGTCGCCATGAGTCAGCAGCAATTTCAAAGCAAACAACAACAATAATCATACAATGAAAAACTATGGTACATGCAAACCACTTGGATGTATCTCACATTCCTAGTGTTGAATAAAAGAAGCCTGATACAAAAGAATGTTCTAAAATTTCATTTACATTAAGTTAAAAAACTAGATGAGATTATAGTGCTTAGGGGTGCAGGTTTGGGAGATGAAATTCTAAAGACAAGAAATACTGCTACAGAAGTTTGAGGGCCACTCTTCCTGGAAGGGAGGAAGAGGATGAGGATTGAGAGGGGACAGGAAAGGGACTTGTGGGCACTGGAAATGTTCTATTTCCTGCCCTTCGTGGTGATTACGTTTTATAATCAATCCTTGAGTTTTATATTTTACGCATTTCTCTGTGTGCTGTATTTCACAATATTTTTAAAGTTTTGAAATTTTTATTCTGAACTATTTTTAAAAATCAAATTCACTTTGTTTTTATTTTAGGACTTTCCATTATAAAATATGGTCACGAACATAACAACAATTGAAAAAATTTTTAGAAGAATGTGTGGGGGTGGGGGTGGCGGGGCAGGAATCATCTCTAACTCTGTCTGCCAAAACTAACAGAGTTAACATTTTATATATTTCTTTCCAATTTTTTTTCTATTACTAGTTTTCACTGTTTTTATTTTTCATTGAATATGATCATATTGGTTCAGCTTTACAATTTAAGGTTTTCACTTACCATTATTCTATTAGCATTATCAAACTTATTATAAACCTTCTGCCGTAACTGCTTTCATGATCACAGACTTAATTTAATCATATATGAAGGACATATCCACTTAAATAATATTTGTGGTTTATTTTAATTTTAATCTTTCTACTTATAAGGAGCTCTGGTAGCATAGTGGTTATGAATTGGGCTGCTAACCTCAAGGTTGGCAATTAGAAACTACCAGCTGTTCCGTGGGAGAAAGATGAGGTGTTCTGCTCCCATAAAGATTTGCAGCCTTGGAAACCCTGTGCAGGGTCACTATGAGTCAGAACCGACTCCATGGTACTTAACAACAACAACAACTTATAAATTGTGCAATGGCAGGGCTTTTACACTATTTTCGATTATTAACTTAGAACTGATGCCTAGGAATGAAGTTTCTAGGGTCAAGAAGAGTACATTTCTAAGGTTTATGCTTCTTTACCAGAGGCAAAGTTCAAGGACTTGATGAAACCCAAGTAGGTTTATCATAGGTCCATTTAGAATAGCTCCTCACACAATTGGGCCAACGGGTATGTTGCCAAATGATCTCCCCAAACTGATGATCCAGTGCAATGATTGCATCAAAAATTGAGTGCATGATCTTTCCTCTCTTCATCTTCCCATGTAAATCATACATAGGTTGCATGCACAGTAAGATTCTTGAAGGACCAGAGCTGTTAAGTCATCGGTAAGTCTCTAGATGCTTAATGCAACAATTCCAACAATATTTTGAGATCTTTATTATAAAGTGGCATATTAATATCTGTTTTGAAGCATGGTGGCTCCATATGAAAAGCACAGGACTGCAAACCACAAGGTTGGTGGTTTGAGCCCACTCACCAATCTGAGGGGAAAAGATAAGGGTTTCTGCTCCCGCAAAGATTTAAAACCTCAGAAACCCTATACAGGGTTGCTTTGAGTCGGAACCGACTCTACATCACTCAACAACAACAACAACTGTTAAAGATTTATCACAAGAGGGCTGAATCAGTTACTTCTTCACAGTTTGATCTAAGGTAATGTTTCTCCAAATGTGGTTAATGGACCATTTTAGCATCACTTGTTATATAAAAGAGTTAGCAATGATAGATGCTATAACAAATTTACCAAATCTCAGTAGCTTAGCAGCGGAAACACTCAGTTATTGCTCATTTCATAGTTACTGAGTGTTGGCAAGTGGTCGGGGGTGCTTTTCTCTAAGTAGTTATTCATGGGTACAGATTTCTTCCCTCTGTAGCTCTGCCATCTTCCAGGGCCTCAGAGTTGTCCACTGAACAAAGGCGATATGAAGGCCTATGTTGAGTGATACAAGTAGGAACTAGCCTATATAACTTACATCCATTTGTTGTAAGGATGTTGTTGAGGTCATTGTTCAAATCATTTTACAGAGACATACAAAGAAATTCCCCCCTCGGTATCAATGCCATAAATCATGAATACTATATAAGAATTTGGTTTACTTTTATTTTAGACACTGAAACATAACATTTATTGTGTTTCTCTTTGCATTGTCTGCTGCAAAGTTTGGAGACAAAATTTTAAACTAAGTCTAACAAGTGTACAAAAATTAATCCCAGCTGTGTTTCATTTTCCCTTGCGTGTTTTCTTATTTTGTTGAGGCGTACATATTTGTAAATGTCGCTTGATACCTATTTTGAATGAAAAAGAATATAAATAAATCTTAATTAATAATGATGACATTGTGACAGAAGTGTGAACAGAAATATTGGTGCTTGGGCTTTTGACTACATTTTAGCTGAAGACAAATTTTCCATACAAATAACATGCACAGAGCCTTATTCATGGGGTTTAGCCCAGTACCAACTGAGTTTCCTCAGAATATAGTCATTCATTAAAATCAGGGGTTCCTTTTCAAGATCACTCAGATCCTAAGGTGGAATTACTTACCCTTTTCTGGGCCCAGAAGCCCTGTAATACCATCAGGATGTTAGATGAACAGCTCTTATCGTTGATAATTTTTGCTCTCTGCCCAAACTGTTCCACAATGTTTATATCAAATGGTAGAAAGAATTCAAGCAATAACGCAACCATTATTGTTAGAAATATATGCAAACTTTGGTGCCTTCCTCTCCAGCAGGTGAAACTGTTAAATTCCCAAAACAGCAGATGCATTGAAGACATTGTAATAATATTATTTAATGATTTCTCCTACATTGAAGTAAGTTATGGAAGGAATTGAGAGAAAGATAGTCAATCTCTGGAATCCTAAAAGTAGCATTCAATTAACTAAAATTGATTGTTTATGTTCCAGGCACTATAGTTTATACAGTTTATTGTAATTTTGCTGTTATTGTTGTTCAGTGCCGTAATTCGATCCCACCTCGTATCATAGGGTGCTTATCCTACAGCGCCACAACAGGATTCACGCAACTGGATTGGAGGCATTAGGAGTATGTCGTCCTATTTGTTTTAGCAGCCCCTGCCAATGGTGGGGGCAACGGGTGGCACACTTGGGGAGGTTTCCTTTAGAGGCGCAACCACCACCTTCAGCACCAAGGCCAGCGCATCTGGCTGGCCTAGGCTCCCCCAAACCTTTCTACATGGGGAACGCTTAAACACAGATGTACAATAAAGAAATGCTGTTTTTATGAAACATGCCATACTCGGTCTATTGCTTTACAGAATGCTCTCTATAGAATGTTTAGTGGTACCAGCACAAAACGTTGCTAACAAGAGATGAAAACGTTCAATTTATTGGAGACACGCCCTCTAGCACACATACACTGCCAGATGGGCTATATGATGGTTGAATTTTGCTCTTGTCATTTCTCAGAGATCCAGCCCCTCTTTGCCCTGGAAAGCCACCTGGAGGAGCCAAGGCACCCTAGAGTCTGGATAAGCATTTGTGTGCCAGGCTGTGGGAGGAAGAAGGAGCACAGGTGCTAGCCCACTGGCTTTCTGAGGTGTGTTCTTTCCTGGAGTTTGTGTATAGCTCTTGACTTTGAGGCTAACAAATAATAGCAATCCTAGTTATAGTAATAAAAATCCCATAAGGAAGACAAGGTCAGACATTAATATTACTAGTCCCATTTCATGGATGAGGAAACTGGGTCCTAGGGGTTAAGCTACTTGTTCAAATAACAGTGAATCAGTGAAAAAAGCGATCCCCAAAGCTAAATTTCCAGTCTTCTGCTAGTCTTTCCACAAAACAAAAACAAAAATGTATACATATATTTACCAACGGTTTCCAGGATCCCCAGTTCTGCACCCCCTAACCCAATTCCCGGAAATACAAAGCAGCAGGAAATATAAAGTGGCATTGGGGTCGGCAGGGAAGTGTGGCCGCGGATTGCTGCTATTTCTTTGCTTCCCTTTTCAGAAGCCCAAATCGACTCTACTGTTCCCTGGCGACTCTACTGTTCGCCGGCAGCGCGGCTCTTAGCTTCGGCTGAGGTTCCCGCAATCCTGGAACTTCTAGCTGCCTCATCTCCTCCTGGGATCTCTAGTCGCAGAACACACGGCAGAAGTGCTCAGGGTGCCTGTTCAGTGCTGCTGCTGGGCCTCCCCGGGAACACGGTGCCTGGTGCTGCTGTCTCTCCAGCGCCAGACACGGCGGCTTCTCCTGGAGCGCGGCGAGACTTGGGGAGGCTAGTAGGCGGTGGCTAGGCTGTAGGCAGCTAGGGAACAGCAGGGTCTCGCCGGAGGCCCAGAGTCTAGACTCTACAGAGCGCAGAGAACGCCTTCCCCCAGCTCCCTCCCTATCAGCACTCGGTGCCAGAGAGAAGCGAGGGTCTTTCTACCTCACCCCCCGCCCAAGTGCACCCGGGCTCGCTTCCATCTGATTAGAATGTTTCTTCCATCTGATTAGAATGACAGTAGCTTTCAAGTCATTCATTATGAGAAGAATTTTCGTCTCAAAAGAAAAAGAGGGTCCCACTGTAATTGTGAGTTGTAATAAATGCAAACTTCTGGTGCCTTCCTTTGCAGTATGTAAGACAGTAAAAAATGTGTCTCGTCCAAACGCACCCCCTCCCCAAGCCCATTGTGAAGTCAATCGCTAACAAAGGGGACGTGTGAATATTCAACACCGAGTCTTTCAGTTGTATTTTCCGGAATCCCGGAGTCCGTCTTTTTTTTTTTTTTAAATCAGCGAATACCTGTTTAAGTTTTAAAAGCACATGGAAATCGCCCGCGAGCGACCATATAATTTGATTTGCCAGGCAATCTGCAGAGCGATCGCACATCATTTATAATGTTCATTGAGCATTTTGCCTAATTGTGTCTGTTTCTGAAAGGGCAGCGCACCCCCTCCCGACCACGAGCAGCACAAGTGGCGACATTCCCATGGAGTAGCCGCGCAGCAGCTTGCCACATTCAGTGCGGACGGCCGGTACGCGCGCTTCCCCGCCCGGGCGACCAGGCGCGCCTGACACTAATAGCTCGCGGCTCAGGTACGAGCGGACGCAGCGTTTGACTCCATTCAATTCACAACCGGCCGCGCTTGCAGGTGTCGCCTTTTGAAACCGCCTTTCAGAAGGCCGCTGTTCACTTCTCGCTGCGCCGCGGGTTTTGTTGGAAGCGCAAGAATGGGGCTGATTATTCCCGTGCCCACATGCCGCCCCCACACGCCCCCACCGCGTCGGACGCGAGTCCTCGGTCCGCCAAAAGAGGCGTTTAATTAGTTCTGGGGCAGCAAAGAGCCAGAGTGGCCGACAAAGCCCTGCTCCCCAGGTAACCCCGTTCCCTGCGGCCCCAGAGGACCCGCCTCCAGCCGCGCGCTGCCTCCAGCGTCGGTGCCGCATGCCCTATCCAGAGACCGGCTCTACAGAGGCCCTAGTCCTAGCTCGCCAGGCTTGGGCATCCTCAACTAGAGTAACTAGCGGTTCCCAAGAGCTGGCCGCTCCCTTCCCGCTTCTGTCCTCAGAGGCAGGCCAATCCGGAAACAGGAATGGTAAAGACTGGTGGCTGTGGCTCTCTTTAGTATGAAAGTTTCTCCGTTGAGTAGCATTCTCTTCCCTTCTCCTCCTGCCTACCCCCCACCCACCCCATTTCACTCTCGGGGAAACATTAGAAACTCTAAAGGAGACACTTTTTTTCACTTCATCTGCCTTTGCGTCTTAGAGCCACGTCAGCTCAACTCAGAATGCAGAGCTTGGCCTGGGGGAGGGGGCAGGGGGAGATCAGCGACGATTTCTTCCCCAGAGCGATTCCAGACGCCTATGCTGGCCCACGACCAGCTTAGCTATCTACTGACAACACTGGCGCCGGCCGGATTCACTGGGCCACCTGCGCCGTAGGTACAACTTTGCCTACACTCACATCGCCGGCATATCCCGAACAGTGCGCGCCGAGTTAGGGACAGTTCCCGAGCAGCTTTCGCGCTCACAGGAGCTAGGCCTTTCGCTGCACTTTGGCTGGAACACAGCAAACCTGAGGGTCCCCGGCGCGCGAGCTCTCAAGCAGAGAGCGAACGAAGGCGCGGTGCTGTCCCCAAGCATGAATTCTACCTTTCCCAGCGGAGTGTGAGTCTGCGCATGGCCGGGGGCGGGGGGAGGGGGGAAGAGAGAGGCCTGGGGAGGGGGTGCTCCGTCCCTCGTATCATTTGATTTCCGCAATCGTCTGAGGACCCTATTGGTTACATTCAGCTCCATGAACGAGCTGCAGAGCGGGCGGGAGGAGGCCGGGTGGTCGTGCTCCCCCCCCCCCCCCGCCCCGCCCACCCCGCCAGCCTAGCCAGAGCACAAGTGTTGGGATTCCCACGGACCAGCGTGCTCTACTGCTGGAGGCCAGGGTACCCGGGGACCTGGAGACGTGGCGGACACAGAGGGGTTTGTAGACACGGTGACCTCCGCGCTCCGGCTCTGAAAGGGCCTGAAAGGAGCGGTTTACGGTGCATTACCAGTCAAGGGCTCAGGTACCAGCGCCTTGTGTCGGGGAGCCCCGGCGGCCGCCCGTGCTGCAGGTGTCTACTATACAAACGCCCCGGGAGTAGGGAGGGCCACGGGGAAGGGGAAGAAAGGGGAGGGAGGCGCCACCGGGCCTTGCCCCCGCCCGCCAGTCGTGCAGTTCCCCTTTCTTCTGCGCTCGGAGAACAGCCAGCCTGGGGTGCAGACGGAGGCCCGGGGGAGGGGGTGGTGGTGGTAGAAAAAGCAACGGGTGCCAGGGCGCACGGAACGTTATTTATGTTCTTCACTTCACCGGGTGGGTAGCCCAGGAGAGGTTTCGTGCCTACTCCCAGTTTCAACACTGAGGGCAGAGGAAGGTCACTGGAGTCTGGATCCTCCGCGTAGAGACAAATACTGTGCTGGGGAAGGGTCACTTTACCTACGTGTTGGGATGCTTGGGTCCCGGGAAACCTGCTAGGATTTAACTTGAACTTTCATCTCCACTCCCTTCTGGTCTATTTTATGGTGCCAAGGTGGGTCTGAACCTGGACAAACTTGTTCACAGCTTTGTGAACTTGGTTAAAGCAGTACCCATCTCTTTACTAGCCTCTTCCACAGCGCCAAAGTCATTTCCTGATGTGAAAAAGTCAAGGAAAGAGCATTAATTCCAACAGCCACATCCTCAATGGGCCACCTCTGTGGTCCCTTTGTGCCTCCAAGGGCCTGGCAAACCAAGAACTCAAGACCCTTATGTTGAGACCTAAAAAATAAAAATAAAAATGTTTGTCTTAGGAAATACATTAACGGGGTTAATTTCCAAAATCGGCCTTCAAAAGCCGAATACTTAAAAAGGGAAAATGGCACCAGAAAAATACTGTTATAAATTGAATAATAAAATTTAAAAAACAAACAACAAGTGGTATTTAACAATATTTGGGACCAATTTGAAGAAGTAGATGAGGAGGCAGACAGATATTTGGGGGACATGTTTAAGGGAACTTCTGGGTACTTGCAAAGAATTTAGAGGTTGCCTGTTTAATATTACCTGGAAACTTCCTTATCCTTGATGCAGGTCAATTATATATATATTCAAAAAATCATTAGTATTAGCTTTCAGCTGAGTAAAACTCAATAGTTTTCTTAAGTAACAGAGAAATTGAACAAGAATTGGCAAAAATGATAAAGATGTGTCTTAAAGGGATTGTTTAAGAGGAGAAAAAAAGGTCTTTCCCATTTAAAAAATGGGAAATATTGACCCTGATCTCACCTCTTTCTCCAGCCCTCTTTCATCAACATATATTTTTAATATGTTGTCCAAAATAAGTGTCTCTATTTTTTCACTTTAATTCAGTCCTCTGCACACTATATTCTGGCCCACACTCTGCCACAGGAACTGTTTTTACACATGTTCACCAGTAACTCTCATGTCCTCAAATTGAAAGACAATTTGCAGACTTAATCTTGACTGAAAGACAGCAAACAGGTGTACTTTTCACCCTGGTACCTAGAACAGATCACCTTAAGGCAACATCTTTTACTTCTCTCTCTCCCAAGTCCTACAGTCACCAAGCCCTGGCAATGAACTTTGAAATCTGGCCTTTCTAACCTCTTTCTACCCCTCAGTCCCAGCCTGAAAAATAGTTGTTCTGTTCCAGCCCTCTGATTGGTCTCTCTGTCTGTAATCCAGTCTTCACACTGCAGTCCAAGTATCCTTTCTAAAAGCAAAGGTGACCATACTACTATCCTGCCTAAACTCCATCAATGACTTTCTACTCCCTTATGGATTAGTTGTAATTTATACTTACGTGTATTAATGAGCTCTCAAACCAAAGCTATTGTCGTTGATCGATTCTAACTCACAGCCACCCTGTAAAACAGAGTAGGACTATCCCATAAGTTTTCCAAGGCTGAAATCTTTCCGAAGCAGACTGCCATAGTTCTTACAGAGCAGCTGGTGGGTTCAAATTGCTGACCTTTCAACTAACTGGAGCTCTTAACCACTGCACCACCAGGGCTCCTAATCAACTGTAAACACTATGTTACTATTGTTGTTAGGTACCATCGAGTCGGTACCAACTCATAGCAACCTTATGAACAGCAGAATGAAACACTGCCCGATCCTGGGCCAACCTCACTACTGTTGCCACTCTTGAGTCCATCGATGCTGCCACTTGGCCAATCCATCTTGTTGGGGGTCTTCCTTTTTTTCTCTGACCCTCTACCTTACCAAACATGATATCCTTCCCCAGCGACTGGTCCCTCCTGACAATATGTCCAAAGTATGAGAGACGAAGTTTGGCCATCCTGGCCTCCAAGGAGCATTATACAAATACACAAAAACATGTCTAATAATTTCTTCTGGTAACCCAAGAGATCTTTTTATCCACTCTGGAAATTAATGGTTTGGTTAACACAGCTTTTAAGACCTTCCTTTATCTAGCCCCTGCCACCCTTTTCATCTATTTCCAGCCTCTTCATCTATTTACTTAATTCTTACTACAGTTCTTTTATTTCTTCAAGTAATTATTTTACTCTGCTTCACTTTTATTTCTACTTCCCTGTTCATTCCACTAATAATTTAAATAAGGTTTCCAAGGCTGAAATCTTGACAGAAGCACATCTTTCTCCCGCAGAGATACTGCTGAGATAAGTCCAGCTCTTGTGTAAGTTCCATGAAAAAGAAGATGTGTCTGTTTTATTTACTATTCTGCCACTAATAGTTCTCAGCACAAAATAAAACAAAAACAAAAAACAAAAACCATTGCCATTGAGTTGATTCTTACTCATAGCAACCGTATGAAACCGAGTAGAACTGCTCCATAAGGTGTCCAAGGCTGTAATTTTTAAAACAGACGGCTACATAGTTCTCCCATGGAGTAGCTAGTAGCTTTGAACCACCAACCATTCTGTTAGTACCTGAGTGCGTAACTACTGTGCCACCAAGGCTCCTCAGCACAAAATGGTGCCCAATAAATGTTTCTTGCATAATGGACAGTGTACTGCTCGGAGGCAGCTACATTTTCTACTACAAAGATCGAAGAGCAAAAAAAAACTGGTTCATGAAAAAAGAATGAACTAGATGTGCAAAGGAGAGCAGAAAGAACCACAAGAAAGATGGAAAGGGTATCTTTCCATAACTTGGTGTATTAATTAGGATACAAGTTAGATTGTGTTATGAAAGTTGAAAAATCATAGCAATTTAAATAAGATAGTTTATTTCTCTCTCTCTCACACACACACACACAAAGACAAAAATTGGATAGATATTCCAGGCCTAGTAAACCAAAAACCAAATGCATTGCCATGGAGTCAATTTGGACTTATAGCAACCCTATGTTTTTGTTGTTGTTAAGTGCCATTAAGTAGGTTCTGACTTATAATGACCCTGTATATGGTTTCTGAGAAGCAGCTGGTAGGTTTGAACTGCTGACCTTGTGGTTCAAAGTCCATAGCAACCCTATGTTATTGTTAACTGCTATTGAGTCAGTTCCAACTCACAGGGTTTCCAAGGAACAGCTGGTGAGCTTGGACTGCGGACCTTGTGGTTCAAACCAACCTTGCAGTCCAGTGCATTTACCCTCACCACCACACCAAGACTCCCTATGTTGTTGTTGTTAGGTGCCATCGAGTCGGTACCTACCCATAGCGACCTTATGCACAGCAGAACAAAACACTGCCCGATCCTGGGCCAACCTCACTACTGTTGTCATGCTGGAGTCCATCGATGCTGCTGCTTGGCCAATCCGTCTTATTGGGGGGTTTTCCTCTTTTTCTCTGACATTCCACTTTACCAAGCTTGATGTCCTTCTCCAGGGACTAATCTTTCCAGACAACCTGCCCAATGAAGGAGAGATGTAGTCTCACTATCTTCACTTCTAGGAACATTCAGGTTGTACATCTTCCAAGAAAGACTTTTTTGTTGTTTTGGCAGAGCATGGTCTTTCAATATTCTTCGTCTATACCACAATTCAAATGCATCCATTCTTATACAGTCTTCCTTATTCATTGTGCCATATATATATGGTGTTGTTGTTCAGTGCCATCAAATTGGTTCTGACTCATAGCCACCCTTTCTACAACAGAAGGAAACACTGTCCAATCCTGCACTATCCTCACAATTGTTGTTATGTTTGAACTCATTGTCACTGTCACTGTGTCATTCGATCTCATTAAGAATCATCCTCTGTTTTGTTGATCCTCCACTTTACCAAGCATAATGTCCTTCTCCAGGGACTGATCTCTACTGACAACGTGTCCAAAGTATGAGAGATGAGTCTCACCATCTTCGCTTCTAAGAAGCATTCTGGCTGTAGTTCTTCTAAGACAGATTTGCTTGTTCTTCTGGCAGTCCCTGATACTTTCAGTAATCCATGTATGTATATAAGGTGACTGAAAATACTATAGCTTGGGTTAGGTACACCTTAGTTCTTAAACTGATATCTTTTCTCTTTAACACTTAAAAGAAGTCTTTTGCAGCAGATTTGTCTAAGGCAATACATCTTTTGATTTCTTGACTGCAGCTTCCATCAGAGTTGATTGTGGATCCAAGTAAAATGAAGCCTTTGACAACTTCAATCTTTTCTCCATTTATTGTGATGTTATTCATTGGTCCAGTTTTGAGGACTTTTGTTTTCTGTACATTGAGGTGCAATCCATACTGAAGGCTGTGGTCTTTGATCCTCATCAATAAGTACTTCAAGTCCTCTTTACTTCCAGTAAGCAAGGTTGTATCATCTGTATATCATAGGTTATTGATGAGGTTACCCCTATCTTGATGCCATGTTCTTCATATAATCCAGTTTTGGGGATTATTTGCTCAGCATGCAGATTGAGTAAGTATGGTGAAAGGATACAACCCTAAAGCACACCTTTCCTGATTTTAAATCATTCTGTTTCCCCTTATTTTGTTTGAACGACTGCCTCTTGGTCTATGTACAGGTTCCACATGAATTCCCATGTCATGGCTCCCTTTTAATGTTTAAGTTAGGTCAAGTTGGTTTCCATTACTTGAAATGAAAAGATTGATAGCAAATAAACAAGCATTTATACAATGACGCAGATGAAGAATACTAAATGCAACAGCACAGGTATATCAGAGAGGCTAGGTTATGCTGCAGAGGCAGCCCCTAAATCTCAATGGCTCAACATAACAAACCTTCATTGTTAGTTCAGTTTTGTCTATTCTGCCAAGGTTTTCAGGGGCAAGGGGCACCATACTCACTTCAGTCACTCAAGGTGCCAGATTAGTAGATACTCTATTTAATTGTGTATTTTTACAATCATTGCAGAATGGGGATGCAAAAGAGACTAATTGAGAACTGGATCTTGAAGCTTCCTCCTGGAAGAGACATATTTCCACTCACCTTTTATTAGTCCACACAAGTCACATGGTCGTAGCTCATTTCAAGCAAGGTAGGGGATTCATTTCTCTGGAAGAAGATCCAGAGTATCTGGTTACCACCACATGGATGCCTTCTTAGGATGAAAGTGTTTCAGGTTAGCTCTTATTTGTAAAGCACCCAGAAAATATCATATGCTTCTTCTGTCCTTTCCTGTCCTTTCCCTTCTCTGCTCAAATCTGCCCAGCTGAAGACCAAAATGCTCTCTGAGTACTAGACAGGAGTCTCTGGATGGAGTGAACAGTTAACACACTAGACAGCTAACCTAAAGATTGGAGGTTGGAGTTCACACAGAGGTACCTCAGAAGTAAAGCCTGGTGATCCACTTCCGACAAAGCAGTCACTGAAAACGCTGTGGAGTCCAGTTGTACTCTGAGACACATGAGGTCACCATGAGTCAGAGATGAGCTGATGGCAACTGGTTTGACTTAAGTAC
Source organism: Chrysochloris asiatica (assembly GCF_000296735.1). Taxonomy (NCBI): domain Eukaryota; kingdom Metazoa; phylum Chordata; class Mammalia; order Afrosoricida; family Chrysochloridae; genus Chrysochloris; species Chrysochloris asiatica. The sequence continues at coordinate 8,783,057 of NW_006408655.1, forward strand.
TAAAGGTTTCTATGGCCAATGACAACATAGATCTTACAAACAAATTCAGTCAAGGTAGAGAACTAACGTAAAGCAGATCCATTTGCCTCTTTGGATCAATTTCATTCATCTCTTAATGCTTTAGGGGGCATCTCATACACTCCCAGCTCCATTTTGGGTTTTAACAATGAGTTTGTAATCAGATATGGTAGATACTAAGCATCTGGAAAAATGCAACAAGGATAAGGAGCATGTAAGAATCCAAGAGGACATTTTATTATGTGTAAGTACAGGGAAATAGGTTTCCAAGGCTGGCAAAAGCTAGATTCAGGGCCATGAGGAAATCTCGGACTACTCCAAAATGCTTTCAAAAGACTGAAATAAGGCCACAAATGCCTCATTAAAAAAAAAAAAAAAAAAAAAAAATCCATTCCTGTAATTTATGGCTTTACCTTTCAAGGGCACTAATAAAGTGCCAGAGAAATAATGGATTTGGTTGCTATGTGTTGCTCATACCTTATCGAAGCAGATGTTTTCCTTTATGACCTCTAGCTGAGATCAATGGCCCTGAAGTAATCTGCTTTTGAAGTAGGCAAAAAGAAGGATAATTTTGAAATACTGGGCATTCTCTGAGAACACGGGCCTTAGTGGGGCATCCATGTGGTCATCATGAGGCCACTACATGTCTGGGATAAGGATGGGGAGTGAGGCAAGACTAAGAAAGGAGATGCAAAAAGCCTTGTTCATATGCACTGAATGGATACTTTGCTTGAGATTAAGCCTGTAACATGCCTGTGGATTTGTAGGCACTCACTCCTGTAAACCAGGGAATGCATGGGTTATTTCATGCCTCTGGACTTTTGTAAATGTGTTCAACCTCCCAGGAATATGCTGCTGCCTTTCATACTCCCTTCAAAATTCACTTAGCTCAATCTTTGAGTAAATGCTTGGAACTGTACCTAGGAGTCTATATAGACTTGACAGAGGATATTTATTTGTTCCTTCACTGCAGCTATATCCATGAATGTGGCAGGACATTACAGGAGGAAAAGTCATTAAACTTCTTAGACATAACCAAACACCTTGAGGTAATAAGATTCTGGACCATAATCTCAGGGGATACCAAGGCCAACTGGCATAATGCAGTCCACAAAGACAGTGTTCTACATCCTACTTCGGTGAATAGCAACTGGGGTCTTGAAAGCTCTTGAGCAGTCGTCTAAGGTACAACAAATGATGTCTTCCTGTGCAGATGAGAGAAGAGTGATACAAATCAAAGATGCATGGAAACAATTAGTCCATTAACCACAGAGATATCAGTCTCCATGACCCTGAAACCAGAAGAACTAGAGAGTGCCGGGCTACCACGGCTAACTGCTCTGAAAAGGATCACATTATTAGGTCCTGGATAGAGTGGGAGAAAAATGTAGAATAAAACTCAAAATCATAAAAGAGACCAGGCTAACTGGTCAGCTAGAGCCTGGTGGAATACTTGAGGCTATGGCCCTTGGCCACCCTTCAGGTCTGAAAATTAGCTCACATCCATGGCTCAGTTTCTAGACAAACAATAGGTCTATGCTGTTGTTGTTGTTAAGTGCCGTCAAGTCACTTCCGACTCATAGTGATCCTGTATAGGGTTTCTGAGGAGCTGCTGGTGGATTTTAATCACCAACCTTGTGGCTCACCCTGACCTTGTGGTCCAGTGCAGTATCCTGCAGGGCCACAGACTATAAGGGAGCAATAACACTAGTGAGGTATGAACACCTTACAATAACGAACCATTTGAGATGAAAAAGGCAGCATTTACCTAAGGACAAAGTTCAAAAGGATTAGGAAAGAAGGAGCAATGGAAACAGAAAACGTAGGGAGGAAATGAGATTACTGATGTTACATTGTGGGGATAACAATCAATGAAATGAAACAAAATGTATATGAATTATTGAATGGGAAGCTGATGTGCTTTGCAAACATTCACTCAATGCACAATAAAAATGTTAAAAAAAAAGATAAGAGTGTAAATCAATAAAATCAAAACCAGAAACTAGCTGAATCAATAAAACTGGAAGTTGGTTCTGCTGAAAGAAATTTTAAAAAGACTTAAATAAAAGATGTTCCATATTCATGGATTGGAAAACATAATACAAATATTGTTATTGTTGTTAAGTTGTCAATAATGGCTATCAAATTGGTTCTGACTCATAGTGACCTGGTATGGGGTTTCTAGGGAGCAGCTGGTGAGTTTGAACCACTGACCGGTCGCAGTAGAGTACTTATCCTAAAGTGTCACATATCATTAAGATGTCAATATTATTCCAAGTGATCTGTAAATTCAATGCAACGCTGATCAAAAACAGTTTTCTTTACAGAAATGGGGAAAAAACAAAGCAGTCAATCCTAAACTTTATATGGAATGGCAAGAGGCCCCAAATAGCTAAAGCAATGTTGAAAGAAAAAAACAAAACAGGAGAGCTCACATTCCTAATTTAAAATGATACTATACAGCTACAGTAATCAAAAAAGGCCAGTGGCTGTAGAGACGTATAAACAACAACAAACCTCTTAGCTCAACTGAATTCCCTTAGGAAATCTTTCCTGTCCCCTCACTCTTGTACCCTATTGAGGGTCTGGTGGTGGTGGTGGTGTGCCATGGAGTCGGTTCCAACTCATGGCGACTCTGAGCAGGGTTTCCGAGACTGTAACTCTTTACAGGAGCAGAGAGCCTCATCTTCTTCCCGCAGACCCCCTGGTAGTTTCGAAATGCTGACCTTGAGATTAGCAGCCTGCTTCATAACCACTACACTATTGAGCATCTATACCTTAACTATTACCCTTTCTACCAAAAAACAAAGCCAAAACAAACAGCTGCATCGAGTCCATTCTGATTCATGGTGACCCTTTGTGTGTCAAAATAGAACTGCTGTTAAGTGCCATCAAGTCGATTCCGACCCATAGTGACACTGTATAGGGTTTCCAACTAGTAGTTGGTGAGCTTGAATCACTGACCTTGCAGTTCAAACAGCTTTGCAGTCTGCGCATTAGTCCACAGCACCATATTAGGGCGCTCTATAGGGTTTTTTAAAAATGAATACTTTGGGAGTAGATTGCCAAGCATTTCTTCTGAGGTAGCTCTAGGTGGACTTGAACCACCAACCTTTTGGATAGACACTGAACATTTAATCACTTGCAACACCCAATGATTCCTACTCTTAATCCACTGTAATGCTATACATTGTTCTTCTTTCTTACTACCCTAAGAATGTATTAAGAGATAGAATCTACATCTTATTCATCTCTCTGTTTCCAATATGAAGAGTCTTGGTGGCACAGTGGTTAAGTGCTAGGCTGCTAATCAAAATGTCAGCATTTCAAACCCACCATCCTCTCCATGGAAAAAACATGTGACAGTTTGCTTCTGTAAAGATTAGAAAACTCTATTGGGTAGTTCTGCTCTGTCCTGTAGGGTCATTATGGGTATGAGTACGGTGTTCCCAACATGTGATCTGAACATATTTCATGCTCAAAACATGTTTGTTAAAGGGATAAATAAAGTCTTTAGAATATTTTTCACTTTTTAAAGTACTTTTGCATTGTTCTATACACATACATATGATAGCTTTGTATATAATGATAAAATGATTGAAAAAAATAATGATAAAATGATTGAAAAAAAAAAGTAAGACAATCTAGTTTTTAAAACTTTGACTGGCTGGCATTGTATAACCAGTTGTCTCCAATGTGCACAAGATGTGCTATTAAGTGACAGGAAACACTGTAGAATTTCTAGGTCGGTGGTTCAAACCATATAACCATATAACAGGGTCGCTATGAGTCAGAAATTATACTACTTAACAAGTATATTTTTACTCATATTAACATTTTTTAATTTTTTGTGCATGTTTTAAGTGCACCAATATGTTAGTGTAATCTTGTTTTTGTTGTTGTTGTTGTTAAGTACCATGGAGTCGCTTCTGACTCATAGTGACCCTGCACGAGACTGCAAACCTTTACGGGAGCAGAAAGCCTCATCTTTCTCCCATGGAAGAGCTGATAGTTTTGAACTGCGGACCTTGTGGTTAGAAGCCTGATTCGTAACCACTACGTTACCACAGCTCCTTAATCTTCTTTTTAAGCAGTTTCAAATATACGTAAACTCACACTTACCATGCATATTCAGAAACAGCAATAATAAAGGATTTCAGGCAGAGCTAGTCCCCCCACCCACACATCATATTTTGATCTCCTTATTTATAACTTTTCAGGAGCTCTGGTAGCGTAGTGGTTACGAATCGGGCTGCGAACCACTAGGTCAGCAGTTCGAAACTACCAGCTGTCCCGCGGGAGAAAGATGAGGCTTTCTGCTCCCGTAAAGATTTACAGCCTCGGAAACCCTGTACAGGGTCACTATAAGTCAGAACTGACTCCACGGCACATAACCACCAACCACCGTGTTTTAATTAGGAACATAGTTGCCCAGATTAAGATTGGGTTGATCAGCTTCCCTTGCAGCTAGCTCTGTTCATGTGATGGATGGTTTAGGCCAACTGAATGTGAACAGCAGCCATGTGTGCAACTACTAGGTCATGTTCTTAAAAGAATTGGGTGTGCTCCTCCTCTTTCCTTCTTACTACTGCCTGGGGTGCAGATATGACGGTGGGAGCTCAGGCAGCCACCTGGGACTCAGGATTGGTAGCCATGTTTCCAGAAGACAGAGCTCCAAGTTTTTAAAAGAAGCTGGGCCCCCAATTTATTTGGCTAAAATAAACTTTAGACTGCTTATGTTCAAACTATTAGTGAGAGAAACATAAATTTTATGTTTTAAATCGCTATTATCTTTAGAAGGAGGCTGCTAACCAAATTGTCTAACATTTGAGTCCATCAGCTACTCTTCAGGAGACAAGTCTGCTTCCATACAGATTGAGTTGTCGTTGTTAAGTACCGTTGAGTCAGTTCTGACCCTGTATAGTTTCCAAGGAGTGACTAGTGAGCTTGAACCACTGACTTTGCTGTTCAAACTGACTCTGCAGTCCAGCTTATTAAGCCACAGTGCCACACCAGGACTCCAGCCTTGAAAATCCTATGGAGAGGTTCTGCTCTGCCCTACAGGGCCATTAGGAATGGGAATCAACTCCACAGCAATGTGGATTAGCTTTAGAGCTTTGTTACAAAAACTAGAACACAAGTTCTGAAATAACAAAAAAGTTTGAAGAGCATTGATATTGACAACTAACTCTTAAATTGATTCCTTAATATAGACAAGCAGGGTTCAAGGTGAAGGATACCAGCGAAGTGTCGAGAGAGCCCTCAGTCCTTCTTTGGATGCCTGAGATAGTACTTCTCACCAATTGCTTTTTCTCTGCTTTCCTCTTCAACACTTATAGAATCAATCAATAAAAACATCGATTAGTCCATTAAGTGTAAGGGGAAACAATAAGGGAGCTAGCAATTACTGAACATCTACAGTGTAACATATACTTTATATAAATCATTTCATTTCCACAGCTATCCTTCAGGTAATTATTATTATTTGCTCTACTTTTATAGCCAATGAAAATAAAGCTCAGCAAGATTAAATAACTTACCAGAAACAAACAACTCAATTCAGGTTTATGTGAGTCCCTCTTTTTCCATTCTCCACTTGTTAAGATCCTTTTCTTACTGTTCTAACTCTTCCTCTTTTCTTTTATGAGGGTAACTCAAAAAGGATTGCTATAGTGTTCCAAGTCATACATGCATGGGTTTATTTCACACAAAATGTGCTTAAATGTGTCTCTGAGATCAGTGGGTGGCTGCAGATGATACACTTGGCTTTGTTTCATTGTTGTTGTTGTTAAGTGCCATCAAGTAAGTTCCAACTCTTAGCAACCCTGTATACGGTTTCAAGGAGAGGCTGGTGAGCTTGAATCACAGACTTTGCGGTTCAAATGGAGCAGGACTCTAAATGGTGGTAGTTATATGTGCCATGGAGTTGGCTCCAACTCAGAGCAACCCGGCATAGGGTTCCTAAGGCTGTAAATCTATATGGGAGCAGAAAGCCTCATCTTTCTCTCACTGAATGGCTGGTGGTTTTGAATCGCTGGCTGTGAGATTAGCAGCCCTACTCATTTCCTTTGGTTGGTTGGTTGGTTCTGTACCATGGAGTCGGTTCCAACTCATAGTAACCCTGCATAGTGTTTCATTGTTTTTAAGTGCTGTCAAGTCAGTTTTGACCCATAGCAACCATGTATAGAGTTTACGAGGAGCCGCTGGTGAGCTTGAACTGCCAACCTTGCAGTTCAAATGGCTTTGAGTCTAGCGCCTTAACCCACAACACCATACCAGGACTTCAGGGTTTCAGGGTTTCATTTTATTTCATTAAAAATAAAAATAATCTGATCAAAACAGTGGCTTTCAAGGAGGTTTTCTGGGTCAGTTAAATTAAAGGCAGAGAGATCAACTCAGAAGACAACTGTTTTTGGAAGTCCAAAGGGTCTTATTAATATATTTTCTTGACAGACATAGGACAATCACAAGCTCTTGTGATGAAGAGATTTTAAGAAAAATTTAACTGTTTTAGTGAGAAAAAAGAAAATTGCACAGAGGAACTCCCTCCCCACAACCCCATCATTGTCATGATCATTGTTGGAGGGTAGCAAGGGCTGCCCTTTGAAAATTTCACTGGGAGATTTTGTACCATTCACCATACAGCCCTGATCTTGCATCTTCTGATTTCTTTTGGTTCTCAAGACTCAAAGAACATTCCAAAGGAATACAGTTTGCATCACTTGAGGTTTTGACATGGTATAAGTTGAATCTGTGATGGATTGTTGTTGTTGTTAGGTGCCATTGAGTCAGTACCAACTCATAGCGACCCTATGCACAACAGAACGAAACACTGCCTGATCCTGAGCCAACCTCACAATTGTTGCCACGGTTGAGCCCATTGATGTTGCCATTTTGACAATCCATCTCGCTGGGGGTCTTAATCTTTTTCTCTGACCCTCCACCTTACCAAGCATGATATTCTTCTCCAGCAACTGGTCCTTCCTGATTAGAGAGATGGAAACATCGCTTTCAGAAGTGTATGAACCTAGATGGAGGCTATGTTGAGAAACAATAGCTTCACATTTTGATATTTTTGTTTCATGAAGGCCTCTCTGATTTTGTAGCAATACTTTTGGATTTACCCTGGTATTTAACTTTCTTTTTCATCACCCCAGGCTATTAATTTTATTTCTCCTTTTTCATTTTTGCCTTCCAACACACTTCTTTCTACCTGAAGCTTTAAGTAATTTGATAATTATCTGTAACAGTATTTCTCAAATTTGAGTTTTAATCTATATATGTATTTAATCTATGTATGTGTATGCATTTATATATATCCTGGTGTGGTGCTGTAGGTTAATGCACTGGACTGCAAACTCGGTTTGAACTGTAAAGTTGGCTGTTCAAGCTCACCAGCTTCTCCTCGGAAACCTTATACAGGGTTGCTATGGGTTGGAACCAACTGGGCGGCACTTAACAACACTACCACCAACAATACATATACTTAAGGAGCTCTGGTGGCATAGTGGATTATGAGTTGGGGTGCTAACTGCAAGGTCAGCAATTTGAATTTACCAGCTGCTTTGCAGGAGAAAGATGAGACTTTCTGTTCCCATAAGGATTGACAGCCTCCGAAACCCCATTCAGGGTTGCTATGAGTTGGAACCAACTCCACGGCATATCATCACCACTATTACCACCATATACAGTGAAATAGGTGCTGTGGGTTAATGTGTTAGACTGCAAAATTGTTTGAACTGCAAGGTCAGTAGTTCAAGCTCACTAGCTGCTCCTTGGAAACCCTATACAGGGTCGCTATGGGTCAGAAATGACCCAACTGCGCTTAACAACAAAAACAAGTAAACACACGGAGTTCTGGTGTGGTACTGTGGGCTAATGCACTGGACTGCAAAGTGGATTTGAACCGCAGAGTCAGGGGTTCAAGCTCACCAGCCACTCCTTGGAAACCCTATACAGGGTAACTATGGGTCAGAATTGACTCAATGGCACTTAACAACAACAACAAAATAGACAAACAACTACTAATAACGCCTTTTATGGGCCTTCAGTATCAAATTATTTTAAATATGAAATGAGTTTAATATTTGCAGATACAAAGTTAGTATAAAATATTCTTCTTGTTCCTGTGTAATGATAAATCTAACAAAAATGTTAATTAAGCAATCAGTAAACTAATAAGATTCACATTATTCTTAATTTCATGTGATATATGGCATGGTTTTGTTGCAACTAAAATTGCCACTTACAAATATGAAGCTAGTATTTGTTCCCCACACCACAAGCTATTTGCAGTTCGATAGTGTCTTTCATTGTGGGCCCCGGAATGATTCTGTTCCACCCAAAGCTTCACTAAATCACTGTCCTAACTTGGTTAGCCTCATTGATATGAGATTGCTTACGAACAAATACAATATTTGTGTATTTTCTTTAGACCACTGCAATTAATGTTGCCCGATGGGCACCTCCACAACCTTAAACACAAATGCAAACATAGATTCAGGCCCCGAATCCAATGGTAGAACCAGGCATAAGATGGTCATTAGGATGGTGTAGAAAATGCACGTATTTTGTTGTTGTTGTTTTTTTAAGATTATCATCTTAATGGTGGCACAAAATTGAAAAAAATTATTGTAGTAAATTTGTGGAGCCTTAATTTCAGAAATAAGAGACCCAAGGAAATAAAAGGTCAGATGACAGGGGGCCACATCAGGAAAACCAATCAGTTTTAGAAATTGTTGTTGTTAAGTGCCGTGTAGTCGGTTCAGACTCATAGCGACCCTGTATAGGGTTTCCTAGGAGGGACTGGTGAGTTTGAACCAATGACCTTGTGGTTCAAATCTACCTTTTGGTCCAGTGCATATCCTACAGTGCTGCAACAGGACTCGGTTCTAGAAATAGTCGTCTCATTTACTGAATAGATAGTTGTTTTGTTGTTAAGTGTCGTCGAGTCGGTTCCAACTCATAGTGACCGTGTATAGGATTTCCGAGGAGAGACTGGTGAGCTTGAGCTGCTGACCTAGCGGTTCAAATTGAACTAGCAGCAACACATTAACCTGCAGCGCTAAGCCAGGACTCCTACTGAAGATAAAAGGCTATCAATAGGTTCTACTGATTCTGGTTGTGTCGTGGTTATAAATTGAGCTGTTAAACTTAGGGTCAGCAATTTGAAATTACTGGCTATTCCAGTTGAGAAAGATGAGGTTTCTGCTCCTGAAAAGATTTAAGGCCTCGGAAACCCTATACAGGGTTGCTATGAGTCGGAACTGACGTCACAGTACATTATCACAGCTTACAGATTGTGGAGCGATTGTACCATAAAACAACGCGTTTACTTTTCCTTCCAAGCGAGGGAAGCACTCTTGGCTTCTCTGAAGGCTTGGGAGAATGGATCAGGTTGAATGGGGAAAGCAAGTGCATACCCTACTTTTGCACTGAGGGTCCTGTGTGAGTTAACTGGGATGTTGTAGACAAGAAGCCAGAGAGACTGCTGACTTGCTTGAATGCTCCCAGCAGAAAGCTATGGTCTTGCTGCTCAAAAAATGTTTATTTTTATTACAGTATTTTCCTCAATTTGTCTATTACTTATTTTAAATAAAATAAATTACTAAGTATACTTTTTTTCTGGTGTTATATTCAATGGCACCACCAATGCCCTCTTCCTCTGGCACAAGCATATCTTGTCTAAGCTTCTCTACCTAAGGAGACCTGGTAATGCATTGGTTAAAGTGCTTGGCTGGTGGTTCAAACCCAATAGCTGCTCCATAAGAGAAATGTGTGGCAGTCAGCTTCCATAAACATTACAGTCTTGGAAGCCCTCTGGGGCATTTCTACTCTGTTCTATAGGATTCCTGAGTCAGAATCGACTCGATGGAATTAGGTTTGCAGTTTTGAGTTGGCCCTACACCTACCACTACTAAACAACTTGTATGTGCCTGTTGGTTGTGAAGTGCTGTCGAGTCAGTTCCGACCCATAGCAACCCTGTATAGGGTTTCTGAGGAGCAGCTGGTGAGCTTCAACCACCAACCTTGCAATTCAAACAGCTTTGCAGTCTGATGCATTAGCCCACAATGCCACACCAGGACTCCTGTATGTACCTGGCACCATTTAAATGCTCAATATTTGCTAACTCCTTTAATCTTTAAAATTAGCTAATGAGGCAAGACTATTATGATTTATTTTTGAATATGCATAGATGGAGAGGTAATCTGCCCACACCACCTGTCTATGTCAGAGTCAGGACTTGAATCCATGCAGTCAGACTCCAGAGCCCACACTGCTGACCACTGTGTTGCCTGGCCTCTCTGGCTGGATGCCTGGAGATGGCAAATGTGGTAAAAAATAGGCTCACATCTCTCATGGGTCTGTATGATGGCAAAACCTGAGGCATGAATGGGTACAAGCAGCATACTTATTCCTTGGAAAAGCATGGAAGCTAAATGAATGACCAGGGGTTTTTTTTGTTTTGTTTTTTGTTTTCACTATTATGGGGGTTTATTAGGGAAGTTAATAGGTTACAATTCAGGATCAAAAATACTCATTACAGTTCCTTGGTCAAGACAGGCTCTTCTCAGCCATGCTTTCAGAGAGACCTCTCCGTGGTCATTTGGCCTCTGCCCTGTTCACACAATGTTATAAAACTCTTTCAACACTGCTGATAAATGCCCAAAGGGCACTCCACTCTGCTATACACCTTAGTTCTAGTTCACTGAGTCAGCAAACCTAGCTTCCTAATTCAGAGCAGAGAGGCACCCCCACTTCACAAGGGAGCCTCCTGTCTGAAGGCACTCAGCTTTAGTTACCCCATGGGCCAGTAAGATCACTGCTCTGTCACGAACTCTGGCTCTTGGTTCTGCTCTGCCACTCCTCTGAAGCTCCTTTATGTCCCTGGATTGAGAAGGCTTTGGGGTCCAAAGAATATGCTCCACTCAAGGCTCCTTTTTCTTGATGGCAGCTGCTTTTAAGATGGCTCATATTACACCCAGCAGGATGGCACAATGACCAATCCCCATGTTATGAACACCCAGGTTTGTAGGCATTTTTCCCAAACAGCTCTTAACTGATAAGGAGCACTTCGCTGCTTGGATTAGGCATAGTCTGGCATAAGCTTCTTTAGTGGAAATAAAATTATCCACCAATACAGCCATCTGATGAACCATCATGGCACTATTCAACATTGCCAACAAAGATATGAGAAAATTGTGATGAGATATTATCAAGTGAAAAATGCAAGATACAAAACTGTACATACCTGGAAGAAAATATACTAAAACATAAACAGTAGTTACCTTCCTGGTGTGGCACTGTGGGCTAATGCGCTGGACTGCAAAGTCCTTTGAACCACAAGGTTGGTGGTTCAAGCTCACCAGCTGCTCCTTGGAAACCCCATACAGGGTCACTATGGGTCAGAACCTACTCAACGGCACTTAACAACAACAGCCTATAGGCCATGGGACTGTGGCTTTGCAAAATGTGTCTTCCTGAGCATTTGTTGTTGTTGTTGTTAAGTGCTGTCGAGTTGCTTCCATCTCACAGTGATCCTGTATAGGATTTCTGAGGAGCGGCTGATGAGTTTGAACTGCCGAGCTTGTAGTTCAAACCTACCTCTCAGTCCAGTGCATTTAGTAATTTAAAATTTCCTTTACAGTGTTGATTCCCTCCAAGTTTTGCTTGCTATTAATTTCATGCAAGAACTAACACTTTATGCATTGCCATCCCATTTCAATTGCACTTGATAATTACAGTAGCAGCTCACTCAGAACCTGGTCCACTCTCTGAACACTGTGTACCTGGGGGCCCAGCTGCCAGAGGGTTCTTACTGGTCTTTGAAGAAGGCACAAGCTAATACCCAGGGTCTCTGGAGGGTTCCTCCAGGGTCTGTATGAATAAACCATATATTCTAATTTTTTTATTTAGTAAAAATGATTCATTAAGTTTTTTGTCTATACATTATATGTTTGCATGTTTTCAAAACAACAGGTACCACATAGTATACTATAAAAAATTCTATCTCAATGCAGCCCATGTCACCAGTGTCTTAAGTAGCCATCTAGAGATATTTTATGTCTACACAAACAAATGCACACATATATACTCACTGTCCTTTTGTTGTTGTTGTTTTTAATATGAGAACAATTATGAAAGTATTGCTACTAGGGTTCGAAACTACCAGCTGTTCCGCAGGAGAAAGATAAGGTGTTCTGCTCCCGGAAAGATTTGCAGCCTCAGAAACCCTGTAGAGGCTCGCTATGAGTCAGAACCGACTCAACGGCACACAGCCACCACCACTAGGGTTCCAGCTCATACATGCATGGGGTTTATTCCAAACAAAATGTGTCCAATCATGTCTTTGTGACCAGTGGATGGGTGCAGACAAGTTCTCTCAGTAACACACTTGTCTTGGTCTCATTAGAGTACCTTCAACAAAAATGATACTTTTTGTGTCTAGGGAAGAAAGTTACTTTAATACCAAATTTTAAAGAAAACTCAAGTGGACATCTCTCCAAATCACTGAAGCTTTGCAACAAGTTTACAGGAAGGCTGCCACTCATCAAACAATAGTTTTTAGACCAATCAAGTGTTTTAAGGAAGGTCAGGAAGACATCAAAGATGAATGAAGAGAGGGAAGACTATTCATCTTGATGGATGAAGGAATGTAGACTCAAATCTGGAGAACTGTAGAATCTCCATTGATGCGATCATTACTGAAATGAGAATCTCACATGATTTGGCATTATCCATTTTTATAGCCAGACATGGGTCTTGGATTTGCCACTATGATCTAGAGAGTGAGGACTAATCAAAGCAGTGGCTTCTGAGGGGACCTACTGGGTTAAATTCAGTTCAATTCAAGACAGAGCCATCAGCTCAGAAGGTTATTGTGACTGTTTCCTTGAATTTTCAAAGGGATAATCTTGATAGATTTTCTTGAAGGACACAGGATGACCAGAGGGGCTTCATTTGAAGAAATTTTAAGAAAATGGAAAACTGCATTGGTGAGAAAAGTTGGAAAGTTGTACTGAGGAGTTTTCTTTCTTTCCCCACGTGGCAATGCAACTCCTCATTCTTTGAGGGTAACAAGAACTGCGCTATGAGAATTTCATTGGGAAGCCATATTCCCATCCACTCTCCAGCCCTGATCTTGCCCCTTTGGACTTGTTTTTGTTCTTAAAACTCAAAGAACATTGAAAAGGAACATAATTTGAGTTCTCCCAGGATGCCCAAACAGTTGTAAACCCAAGTGCACAGACTTCATTGGGGAATGGTTTTTGCTGTTGTTGTTAGGCACTGTTGTTAGGTGCTGTACCAACTCCTATTGATTTTATGCACAACAGACCCACTGCCCAGACTTGCACCATTTTCACAATAATTGTTAAACTGCTGCTGCCACTGTGCCAATCTAGCTTGTTGGGGGGTGTCTTCCTCTTTTTCACTGACCCTCCACTTTACCAAGCATGATGTCCTTCTCCAGGGACTGGTCTCTTCGGACAATATAGCCAAAGTATGAGAGACAAAGTCTTACCATCCTGGCTTCTAAGGGGGAAGGTTAGAGAGAGGGAAACACTACCTTCAGAAGGGTATAAACCTAGATGGAGGACATGTTAAGAAACAATAGCTTCATATTTGTATATTTTTCTTTAATAAAGGTTTCTATGATTTTGGAGCAATGCTTTTTGACTTACCCTTTCATAAGTGAGAGGATATTAGCTATGCCTGTTTCTTTAACCTAGCAATGTACAGGAGCTCTGGTAGCGTATTGGTTATGAATCGGGCTGTGAACTGCAAGGCCAACAATTCAAAACTACCAGCTGTTCCGTAGGAGAAAAATGAGGCTTTCTGCTCCCGTAAAGATTTATAGCCTCGGAAACCCTGTACAGGGTCGCTCTGAGTCGGAACCGACTCCACAGCACATAACCAACCAACCAATACCAAAAAAGCATTCTCATTCTTTTTTTTTTTTTTTTTACAGTTACAGAATATTCCATTTTTAAATGTACCATAATTTACTACTGACGAACATTAATCCAGAAAATATGTATACCATTGAAAATAAAACAAAAAAGAGACAACATTTCTGTTTTCATTAAATTCTTTTTCTTTTCTTTCTTTTCCTCACTGCTCAGTATGGAAGCCAAGAAGCAGAAATTTGGTTAAAATGACTTGCAATGTTTACATTACTAAAGTTCAAATACTTTCTAGAATAACAAGACTGAAGGACAAAGCTCAGAAGCTTTGCTATTCATCAAATAAACCTTGGCATGACAGAAAACACATATTTGGATAATTATATCAGCATTTTAGGTGTTTTTCCCTTTAGAAGTTAATGTTTAACAATGGAAAATGAAAAGGCAAGAATAAAGGAGGATGGGAGTGCAGCACTGGATTCTCCCCCTCCCCCCCCCACCTCAGGATCAGGACTCTCAGTCCCCATTCCCTAAGGTAACATGGACCAGCTTCTTTTCAGGCGTGAAGACTGCCTAATGGGGAACCCTGACAAAGATGCTGATAGCCTCACCTCTTGTGCTGGAAATCCACTTATTTCCCCTCATGTCTCTGTGGTGCCAGTGGTTTCACTCCAAGCCAGTGCTTAACCTTTCTGAATCTGTTTCCACTTGCAAATCATAAAAGTACTTGCCTAGTTTATCCCACAGTTCCTAACTTCTATGAACAAAGCTTAGAGAGTTAGAACCCCAGGGCTGCAATCTTTACAGCATTGGATTGGGCAAATCTACTGCCAAAGATTTCTTTAAAGTGTGAAAAGAAACAAACAAACAAAAAAGGATGTGATTCAGAGAACTTACATGCTCTGGACTGCTAGGTTTATTTGAGCTGCAAGGTCAGTGTTTCAAACTCACCAGCCCCTCCTTGGAAACCCAGTACAGGGTTGCTGTGAATCAGAACCCACTGGATGGTACTCAACAACAACAACCCAAGTCATGGTCTTGCAATTGCCTCATCTGCATACCAAAGCTGGACGAAGAATAAGGAATACCTGGAGATAAATTAATGCCTCTGAATTATGGTATTGGTCAGGACTGTTGAACATACCATGGACTGTCAGAAGAATGAACAAATCTGTGTTGGAAGAAGTACAGTCAGAATGCTCTTTAAAATGAGGATGGTGAGACTTTGTCTCACATTCTTAGGATATGTTATCAGGAGGGACCAGTCCTTGGGAAGGGATATCATGTTTAGTAAAGTAGATCTGTGCAAAAAAGGGAAAACCCTTAACAAAATGGATTGACACAGTGGCTGCAGCAATGGGCTCAAACTTCACAATGGTAAGGATGGTGCAGGACCAGGCAGTGTTTTATCCGTAGGGTCTCTGTGAATTAGGGCACAAACTCAATGGCATCTAACAACTATCTTTATTAAATCAGGCTATCACATTTTTCTCCAAAAGGAGTAGCTGGTGGGTCCAAACAGCTTACCTTCTGGTTAGCAGCTGAACATTTAACCACTGCCTCACCAGGAATCCTTGAATTTGGGTCAGAGACCACTAACGAAGAAAGGGACCTTCAAGTTCTCAGTCCAGCAGTTGCCTCATCACACATTCACGTTTGCCATGTGTCTTCCCTGCTGGAGTCTAAACTCTACAGAAACCTGATGTATCTGTCTTGTTCTTTAGTTATCTGACATACTTTGCTTATTGTTTGCAAACACTGGTTCTTAACAGAGGCGAACAAATGATATGTAATATACATGAAATATGGAGTCATCCAAACCTATATTGGATTCTGACTTCTCTTACTGGTTCTAAAGTAAAGTCTCATTTCTTCGCCTGTTGAAGTAAAGAAAATACCCTTCAACTTGCAGAATTGTGAGAATAAACATCCCAGAAGGTCCCCTAAGATGTTCATGTCCATCTTTTCTAGCATTAGTGTTACTCCTGTTAGCTATTTTAGGATAGAATAAGAATCTTCAAACTGAATCATGGAGTTTACAGACTAGTTGAAAGGAATAGAGATTATAAAATGAAACAGAAAGCTAGAGAGAGATCATCATGGCATTAGAAGAAATGAAAGTTAACTAAGGATGAAGTAAAGAATAACATGATGAGGATGGTGAGGTGGGCTGGTGCTATTCCAAGGAAGGCCGATAAGCTGGCTAAAGGAAATTAGCATCATTCCATTTATCAGAACCCAGTCATCCATTTATTCCAGGATAAAATATGATGTCAGAGTGAGCCTTTTATTTGGAAACATCATCCACAATCTATACTTGTATTGTGTGACTTTGGGGATCAGAGAAAGCCCAGGGTCCCGTATTTAATTTCACATACTTTGTCTTGTTCTAGGAATTGCATGTGATTCCTTCCTCAGTGATTATCATTTCTTGACATGAGTAGTTGTTGTTGTTGTTAAGTGTTGTCAAGTCGATTACGACCCATAGTGGCCCTGTATAGGGTTTCCAAGGAGCAGCCGGTGAGCTTGAACCAATGACCTTGCAGTTCAAATGACTTTGCAGTCTGATGCATTAGCCCACAGCACCATGCCAGGACATCAGTAGGTACTGTGCTATCTACAGTGAAGAAAGTGTATGCGGCATAGAGATCAGCAAGGCAGTAACAGGTCATCTGGGCAAGCTTAGAAAGGGCTTGGGCTGACTATTTTGCACATCTTTGTAAGTGTGAGTTGGGGATGGGGAGATGCAAAGTGGAGCTGGAGTCTGCTCTCAGCAGGCAATGGAACCTATTGGCTGAGGTAGATTTGGTCTGAAGTACTAGTTTTGTGACCTTGGGGATGGCACTAGACTTTTCTGGGTCTCAGAGCCTTTTCAGTATTAACCCTGTGATTGTATTTTCAAATCCTTTCCTTAGATATAGGGATAGAAGGTGGATTGATGAAGTTATTGAACTCTCAAGTGAGAAGAAAAAAGGTATGACAGGAGGGGGAGAAAATTATAAAGGAGAAACTGACACAGATGAAGACACCTAACCTCTATGTTTAGGAAATAGGGAAGAGGCAGTTTGGATCATGAGGAAATAACATGAATCTACTCTCAAGGAGCTCTGGTAGCATAGTGGTTACAAATCGGGCTGTGAACCACAAGGTCAGCAGTTCCAAACTACCATCGGTTCCATGGGAGAAAGATGAGGCTTTCTACTCCCATAAAGATTTATTTACAGCCTTGGACCCCTGTGCAGGGTTGCTATGAGTTGGAACCCACTCCACGGAACCCACTCCACCGGCACACAACAACAACAAACTTTCAAGGTAGAGAGGAGAGCAGGCCATGAGTCACACCCACAAATACCTGCCTCCAGTCACTAACTATGTGAGAAGTGAGGGCCACCATAAAAGCAAGACAGATGCATCTGGTTTCTGTAGAGTGTAGGATCCGCAAGGAAGACACATGGCAAGTGGTGAGCACTGTGGGGATGGGAGATGAGGCAATTGACGGACTAAGAACTTGGAGGCCCCTTTCTTCAAGTCAGTTTTGATTCATAGCGACCCTGTATAGGGTTTCCAAGGAGCAGCTAGTGAGTTTGAACCACCAACCTTGTGGTCTTAGCCGACTTTGCAGTCCAGTGCTTTATCCCACAGCACCACACCAGGACTCCTTCTTCATTGTTGTTGTTGTTAGGTGTCATCGGGTTGTTACCGACTCACAGCAACCTCATGCACAACAGAACGAAACACTGCCTGATCCTGGGCCAACTTCACTATTGTTGCCACGCTTGAGCCCACTGATGCTAATCCATCTCGCTGGGGGTCTTCCTCTTTTTCTCTGACCCTCCACCTTACCAAACATGATAGCTGTCTCCAGCAAATGGTCCCTCCTAACAATATGTCCAAAGTATGAGAGACTAAGTTTGGCCATCCTGGCCTCCAAGGAGCACTCTGGCTGCGCTTCTTCCAACACAGATCTGTTGTTTCTTTTGGCAGCCTATGGCACTTTCAATATTCTCCTCCAACATCGTAACTCAAAGGCATCAATTCTTCTATGGTCTTCCTTATTCACTGTCCAGCTTTTGCATGCATATGAGGTGATTGAAAATACCATGGCTTGGGTCCAGTGCACTTTAGTCCTCAAGTGTCTTCATTAATGGCCTCAAATTCAGTCTGGGAAAGAACCAAGGGTCTGGGCTCTATAACCCTCAAACCATTGTTCCTAGAAGCTAGGAAAAGGCTCTGGAGATTTGATGAGAAACAAGTGAATAAGTATTCAGGTCTCTGAGCGAGGAAAGAGAGAGAGAGATTGATTTCCAGAAGTCCTCCAGGAATCTAAAAGCTGGGAGATATGACTAGATATCCAAAGAGCTCAGAAAAAGATATGGGAGTCTGCCAGACCCAGGACAACAGGATGACACTTAGCTCCTGTTGAAAGTCTTGAAAACATCTTGAGGTCTCATCAGCATTTGGTACTACTAGAAAACAAGTGCCCGAACACTGGCAACTTTGGAGGAATGGGATGCTTTCTTATAATGCGTTGGGGATTCGTTATAATGAATCCAATCATTATAAGGCCTCTGTTTCCTGAGGACAGAGGGAGGAAAGAGAGCCTGGCCTTACCAGCTAAGCCTCTTTCTCTCCATGAGGTACCCGGAACTGCTTGCCTAGTTCCTCTCCAGGTGCCACCACTGCCCAGAGGAGCTGGGGAATGTGGAGGGAGGGGGCTGGAATAAGAGCTGGCACCATATCTGGTAAGACAAGTCTCAGTCCCAAGCCTTTTCATCATCCAACTTATTGTTATGAGTGTTAGAGAGCAGCCATCCACACTGTGTGACCTTCAGTGACCCAGAGAAAATTCCCCTTTATTAGCAGAAAATGATTTCTTCTTTTTACTAAAGAAAAGAATAATCATGTCTTACTTAAGAACAGAGTGTGTGTCTGTGTGAACTCAACTAGTGTCAGTGTCTACAGGCCGACCCCTAGCTTCCCAACGGGGCCAGTCTGCAGGCAAACAGCCATTTTCTAAGGTACAAAATTAAGGCTCAAACAAGTACCTTCTCTCTGTGTGTGTGTCTCTCTCTCTGCCCCATGCTCATCCATGAAACCCTAGAAGTTGCCCAGAACTTCCATGCTAGCTTTAGCCAGCCTCATAAAACAGAGAGATTTCCCACCAGTGGTGGATTTCCCATTAGCTCACTTGGATCAAGCAGCTATAAGATGATTTTTTGTGTGGACACTGATTGCTAAAATTACATTGGTTAAAAAATCATGATCACTACCTCATCAACTCTCATATCCTCCTTGCCCCTCTAACATTTGCTGTAGTTACCTGCTGTGGAGTCAGTTCCAACTCATAGCAACCCTGTATAATAGGTATTCCAAGGAGAGGCCGGTTAGCTTGAACAGCCAACCTAGCCATTCAAACTGACTTTGTAGCCTGGCACATTGTCCTGCCTTCACACCAGAACTCTAGTGAAGGAAGTGCAGGTTAAGAAACTAACACAGGATGAACCTGATGAAAAAACCAGTTAAGTGTTTGGGTTAAAATTGTCTGTAGTTCTTGACTGTTTCTGGTAGAGTGAGCGCTGGTGTTCTGGTCTTAGCTCATTGTTGTTAAGTGCAGACGAGCAGATTCCGACTCATAGGGACCTTGTATAGTGTTTTCAAGGAGCAGCTGGTGGGTTTGAACTGCCAACTTTGTGGTTCACACTCCAGTGCTGATCCTACAGTGCCACACCAGGAGTTCAGACTTTAGCTAAATACAGAGTAATATCTAAAACAAAACAAAAAAAAGGGCTTAAATCATTGTTCTTAAAGAGTCATGGATCAGGATTTTGAGGAAAGTCTGAATACCCAACAGACCCTCTGTGGGATAAGTGTCTGAAAAAGGAAGTAGCTACTAGAGAAATGTATCTCCTGTTGAAGGAATAAGCACTTAACTATCCTGGGGTGGGAGCTGTAGCTTTGCTTCTAACAAGTGTTTGACCTTGAAAGTGTTTCTTTGTTGCCCTTAAACTGAAGAATTCATGTTGCATTGCAGTCTATGATCTAGTGTATCACGGGGCAAAGAACATACGTTTTTGTATTTCTTTTTTAAATAAAGAGGTCGAGGAAGGAAAAAGCATTCAGGATTGTCCCGGTGGCCAGTCAGAAAGGTGAGAGACTAAGGCTTTGAAAACGGTTCACATTCTGCCCTTTAACTTCAATGTCCTCCCACCGGACTGCTTCGGAGCAGAAGATTCAATTGACTTCTTTTGTAGCCAGTTTTATTGCTTAGAACCCCTAGGGTTTTGATTTGCTCTCAGAAGAAATGTGCCCCACTGAGCTGCTCTCAGAGGCAGCCCCTCCCGTCTCCCCATTTCTTTTCGGAGTAAAGGAGCAACGTTTCTTTGGGGCAGGGACCTGGCACCAGGGTCTGGCTTCTGAACGGCATCCTGCAGGCACGCCCTTAGACTCAGCGCTGCGTCCGGAACACCTACAGAGCTGCACCACTGGCACATACTCTGCAAACTTAAAAGATCCAGTGACGGGATAGAATACCCAAAAGAAATCCAACCCCGCGCGCGAGGGGCACTGGGGATGGCGAAATGCACCAAACGGCCGTTTATTGCAGTTGAGCTGTGAGCCACTCGGCATGCGGGTTATTTCTGCGCCAACCCAAAGGAATAGAGAGCTCCGCTGGTGATCAACTGAGGTTACCAAAGCGCATCCCTAAAACTTTTAGTGGGTGCACCGTAAACAATGCGCTCAGCTGGCCCAGACCCAGGCACAGGGTCGCCTTCCGCAGCGAGCGCGGGCTGGCGACTGCCCCCGCAGGACGCAGGTGCCCCAGAGCCGCACCAGGGGCAGGTACACAGCAGACGGTAGAAGGGTGGGAAGGGAGGACCAGAAGAAGGAACCTCTGAGCTGGGCGGGCCCCGCCTTTTCTCCCCGGGAGCTCCCGAAAGGAGGAAAGCACCCCCCACCGCCCGCCTCGCTTCCTCCCCCCGCCAGCACCCCACACACTGTGATTGGCTGGCGCAGCGGGTCCCTGGCACGCGCCTGTGGATGTAGTTATAAGAATCCTCGCGTGCCGGCCCTTCGCTCCAGCAAGTCAGCAACAACCCTCCCCAACGCAGCGCAGGCGTGGGGCAGAGCGCAGTGTCTGCTGGCACACCCCATAGGGCCCGGGGCGGGGAGCCAGGAGGGCCGACCTCACTCCCTCCAGCTCACGATCCGGGAGGGAGGGGGCAGGCGTGTGCTAGAAAAGCAAGAACTGCAAAAGTATATTTCAAAAAAAGAATTACCTGAGGCATTCAGAATCTCTGACCCACGACGGCGGAAAGCATGGAAGCGGTGCTGCTAGAACACTTCCCCGGAGGCCTGGACACCTTCCCGTCTCCCTACTTCGACGAGGAGGACTTCTTCACGGATCAGTCCTCTCGGGACCCTCTGGAGGATGGAGAGGAGTTGTTGGCGGACGAGCAGGCCGAGGTGGAGTTCCTCAGCCACCAGCTGCACGAGTACTGCTACCACGACGGGGCGTGCCTGCTCCTGCAGTCCGCGCCCTCGGGGGCCCAGCACGCGCTCGCCCCGCCGCCCTCTGGGGGCTCGGGGGAGCTGGAGGACGGCGGGGGCTACTGCTGTGAGGCGGGGGCGCCCCTTGGCGGCTTCCCCTACTCGCCAGGCTCCCCGCCCTCGTGCCTGGCCTACCCTTGTGCCGGGGCGGCCGTGCTGTCCCCAGCGGCCAGACTGCGTGGTCTGAGCGGGGCGGCGGCCGCGCGCCGCCGGCGGCGAGTGCGCTCCGAGGCTGAGCTGCAGCAGCTGCGCCAAGCGGCCAACGTGCGCGAGCGGCGGCGCATGCAGTCCATCAACGACGCCTTCGAAGGGCTTCGCTCGCACATCCCCACGCTGCCCTACGAGAAGCGCCTCTCCAAGGTGGACACACTGCGTCTGGCCATCGGCTACATCAACTTCCTCAGCGAGCTGGTGCAGGCCGACCTGCCTCTGCGTGGCGGCGGCGCGGGCGGTTGCGGGGGGCCCGGAGGTGGCGGGCGCCTGGGCGGGGATAGCCCGGGCAGCCAGGCCCAGAAGGTCATCATCTGCCATCGGGGGACACGTAAGTGTCTCCTTAGCTTAGCTCAGGGAGGCAGGGACGGTCAGGGGAAGGCCCCAAGGGACTGAGCGAAAAGACTGACCAGTCAACCGACGGACCGATAGATCGTCCGTGTACAAGGGCAAACTTGAGCGCAAGCTCCCGTTTCTCGGGTTTTTCAGCCACTTTGAGCATGGCTCGGAGGCCGCGCGCCCGCCAGACTTGCAACGTTGGCGGTTCCCGGCATGGAGCACTAGGCGCTGGAAGGGTCGAGGAAGAAGGGTGGGTGAAGGCATAAGTTTAATAAACCTGTTCAGTTGAGGTACCCCAGAGGGGACCCCAAGGGACCAGATGGGGCTGCTGAGAATGTGGGTGGACATTCACAGTCTATTTTCTCTTCTCCCCTTCTTCCCAGGGTCCCCCTCCCCCAGCGACCCGGATTATGGCCTCCCTCCCCTAGCCGGACACTCGCTCTCATGGACAGATGAAAAACAGCTCAAAGAACAAAATATTATCCGAACAGCCAAAGTGTGGACCCCAGAGGATCCCCGAAAACTCAACAGCAAATCTTCCTTCAACAACATAGAAAACGAACCGCCCTTTGAGCTTGTGTCTTGATAAGTCCCGGACTTGGCTAAGGAACTGGTTATGTGTCTGTGCATATTGTACATGTAAATATCTATAATGAAAATGTAATTTAAGAAACAACTTTTTAAAGGCAATCAACTGTTATTTATCTATTTATTATCCTGGTGAGTTAATGAAATAGATTATGTGTTTAAATATATAATTTATATAATTTATCCTGATTTTCTAAAAATATGCAATAGTCTATGGTTCCCACAGCACCTTTGGCAGAACTCTGCTTTGTTGCAAGAACCCTGGCCAGAAAAATGTCATGCTAATTTATTGTCAGATATGATACTGAGTGTTGTTAATAAATGCTATTTACACGTTTTTTTCTAAAACGTATTTGTTTAATACATGATGGGGTAACAGCATCTTTATAATGAATTGACTTACTTTATAAAAATTAAATGATTAAGCCTCCAGTTTCAATTAGTTTTAGACTGAAAAGGAGGCAAGTGAGAGGTCTAGGCCTCAACTCAACTTGTTCAGTGCCATTGAGTCCATCCTGACTCATAAGCTACCCTGTTTAGAGTTTCTGAGGAGCGGCTGGTTCTGGTAGGAACCACCGACCTTGCAGTTCAAACTGACCTTGTGGTCCAGTGCTTATCCACCAGCGCCACACTAAGACTCCTAGTGCCCTCCATTTGTGTCTAAAGACTCCTGCCTGTATTTTCACCCTACACTCCGAACACTCCACATGGCAAGGAGATCCTGAAGTATTTATTATTCCCATTTTCTAGAGGAGAAAGCCAAGGCTACACCCTGTTTGATGACCTAAGGTCACTTGACTCAGCGTTTACCTAGTGTATGAAGTGAAAGCGCTTTATCTGGTGGGATCTGGGCTGGTGAAGGGAATGGGGCCTTTCTGTTTCCTCAGACTAAGGAGGAAGGGTTGCTCATGAGCTTTCCCAGTGACCCATCCCTTCTGGATTTGCGGCATCAGGTACCTGAAGCTCAGATGGATGTCTCCCCAAGGACAGCGCTGCAGTGGAGAAACCACTCTGATGACTCCCAGAAAAGTCCAGGGTCTTTTAGATAAAACGTGAAACAGCTCTCCCACTCCGCCTATAACTCTGCAACTGGGTTCTTTCTAAAACTGTCTTCTAGTTTCCAATAGAATCTCCTCTCCTTCGTGACTAGGTGAGCCTAGGTGGAGAGCTCAAGGTCGCCCCCTAGCAAGGGGGAAAAGCATAAGGTCGCGGCCGGGACCTCTCAATTAGAAAGTCCAGTAGACCTGGGCTCCTGTCTGGCTCCTACTGCGGAATTGGCTTGGCTCCCCAGACTCTTCCGGCGACCTCGCCTGCCCGCCAGAACCCGGGCGCACCGCCGCTAACAACGAGGTCCAGAGCGCGCTCCAACGCACACTTTCTCAAGGAACCGGTGGGTTCCTGCCTGTCGCAGAACTGACCAAGGTAAGGCGCTAGCTACTTCAAGGCAGGACAGAAGCATGGTCAGCCAAGTTGCAAGTCCGAATCGCCCTCAACACGCGCGGTTTTGCCGAAGGACAATATGT
>NW_006408655.1:8812187-8823217 GCF_000296735.1 Chrysochloris asiatica
AGTTTCACCCACGCCTGAGTCCCAGGAAGCTAAGGTGTTCTGAGCACCTCCGAGTCGCGTTCACTCTGGTGATTTCTCATATAGCTCTTTGTTATTTGGTTGGAAGGATTAGACAAAGATTGGGACTAGAGACAATGGAGGGCTAATCTTTTCTCTTTCTACTTCCCAACCCCTACCCCACAGTCAGATAGGAATCTTTGGTTCCCCTCCTCGCTTCCCACCCCCACCCCACCTTATATTAAGTGCTTCTGGAGTAAGCTGGTCGTATTCGCGCTCCAGACTCAGAAGAACTGGCACTTTGAACACTTTGACTCTTAAAAGAGAATTTCTGTGAATTATTTCTAGTTTTACAATTTATCTTCAATAACACAAGATTTCCTTTTAGCGCCGCTCTTCTGAGTCATTGAGAGTCTTCCAAAGAGCTAGTTTCTTATCTCGGGAGTACAAGACTTGGGGATTGGATTCCGGTGATAGCTAACTCGTGGGTGTAACTAGAAGGAGTTTTATTATGGAACACAGGAGGGCGAGTGTTGTGAAATGAATGGCAAGAGGTTACTGGCATTTGGATTTCAAAATTGATAATAACCGTGGATTATCATTGGGGCAAATCAGAAGAAATTCACCTTGTGCCATTGGCCAGTGACATGTTAAAGACAAAAACTGTTTTTAAACGAGTCATTTCCAAATGAAGGACGCCAAATGACAGCTCCATACCTAACACGTTGCATATAATTAAAATTAGGGTTCAACAATTAGCACTTGTGATAATAGCAAGTGTGTGACGCCTCTGTGCAATTACGTGGAAGTTTTTCTTACTTTTGGAAACGTACTTGACGCCTCACTTCTTTGATGGCTGCTCAGTAGATACCCCTCCCCAATGTTTCTCTTGCGTGCAGGGCTTTCATCCAGGACTTGAATTGTGTTGTCAACGTTTAGTAGGCAAAAGAGGAGGGGGCATGAGAACTGAGGGAGGGTGTCTTCAAAAAGTCTTGGAAATCGGTATATTTTGCAGGTGTAGAATGTGCCTAATAACCATGGCTAGTGCGCGCTCCCCAATGGCGAGGGTATGACAGGGACAGCTGGCTGAGTTTTCAGTATGAAAACACCCCCTCGGTGGACCAAACACAACGACACTGACCTTTCTGCGGGAGGAACCAGAGATGTGCCTTTGACTGAATTAGCCATAAAGACGTCTTGCTATGACTTTTGTTCCCCACGAAAGCAAAGAAATATTGCGTTTAATATGAGAAGTACCGTTCACAGCTTTTCCGTGCCCCTTAAGAAATATTACAGTGCTGATTTACTGGCCCTCTTCTACCAAGTTGGCCCCAAGGCCCTGGTGGGGGTGGGGGATTTGGGGGGCGTGGTAGAGGGATGGGGCTGGGGCTGCGGAGGACAGAGAAGAAGGACGCCGTGGTGGGTGCTAAAATGTCTGTTGCCTGTTTCCAAAGTTCTCTCTTTGCAAATTTATCAATCTTTTCATCTGACAATTCTTTGAAATATATCATTGTCTTCCGGCGTTGTTTGATAGATTATCTGCAGGCACACAGTCTTTTCCAAGGTCAAGTTGAAGATTCTTGTTTGCTTTTTAACTAGGTTGTTTAAAAACTCAATACAATGCCTGCCTGTTAAAAATTTCACTTGTTCTCATGGAGCACTCGAAAGCAAGTTTTCCTTGCTCAATCTTTGGACATTTCATCCTCTTGAGCTTCTAAGTTCAGCAAACAGGGCTTGACAGTTTAACAAGAATTGGTAAAATCAACAGGAGAAAAACACGATTTTACCTTAGCACTTGCAGGCGCTAAAGAGATTAAGTCCTCTTTCAGATCGCCTCAAAGTGTGTACTAATTTTTCTCTGCATGTTTCAAGCTGGTTATAGCCACACACATCTCGCTCTGCTCTTTCCCTTAATTTCAGAGAGAAGCTGCAAAAACACTATCCAAAAGCAAAAGTGCAAAGAAATTGTGACAACTCTCTTTTTGCCAGTGCATAACCTGTTGCTCTAAGGACACGTTCAAATAAAGTTAACCTCTAGATTGTTTTATGTATATATTTATTTATACTTTAAATGGGAAGTTTGGCTTCACAGTTTTCTCTATATCGGAGATGATTGATACTTTTTTATTCAGCCAACTTTTATTTACTTTACAAAAATGTTCTGGACCAATGTGATAAATTACAGATATGCAAATTTCTTTGAATGGTGTTGTAAGTGTGTCTAGCTGGAGCTGAATAACTCCTTGCAAGTCAGTCTGTGCGTGCTCAGGACCCCAGGGAGCTGATCAAAGCACCCATTCTCTTTCATCCCGGGTATTCTCCTCCAAACTATTTCGATACAATATGTTTCCATGATGCACTTAATGTGCTAGGGACATAGAACTCATTACAACCTAGCTAGTTCTGCCGACCTCTTTGTTCCCCAGCAGAAAGTCAAAGAAAAAAGGAAAAGCGCTGCCAGTTGCCAGCTTTCTGAAATGCTAAAGCATGCGTCATTTTTCACCAGGTCTCGTCTTGATATCCTCAAAAGACAAACTATGAAACCGGCCTCAGCCCTTTCTGGCATTAATTACACTGCTGTCCAGTGGATCTGTTTTTCCTATTATATGCATTTCTCAGCAGGGATTTCCCCCGCCCCCCAAGACTAATGTAGCTGTGAGTTAAACTATGAATGCATTTATTTTTTTATCACCATGGAAAAAATAAGTGAAAAGGTTGCAAAGCATACAGCTAAACTTTTGAAAAGTTTCTGATAGTAACAGATTTAGGGAGGGTCTTGGGAGCTTTTTTGAAGTTACTCTAAACCTGAAATTGATTGAGGGCCTCAGGCATTTCCAATGCGCCCACAGCGTCCGGAGACACTTATTGTGCCATTTGAAATTCTATTTCAATATCCAGATAAATCTTGAGTGTGAAACCTTTCAAGGCTTAAGTTAAATTTCTGCAATGTGTGTTTTGCACCCACACGAGGCTGCTTCCGAGGAATTTCAGGTCAGGATAGTGGCACAGAGAGTATAAATTCTATTTCATTTCCTCTGTTTCTTGTAGGGTTGATTGGTTGGTGGAAATGGCTGGCAGCCAGTTCTGGGAAAGATTCCAGACCTGACTCCGATTAACCCTCTCTGGTGAAACTCTGCTGGAAACCAACTCACCAGCAATTGCCATTAATCTACTTACTAATTAAGCCAATTCATTTCTAAAGGAGAAAAATTCCTTTCTTTAGCCAAACTGATGGGAGGAAATTTGAAAGAAGCGCCAAACTGTGTAACTGTAATTCAGCCAAAGACTGCTAAAACAAGGTGTTGATATATAGCAGCAGATTTAAAACAAGTTTCTAGGGCAACACTCCTTTGGAGACGGTGGCATATAGTGCATAGTAGATGAAGCTCGAATAATGCTCCGCGGCACTATGCCACCCCGTGTACTTGCGTTCAAAATAACACGTTTTCTCTCCAATTAAATCTTGCTCCTTTTACGCACAAATAAATTGCCTCTCGTTTTCTTTCACACTAGAGTGTATTAGCTTTATGTGACAGCCACTAGCACTCTATTATTTGAAACTTAGTAGTGTTAGAAATTTATAATCAGGAAAACGAAGCTATTGGCTGACAGGGCCTAACTTCCAGCTAGGGGAACAGAAAAGAACCATGTTGAACATTACGCACGGAAGAAAAGCAAATGGTACCTTTCCGGTAAATGGTACCTGGAATTCCAGAAAGACATACATGGATTTTGGTTTTCATACTTAACTGGGAAGCAAAACTCCAAGGAATTTCTCCATTTACAAAAGAAACATGTATGGCTTTAAAAGATATTGTTTGGAGTCCTTTGCCCACGATAGTGGATATTCCCAGAGGAAATTTAAAACCTCCTTCATATCTTTTTGATTCTGGTTCACCTTCTTGGATATTATTTAGTAGGTGAGAAGGCAGAAAATAGGTGTGACATTGTTAGAGGGACTGGATGGATTAGAGAGGAGTCAAACAAGTTTTAGTGCTTCAGAAAACAATTGTTTAAATTCCTTCCTTTCCACCGTAGGCACCAGGACACTCTAAGGAGTCAAGGAATCTCCTGAGTTATTTGCATGCCTAGTGATGTTTTCTTAAGCGCTTGGGAAAAGGCGTGCAGAGGGCACCCGCAGCGTTCTCTTCAAGTGCTGTATCTCTTGTGTACATAATCATAAGGGATTAAACAGTTATTTTAGAGTATCCCTTGCCAAAGAGGCAGGCTTTACGCCAGGATGGAGAGGACGTTTTTTTCTGGTGTCTGTGCAGCCTAGGTTTTTGCTCCATTAATTCGTCATATCCACAGGGTTCGTTCGAGTGTGAGTGTTCTGGGTCTTCTTCTGCTTGGGCTTTTCTTCTGGCAGGGCTAATGAAAACCTCCCTAAAAATGTGGAAAGATGAATAGGCATGAAATTTGATTTACTTACTATATATATATATATATATATATATATATATATATGAACAACTCCCCACTCCTTTTTGCATCTTACTTTAATTGGCCATCCTAGCTCTGGCCCCAACTGGGAACCTTCCAGTAACCTGCCTTGGAAGAGCAGGCAGTCAGCTTGGTTCCGCCAAGTTTTTCGGCTGAGACAGCTTTCCTGCTGCCTCAGACTGTAGACAGTCTTAGGCCCCTGTGACCAAGGTCAGTAAATGACCTTCAACAAAATTCCCTCCCTATAATTAGGAGTGGATGTAAGAGATTACAAAAACAGAGGAGAAGGATTATGTTGTGTTTGGGTCCAGGGATTTAACTCTGAAATATACTTAAGACCTAAGTTTCTATTTGTGTTTTAGCCCCTCCCCCAATTTTAAATAGAAAATTATGAGCAGCAAGGAAAGAAAACCAAATAGTCATGAATTCTGAAGCTGAGGAAGGAGGAGTTGTTGTTTCTTGGCTAAACTCTGCTGTCCTGTTGGGAAGGGCATTTACCTGGTGTGTAAATTGTGAGGAAAGCGTTGGGGGTCTGAGACAGGAAAGCCACAACATGCAATCTGATGTTCCAGCTTTGAAGGGGAACAAAGGCCCTGAGCTAATCCCAGTGAAAGCTAGGAGCGTGGAGAAGGCAACAAAGAATTGCAGCCTTCGGTCACCGGTAGGTGTCAATGTGGACACTTAAAACCGGGGCAGTGGGAGAGGGGAACACAGAGCCAGGCTGTCATTCCCAGACTTAACATGAACAAAGATAAAAACGTGACAACCTCGCTTTCAATGGTTGGGGAGGTTCAAAGTGGAGGGGCATCGAGTCTATCTTGGTCAAGTCTTTTCTGAAGAATGGCTTTTCTTTTTGAAGTCAAGTATCAACCAGTGAAGCTCTGAGTGCATTTTCTCAGAAAGAAGGTTTCTTCAAAGTAATACCTACTTTGACCCATCACTTAATGTGAAGAGACGTTCAAGATTTCTGGAATAGCACCCCAGTGGCTAAGGTGTCTCCATTAAACCTTTATGAATATGGAACAGCCTGCCTCAACTTTTTGAGTAAAGTTCATGTATTCTTTTATACTTTTAATGAAAGCAAATAGCATTCCCTTTTATGAAGTTAAGAATACGTGTAGATGAGTCTGTGAGTATCATAGTTTAGAAAATACTCATTTAAAAAAGAAGCATAGATGATAAAATGTTGAAGGAACAAATTTGCTTGAGTTAAATATGCTCATGGTTTCAGACTTACTACCAGCAGGCAAGATATTTACCAACAAATGAATCTCTTCTAGAATCTGAGAAATACAATTGAGAGTCTTCTACTAATGTTACTGATAAACAAAAATTATTTTAGAGCACTAATAAGTACTAATGAGTGATAACAAATTATGATAATTAGACGGACTCAGGCAATGTTTTTCTTAAATCCTGCTATTAAAACCAAAACACAAGTTCAAAAATCATAGTGTAATAAAATTCTGATTTTCTTTAATTGAAGTTAAGTCTCCTAAATGATTAAAAAAAAAGGATGTAAGTATCCTTAAAAGACTAATGACATTTCACAGGTAATGCAATTTAGAAAGAAACACTTCCATGTTTTCTTTTCCAACAATGTGCATTTTTGTAAACTGCTATAAATTGCAATTCAAAAGCACTGGCCTCACCATCCCCAATCATTTTTTATACTGATCAAATGAATGCAGATACTCTCCTTTGGGAGGGGCGACATGACATTTCACTTGGCAGCTCTAAACAGGTCACAGACCTTTCACAGACCCTAAGGCAGTGGGAGGGAGCTCTTTACTAAACCGTGTAACCAAATCAAACCAATGGTTACCCCTTTTCAAAACCATTGGAATGGTTTGCACAATGCTATTCACATAGCAGTACAGAAACTGAAAGGATGGTCATCCAATGGAAATTTCTTTCCTTTTGTTTAAACTTGCAGAGCTCAAAAAAGTAATACTTGAAAACAATGACTTGAGCTATGATAAAAATCAGAAGCCACAAACATGCATTCTTAGAGACACGACCTGGCATAACTCCAACTGTCCATTTGTGTGGATCTATATATATATGCACATGTATGTATGTATATGTATGTATATTTATTGGAGATGTTGCTTTGTTTGAAACTTTAGGCACAAAGACACAACATGGCTGCCCTGGAGATGACCTATTGCTTTCAAGTTGCTTGAACACATCAGAATTTCCATTGTTAAGGTTGATTAATTGAAACTGATAAGTTACCATGAATAAAGATTGTTTTTCTGTTTAATGTGGTGGGCCTGATTTGGTAAATGCCTCATTCATGTAGCTTTGCAGGGCAGCATATGGGCAAGAGTCATTCAGTATCACAAACATATACAATTTATTATGCTTGTATGGGCACAACCAAAAGGCCTTTCTGTTTTAATGACAAAGTTTCAATGAAAAATTCCATTTAAAGAATCACTAGTAACATGAAGTGTGATTTTGTAATTTATTCTCAAGAATTTCTATCTCAGAGTTTCTGCCAACAATTTAAAAGACATAATATTTGATTGTAGTAAAAATAATGCCTATATTCAAATTATACCATAACAGTAGTCATCAGGGGAATAAAGCAGAATTTCTCTTAAATTTTAGCAGACACATATGAAGAGAAAGCATTTTATCATCTGGTGCCCACTTGTGCCTCATCCTAGTGATCACGTTGCCATAAATGTGTTATTGAGAGCCTACCAATCATCGCTCCCACTGCCTAGCTTATAAGGAATGCAAAGGAGATCACTAGGCAAATAACGTGTTAACTTCCTGACACTTTTCCTATCCTTAATTAATTAAAAAATAACTTAGGCAGTCTCACATTAAAAAAGTGAGTTTGTTATTTTTTTTCCCACAAGGTAATCATTGATATTTTCCGTCACTTGAATGCTGATATCATTTTTTAAAGAGCTGAATACGTTAAGAAAATATCCTAAATGTTTGCCAAGAGAGGTACGATTGCTAATTTTTTTCTAATGTTGTTATAAACTTTTTTGTTGTTCTTCATCATTTAAGCTGCTCATATACTCACGAGAAGATGAGTAATAACAAAAAATATGAAAGACATGCAAATGAGTCATAGAATTGACTGTACCAAACCATCAAAGAGATAGTTAACCATATCCAGCCTTTAATGTTTTATCAAATAAATTTTCTGGTCATTCATGTCCATGAAGCAGTTCAAGTTCACTCAACATTTCTCAATTAAATTAGATGGGTAATCTCAGTTCAGCTCTTCTGGAGAGTAATAAACCACATTGGTCACAGTTGACCACAGTTAGTATGTGTTTCATAAAAGACTGGATGTCCATTGGAACGCTAATCAGTGCACCGTCACTTGTAAAATTCCCTCCTGCATTTTGAAGTGATAATCTGTATCTAATTTTTAAAGAAAAATTTACTCTCCTTTCACACTTCTGAGGCCAATTTCTTTTCGGGGGCCTGAATAGACATCATTGGTGAAACAGTACCAAATAGCTTTGGTATGTGTATAACAAAAACCCACCTCTTTGTAGAACATAACAAATTATGCAATGTTCACAGATGCGCTTCACATTGTGCCTTTTGTGAGAAAACGAAGGAAGGAAGGCCCAATTCTATCCCCAACCCCCCTTCTTTATGAAAGACTGCACTCCCAATGCAATCTGTCCTGATCCTAGAGAAAAATAAATACACTTAATATGGAAGCTTTAAGTATTTGTGTTTAAAGGGATTTTAATTTGGGCTTTTGGCCTATATAATTTCACAAGTATATATAAAGTTACAAACAGCTATTTATTCCCATAAACAAGTGAACAAATTGGGGTTTAGGATTAAAATTTTAACTGCTCCTCTAGCCTACTTTTGATGTGCAACTGTTTAAGAAATGCTGTTTTTATTTAATGCCGTGGGTGGATTTAAAGATTGCCAAAGAGAATGTAATGGTTCAGTTACATATTTTAAAACATGCACACTAAAAATGTTATATCTTTTGTAGTTACCTTTGGATTTTTGCTTATTCATGTGGGGAATAGGCTAATCCTAGATAACAAGGTAACAATTTCTGCAGATGTTAAAGAATATAGAGAGCTTTTCTCAGAGCCCTCTGCCCCTTGTAAGAACTCTGAAAATCCTGGTATGTATGGTATTATTGAATGTTCTAGTCTTTGACTGACTTTCTTAGAATATGCATTCCAATCACTGAGAAGACTGAACTCAAGTGCAATTTTTCCTCTCAATAATCTCTGTAGCCTTAGTGCCTAACCAAGAGCATTGCTTATAATGGGTTTGTAAAGATTGTGAAATGAATGAATGGATGGATTAACAAAAAGAAGGTGAAACCTGGAAAGTTGTGTATGCAGCTCCCAGTTTAATTCACCACTCCTTGTGTCTTCAATCCCTCCCACATGGACTCTGGGCTGGCCCATGTGACTTAAGCTTTAACTAGTGTGACAAGAGCAAATGTGAGACTAGCAGAGACTTGAACAATCCTTGTGGATTGGAGTTTGCTCTCTCTTGCTGTTTTTGGGAATGCTGAGACTACACCATGAAAGCAAGTTTGGGTTAGCCTACTTGATGTTGAGAAAACCAGGAAGTCTGGTTATGCCTGTCACCCCCAGCAAACAGCCAACATGGAATGAGGCCATAGACTACCAACTGACCACAGACCATGAGTGAGCCCAGTAAGACTCAGCAGAAGACCCACAACCTGGGCAAAGGCTTGTATAAAGACACAGAAGCATGGACTAGTACGGCATAGCAGGAAACTATCATTTGTTGTGACTAGATAAGAGAGCTCTTGTAGAGAAAAAGTAGGGATTGTGGATGGCTTTATATGCTAAATTGGAGTACTTGATTGTGTCTAGGACTTCTAACTGGTTGAGTCCAGTTCAATTCCCTGATGAAAATTTGCATTCCCATCCCAGATACTGAATCAGAATCTACATCTCTGGAGGAAAGAAGATACCAAATCTTTCTTGAATCTCTAGAGGAAAGAACAGTGATGAAAATTGAAGATGCCTGGAAACAATTAGTCCAATGGACTAATGGACCATGGGAACATCGATTTCCATGACCGTGAGACTAGACGAACTAGACTGTGCCTTGCTACTACTACCAACAACTCTGAAGGGGGGACCACATTAGAAGGTCCTTGGTAGAGTGAGAAAATGTAGAACAACAACAACAACAAAAAATTGTGTTGTTGTTAAGTGCCGTCAAGTCAGTTTTTACTCATATCAACCCTATATACAGTTTCCAAGAAGTTGCTGATGAGTTTGAACCACCGACCTTGTGGTTCAGATAAACCTTGTGGTCCAGTGCTTATCCTACAGTGCCATACTAGGATTTCATACTGTTCAGAGAGAGACTGGAATAGTCCTAAGACTATGCCCTTTAGGCATCATCCTTCAGGTCTGGAATTGAACCCATTTCTATGGCTCAATTTTCAGCCAAGAAATCGATAAGTCTATAAGGAGAACTACAGCATTTTTTTGAAGTATGCATCTCTAAGAAGAATCAACCGTTTGAGATGTTGTTGTTGTTGTTATGTGCCGTGGAGTCGGAACCGACTCATAGCGACCCTGTACAGGGTTTCCGAGATATAAAGGGCAGCAATTATTCAAGGGCAAGGTTCCGAAGGATTGGGAATGGAGAAATAGAAACAGGAAACACAAGGAGGAAGTAGGATAAGTGACGATACACTGAGGGGATTGCAATCAGTGAGATGAAGTGAAGTAGGTGTGACTTGTTGAATGTAAAACTGATGATATGTTCTGCAAATCTCAACTCACAAAAAAAACTCACCAAAAAAGTTGAAAACCAACCACAACAAAACAACAGAGCTAAATAGTATGTTTAAAAAATGAAAATGAAATAGGTATAAACTTAAAAAATATGTATCAGCTCTTCATACTGAATATTACAAAATGATGATGAAAAAATATCAAAGAAGACCTAAATAAATGGAGGTAACTGTCATGCTTATAAATTGGAAAACTTAGAGATGATCTAAATATGATCTATAGGTTTATTGAAATTCCTATAAAAATTCCAACAAAATTTTTTCTTAATAGATATAGTCAAGTTTATTCTAAAATTTGGACTTCTGGTGTGGTGCTATAGGATCATTACTGGACTGCAGACCATGAGGTTAGCAGTTCAAATCTACCAGCTGCTCCTAGGAAACCCTATACAGGGTTGCTATGAGTCAGAACCAACTCTATGGCACTTAACAACAACAACATTCTAGAACTTAAATGAAGAGTTGTAAGTCCTAAAGTGGAGTCCTGGTGTGGCGTAGGATAAGCACTGGACTGTTAACCACAAGTCGATGGTTCAAACACAGCAGTTGTTCTTTGAAAACCCTACATAGGGTGACTATGAGTCGGAACTGACTCGACAGCATGTAACAACAAGATGTCCTAGAGTAGCTAAAACTATCTTGTAAAAGAGTAATAAAGTAGAAAATTCATGCTACTCATTACCAGTGCTTACTATGTTGTTGTGAGGTGCCTTCAAGTACGGGGTTTCCGAGGCTGTAAATCTTTACGGGAGCAGAAAGCCTCATCTTTCTCCCGTGGAACAGCTGGTAGTTT
>NW_006408655.1:8823317-8824564 GCF_000296735.1 Chrysochloris asiatica
GAACTGCTGACCTTGCAGTTCACAGCCTGATTCATAACCACTATGCTACCAGAACTCCTTATAATACATATTGTTGTTAAGTACCGTGGAGTCGGCTCCGACTCATAGTGACCCACACAGGATTTCCGAGGCTGTAAATCTTTACAGGAGCAGAACACCACATCTTTCTCCCGCGGAACCGCTGGTAGTTTTGAACTGCTGACCTTGAAGTTGGCAGCTCGACTCGTAACCACTACGTTACCAGAGCTCCTTCTATAATACATATGTTGTTGTTGTTGTTAAGTGCCATCGAGTCGGGTCCGACCCATAGCGACCCTGTACATATAGGGGTAAGTAAAACAAATTGCTAATAAATCATAGACATCTTTATTAAACAAAAACATCAAAATGTGAAGCTATTGCTTGTCAGCATATTCTACAACTAAGTGCATACACTTTTTTTTTTTGTCATTACAAATTCCTTTATTTTCTGTTTATCAGGAAATGTCCTAATTTCACAGTTGTATTTGAGGGACAGCTTTGCTAGGTATATAATTCTTTTTTTTTTCATTACAATGATTATAATCCCCCCTCTATGTACCATCAATTAACAGTATTTCTCTCTATTCACTTTAGCTCTTTTTAAAAACAAAAACCACTCAGGTATATATAATAATTTACCTCCAAAGGGCACATTCTGCAAGTCTGCCTCCTGGCTACCGGCTCATAGTCCCTCTCTTCCCATAAATCTAGAGTCCTCATCTGCACTCTCTCTCCATGACCCCATCTCTGCCTCCTTCTCTGGTGTCGCTGCTTCTCTGGATTAAGTCCAGAATTCTGCTTGTGCTCTTCTACCTTGATGGTCTAGGATCCTTTGTTTCTGGACTGTAAGATTAACTACTCCCTCATTTTTGTTACAAAACTTCTACCTTTACAATTGTGACAGTCACAATTACTCATGATAACTATCACTTACTATTGAATTGTAAGAATCTTATCCTTGTCTCTTTTAAGCAGACCCATCTAGACAAGATGAAAACTATTCAGTGGGACTCTACCTTTCCCTACATACTCTTAAACTAAACGCCCTCTTGAAACCTTGTAAGCCAGTCCCTTCATGCCTTTATCACCCCCTCATTTTAGGTAGCCAATGTCTAAGTTATCCATTCCTACTGCCCTGTACACAGAGGGGTTAGCATTGATACTTGATATGAAGACTCTTTCCCTCTCTGTTGGTATTTAGAGTTACTACCTCCATGAATATAGGT
>NW_006408655.1:8827564-8828602 GCF_000296735.1 Chrysochloris asiatica
GCAATAGATTTCCTGCCTCTGCCACAAATTCCCCCAGCTGTGAGCCTTCCAACCTTCTAAGTATTCCTTTATATGTGGTTCAGAGTTCTGGTACCATCCCCTGAGCCTGCTTGGTCAGGTATTCTGTGTTGTTGTTGGAGGAGCTCATTACTATATGTCCACTCTATCCGCCATCTTGTTTGTTCTCTAGTGCATACACTTTTGAAGGTGAGTTTTTGACATGGTACAATAAGCATAGGACTGCTAAAAGCAAGATCAGTGGTTCAAACCTACCAGCCACTCCTAGGAAACTATACAGGGTCACCTGTTGGAACTAAGTTGTCAGCACTTAATAACTTAATAACAGGAATCTTACTCCAAACAATTCTGCACTTTTCAGTTTACACTATGTCAAAACAGCAGTTTTGTGTGGCTTGGAAAGATGGTGTGATACACAGAAAGATGGCAGTGATGCTGCAGGTGTGCTACATAGACCCTCTACAACAAAGACATGAGGACTAATTGAAACAGCTGCAGATGATAATCTTGGAAACCTGAGATTCAGTGGAAGGATACAGAAGTGAATTGAATACTAAGAAAAGAAGCTGAACAAAAGCAGTGACAGAAGAGCCAGACCATTAGGTGGCCTGATGCAGCACAAACATCTTGAACTTTTGTAAAATCAAAACAGCAGCCTGACAACATAAGCACACAGTGGAGGGTGGCAATGAAAGAGGCGTGATTCCCTCCTTGATACCCACACCCTCCTGGTGACCAGAAGCATAGGCAGTCCCCAATCTCACTCATTCATTGGCCAGTGGCATCATCCCATCCTACATAGCCCCAGCTCTGTCTGATGTTGGAGCTGTTTTTTATTTATTTTTTTGTCTGCAATTTATCAAATTGACTTTATTTGGCTTTCCATTAGTTTTTTTTTTTTAATGTTTTATTGTGAATTATATGGTAGTTTACATGAGAGAACTTTAGTTTTACATTCATTCCATCGTATATCATCTCATTGCCATGGTTCCAATCCCCTCCATGCATCATCAACCAACC
>NW_006408655.1:8830489-8842206 GCF_000296735.1 Chrysochloris asiatica
TACCACAATTTGTTTATCCATTCTTCAGTTGATGGGCACTTTGGCTGTTGGAGCTGTACTCTTGTGGATCAATCACCAAATGCACTACACCAGCATCTGGAGATGCCTGAACTCCACCTAACAGACTCACAGAATTCACAGTGCCAGGTCCTGGCCAACCTTAAGAAACCAAGAACTCATTCCATAACGAGCTGCCTTGTTCCCAGCTGCCTAATGGACCCAAAAAGAGTTTCTTCTGGGAACAAACACCTTGATCTCAGACACCATCTGATCCAGTTTGAAATACTTCCAGACCAGATGTCCTAAACTTAGACAACATTTAAGCTTGCAGGAACTTCATCTTGAGCAGAGTTTTCCATCCCTTCTCTTCTTCTCCCCACATCCATGAGCACTTTGATTGGCAGAGGGTCAAATGCCTTACCCCAGTTTTCTTTTTTTTTCCCTTTTTTTCAGTTTTAGACTTTCCTTTTCCCCACTTTTCTTTTCTTCTCCCCCTCTTTAAAAAAAAAAAATCTTTTCTTTCTCTGCTTTTCTTTCCTTTCTTTTGGTTTCCCCTTCTCATCTCTTTATCTTTTGTCTTAGTTTTTTTTTCTTTAGCATTCTCTTTTCTCCCCCCACCCCCGATTTTACTTATTGTATATTTACTTTATTTTTTCTCTTTTCTTATTTTTAAGAAAACCCATCCTCAAGTGTGATATACAACTCAAGTGTGATAGCAAATGGAGAACTGAGCACACACTTATATGTCTATCACACCCACCAGAAGACAGAAGGTGAGTATTTCAAAACATACCCACATCAAATCATCAATTAAATACAAATCCAACACCACCATAATATGTTGGAGAAAATAGATGACTTCATTTCACATAAGAATGAGACAGAGTGCCTCAAACAAATGGCCAAAATACAAAACCAGAAGACCTTTCTGAAGAAGAAATGCCATGGAAGCTACCTGATAAGGAATTCAACAGATTGAGAGAAAAATCAAGAAGCTGTAGATGAAATCAAGGAAACAGAGAAAAGCTTTATTTTCAGTATTCAGGAAAACACTACAAGACAAACTAATAAAATAAATGCATGATGTTAACTGCTGGTTTTGTATATGTGCCTTTAATTATGTTGAGGATTTTCCTTTCTGTTCCTATTTTGTTTAGAGTTTTTAATTAGGAATGGATATTGGATTTTGTCAAATACCTTTTCTGCATTGACTGATTATCATGTGTGTTTTTTTTCCTTTGCTTTATTTATGTGGTGGTTTATAGTGATTGTTTTTCTAATATTGAACCAACCTTGGGTGCCTGGTATGGATCCTACTTGATCATGATATATTATTTCCTTTGGTATGTTGTTGGCTTCTGATGGCTAGGATTTTGTTGAGAATTTTTACATCTATATTCACGAGGGATATTTGTCTATAATTTTCTTTTTGAGTGATGTCTTTGTCTGGTTTTGGTTATGCTTCTTTCATAAAATGAATTTAGGAGCTGTCTATCCTTTTCAATATTCTAGAATAATTTGAGTAGAATTGGTATCAGCTCTTCTCTGAATGTCTTATTGAATTCACTAGTAAAACACTATGGGACTTCACTTTTGGGGGGGGGGCAGTTTTTAAATGACTTGATCAATTTCTTCTTTTGCTTTGGATCTTTTCAAGTTTTCTACTTCGGTCTGTGTTGCATGGGTAGGGCAAGCATTTCTAGAAATTTGTCCATTTATTCTAGCTTTTCAAATTTGTTGCAGTATAGTTATTTGTGGTTTTCTGTTACTACCCTTTTTATTTCCATTGGTTCTGTTGTGATGTCACCCTATAATTTCTTATTCATATCACTAGCACTTTTCCTTCTTTTCTTTTGTTAGATTTGCCAATGGTTTGTCAATTTTATTAATGCTTTCAAAGAACCAAATTATTGTCTTGATGATTCTTTTTATTGCTTTTCTGTTTTCTATTTATTTCTTTAACCTTTGTTATTTTTCTTCTGGAGGTTGTAGGCTTACTTTACTATTCTTGTTCTAATTACTGGAGATGTTAGGCTAAGGTGCTGATTTTAGTTGCTTCTTCTTTTTGGATGTATGCATTTATTGGTATAAATTTCCCTCAGAGCACTGTTTTTGCTGTGTCCCAAACATTATGGTATGCAGTGTTTTCATTCTCATTTGACTTAAGGAATTAAAAAAAAAAATCTTTTTACATTTCTTTTATTACCCAGTAGCTTTTCAGCAGGGTGTTATTCAATTTCTATTATGATTTTCCCCTTGATCTTACTATTGTTGATTTCTAATTGTACAGCACTGTGATCTGAGAAGATGCTTTGTATCATTTTGATGTTTTAAAAAGTATTGAGGTTTGCTTTGGGTTCTATATGGTCTATTTTGGAGAATGTTCCATGTCCACTGGAGAAAAATATAAATGTATATTTGTTAAAGCCATTTGTTTCTGGCATTTCTGTTACAGCAGCTCTCTATAACTAAGACACATGCTAAAGCACCGTCTTGGCAAACCTACAGTGAATATTACACTTAATGATAACACCTTTGAGAGAGAAAACAAAGCAAAGATGCCACTAGGACTTCTTCTATTAAGCACCTTATTGGAGATCTTAGCTAGTGTCATAAGAAAAGAAAAAAATCAAAGGTTATAAAAACTGGACAAGACAAATCTTTTTTGTTTCCCTTTTTTTAAATTATAGATGTTGTGATTGTCTATATAGAAAAGATGAAATGCTTCAGAGAAGTCACTAGAACCTAGCAAGTTTGTTGGACACAAAATATACAAAATGAACAGATATTTGAAATATGTTGTAGAAAATATATTTCAATCATAATAGCAACCCAAACCATAAGCTATTTAGGAATAGATGTATCAAAATATGTGTAAGAACTTTAAGTAGATATTAAAGAAGATAAAATAAGTTTCAAATCAATAGAAAACTATATGATAGTCATACACGGGAGGGATCAATGGCATAAGAATGCTAATTTTCCCAAGATAAATCTACGTATTAAAATCCCCAATGAGGGAGGGCGGGGCTTGATGGCGGCTAGGGTAAAGGTGCAGTGAAGTTCGGCATCAGCCATACCACAGAATACCAGACAAAGCAGATCCAGGGCAGAGCTCCAAAACTCGGAACCACATAGCTAGGAATATTTTAAAAGTTTGAAGGCTTATAGCTAGTGGAACTTGAAGCTGAAGTAAGAAATCTTGTATTTTTGAATCTGCTGGACTCGGAGGCCCAGAGCTGACATGTTGGGCGAGACCAAACGGCAAGACCAAGGGAGGGGAACAGAAACACCACGGAAAAACGCCGCGGGACCCTTGGAGCAAAGGTAGACAATATACTTTGTCGGTTTTGCTTTGTTCTGATCAAATTAGCAAATTAGCAGCCGGATTCGTAACCACTACACTACCAAAGCTCCTATGCTATGAGGGCTCATTTATCCATCAGTATACAGTTTATAAATTTGAAAACCTAACCAACACTCTAAAAACAAAATCTAAGGCAGTATCAACACATGCCTAAAGAAAGATCTAATTTCTTCTTCTTTTTTTTTAAAATCTAAGTGTAAATGTATTGTGTGGTTTCAAAATTGTTTTTGCACTAAAAAAACAAACGGGCAATTTAACAACATCTTCAACTGATATGTATTCTTTTATACGTTGGTAGAAAATATACGTGGTACAAGAGAATACAGGTTCAAAGTTTCAAAGGGCAAAAAGCAAGGTTTTTAAAGCGCATCAAGCCTTTTGCTATTATTCTGCCCTTCTTAAAAGCTTTAAAAATCGCCTCTTCAATGTTTTCCCCCTAAAAGTCTCAGAGGATTAACAACACAATGTAATCTAGGTTTAAATTTAGGTTTCTCCTGTGTTTCAGATATTTATGTTTGAGTTTTCCCTT
Organism: Chrysochloris asiatica; assembly: GCF_000296735.1. Classification (NCBI taxonomy): domain Eukaryota; kingdom Metazoa; phylum Chordata; class Mammalia; order Afrosoricida; family Chrysochloridae; genus Chrysochloris; species Chrysochloris asiatica. The sequence continues at coordinate 8,834,386 of NW_006408655.1, forward strand.
TCTGGCAAGTCACTTAAAGAGTCACTGTTACTTTGAGGTTTTATCTATGAGATTCGTGTCTTTGGGGCTCATTAAGAACATTTCCAGAGATTACAATGTCAATAGCATCTAATTACTGGCCTGTGAGAAAGGTCTTCTTGCGTACATAAAATCTGTGACCGCACACAGTACACAATGGGCAGCTTAGATCCCAAATTTTATCACAGTGAAGCAGCAAACAAATTAATAATGTTACCTGGGATCTCTTGGGATAACTACGATTATGGGGAGAAAAAAAAAAAAAAACTACTTTGAAAAATTACTGATAATAATGTACTCATTTTTTATTCCTTTATATTCACAAGGATTTTTTCTCTCAAACTTTCTATGTTATACCAATAACTGTTGTACTTTTAGAATTTATTTTTTGGTTTAAAATTTCCAATACAACCCAAACTGATTTTTTAATCTGTTTAGGAAAGAAAGACATATCACCCAATATAATGTTTATATTTTATCTCACTTTCTACTATATACTTTTATAACAATGCTGAATTTTATTATGTCTTATAAAAATTATTAAAAACTGGAGGAGAGACTAGTTCTTTCAAGCTACTAACACATTGCTCAGAACATCATTGCTTTAATGTGGTAGATTCAAATGTAGACTTGTCAGGTGTTGTTAATTTGGGGGCCCAGAGTACCAGGAGAAATAGAGATGGAATTTTCTAGGCATTTAATACAGGCTATTTCATGTGGTGCCATAAGATAAGCACTCGACCTCAAGGTTGGTTTGAATTGCAAGGTCGGTAGTTCAAACTCACCAGCCACTCCTCAGAAACTATACAGGGCTGCTGTGAGTTGGAACTGACTTGATAGCACTAAACAACAAGGATCCTATGAAGCCGAGTTGCCTCTCCATTTTAAATAGCAGAGGAAATTGAGAGGAAAGTTGTCTCCATGGATGAGTCAAAAAATCTGTGTGCTCCAAGTTGTTTACTTCATTGTAGCAAGTTGAGGAGTGTTAGCCCCCAAATGTCCACTGTCTCTAAACTCAAATGTGTGGCACTGTGTGTTAATGCACCAGACTGCAAAGCTGTTTGAACTGCAAGGTCGGTGGTTCAAGCTCAACAATCACTCCTCGGAAACCCTATACAGGGTGGCTAGCCAACTCGACGGCACACAACAACAACGGTTGTAAGAATAGCCAATAAATCTCATATTTTGAGCTACTGAGAGCCTGCCTGCTTTCTATACCCCGTGAAACATCATCACACAGCATCTTCCAGTCCTAGACAAGGTAACATCCTGTAGTTGTAAGGACTTGAAACCCCCCACTTTGCTACAGGAGCATTCTGTGTAAGATCTCATGAGTCCCATTCTTCTCTTCTTCCCTCAAAGATTTCATAGCCTCTACTTTCCCTGGTGGCACCGTGGTTAAGCATTTTGCTGAGAATCTAAAGATCGGTTGTTCAAACTTACCAGCCGCTCTGGGGGAGAACGCTAAGGCAGTCTTTTTTTCCCTAAAGATTGCAACCTTGGAAATCTTGTGTGGCAATTCTACTATCCTTTAGTGTTTCAATGAATTGGACTTGATTTTAAGGTTTTGTTTTGTTTTCTCTTCTGGTGACTTGACTCCCTAAGCCTCTTGCTTCTGGAAGATCTACTGCTGTGTAGGACAGCCCCCTGTATGTGACTGTCAATGTGTCAACTGTGTAGCCCTTCTATCTTGTGGCGTATCTGTTTTCTAGATTTACACCATATTCCCTTGAACTCACTCCAGGAGGTCACCCAGTAAGTAAGGCTGAAGTTCAGTGGCTAGAACTGAGATGTGAACCACATTCTGTATGTTTCCAAAGTTCTTACTCTCTCCCTGTTACATCATGTGCCTCTCCACTGTGTGTTGCTGAAAATGGGAGAATACATTGTCATACATGAGCCATGGGGCAAGTCAATACAGCAGCGTGAGGGGTGGGGGTGGGGCTCTGGGATCTGAGCCTGAGCTTGAATTCAGCTGCTCCCTCTGTTTTCGGTATAACTGTATCAGCTTACTAAACCCGTCTGATTTTAATTTCCTCATCTGTAGAATGGGGGAAAGAAAGAGCACCTACCTCAGAGAGTTTGTGTGTGTGTATGTTTTAGGATTAGAGTTAAAACTTGGAAAGGATTTTGAATAGTATCTGCATGTAGTCAGAAACCACTACATGCTCTCTTGTTGTTCTTAATTGTGAACGTGTTTTTGCGTTGTCAAGTTGACGCCACTTAGTGACCCTGTACAGGGTTTCTGAGGAGCACCTGGTGGGTTTGACTGGGAACAACCAATTGGATAAATGTAAAAACCCTCAGCTGAATGCCCTTGTAGTTTTCATTCCAGTGCTGATACTACTGAGCCACATCAGGAGTCCAATGTTAGCTATACATAACTTGACAAAGTATTGTATGTAAAAATACACAGTACAAACCTCAATCTTTGATGCAACATTGAGGATGTATATGGGGGGGATAAATACTCAGTAGAATATTGAAATATTGATATCAAGTCTATTTAAATATTTTTTTAAATGGAACTCAATACCATAATGCCTTTAGAGTTCAATTTGGGGTTTGCTAGGAGTACTGGTGTGGCACTGTAGACAAGCACTGGACAGCAAGATCAGTTTTAACTGTAAGGTCAGCGGTTCAAACTCACCAGCTGCAACTCAGAAACCCTGTACGTGGTCTCTGTAAATCAGAACTGACTTGAGGACACTTAACAACAGCAACATTAGATAGGTTATAGAAAGAAATAATGATTTGCCTATAAGACAGGCATATACTAACCATGTAGTTGACATCTCTTGATATGCGTTTGTGAATGAGTGCTTTAAAACACTAGTAAGGTATGAGACTATTTCCTAGGAGCCTAAAGTGGGTACTCAACTTCTAAAGTACCTTGAGGGCTAAGAGTGACTTATTCCGAGAAGGCAATTTAGCTCTTTGAATGTCTAGTGTGATTACAATCTACTAGTCATTACCCTTAAAGACCACGTTTCTGAATGGGAAGATTAATTCTCTCTCCAAATTAGTAAATCAGTAATTCAGCATGTCTCCTGACATTTCCTTTTTCCTATTTTATTCATTAAAACCAGAAAATTTGGATTAATTGAAACCAGATTAGCCAGAAGCTTTTGTTAACTGAATTATTTCTTTGTATTATATTCAGAGGAAAATTTCAGGGTTATAGCCAGAGGCATTCATTGTGAACATTTTCACTTCTCTCTCCTCTACAAAGCGTATTAATATTCAGAATGGTGAGCCTGAGGCATACTGTAAAATGATGGGTCATAATTTATATTCAATTTTATTAGTAAAGCAAAAAACGCAGATTGAGTTTTGAGCCCTGGTGTGGTGCTAAAGAATCAGCGCTGGACTGCTTACCAGGTACTCCTTGGAAACCCTATACAGGGTGGTTTCTATGAGTCAGAACCGACTAGGTGGCACCCAACAGTGAATTTTGAGGATCCCTGGTAGTGCAGTGTGTTAAGTATCAGACTGCTAGGTGCTCTCTGGGGAAGGATGAAGTATTCTGCTTCTGTAATGATTTATAGCCTTCATCTGAGTCAGAATCTACTCTATGCCTGTGGGTTGTCCATGTTTATGAATTTTGGATTTTCAGTAGAAATAGCCACATTTTACAATACCAGGGCTGAGGAAAGGGAGTGACTTACACTTGGCCTAGCTGGAATTGCCTTGTAGGCCAAGTAGCCATGGGGATGCTGGTCCAAGTGGACTACTGAAAACTTGTTTGCTTGACTGGGAACAACCCATTGGATAATGCAAAAAACCTCAACTGAAGTTTTTGATGAATGGAATACTGCAGTGAATTCAGTTTTCTAATTTAAATATCAGGCCAAACCACAGATGCTACCTATCGATAGAAGTACCCTGGGTAAAGCTTCTGCATTGCATGGAACCCAATAAAAGAGAGGTTCAATTTAATCTTCAAAAGATTCAAGAAAATTGACAAATTAGGTCCCAAGATTTAAACTCAGATCATAATCTCTCCCTTGCATAAAGACTTAATATGACATAGTACTTTGAAACAACCTCAGACATGAAAATAGTAATTCTGAGTCCCTGGATGGCACAAATGGCTAAGCGCACAACAACTAAATGAAAGGATGGTAGTTCAAACTCACCCAGAGACATCTTGAAGAAAGGCTTGGCCAGCCGCCTTGGAAACCCTATGGGACGCAGTTCTACTCAGTCACACGTGGGGCCTCCATGAACTGAAACTATGGCTGCCATCATCATCATCATAATTCAAACTAATCATATCATATACTGGTCATCCAACTGGTTTTTTAAACACAAATCCAATTGTGTTGCCATCGAATTGATTATGATTCTACTGGTGGTGGCTGTGTGCCGTAGACTCAGTTCTGACTTATAGTGACCCTGCTTAGGGTTTCTGAGGCTGTAAATCTTTACGGGAACAGATAACCTCATCTTTCTCCTATGGAACAGCTGGTAGTTTTGAACTGCTGACCTTGTGGTTCGCAGCCTGATTCGTAACCACTATGTTAGCAGAGCTCCTTATGACTCTACTAATAAGCTATAAATATTGAATTTCTTTAACTTGACCTAATTACTTGGTCCTTTGCCACTCTCAGCTGAATGAAGGAAAAGACTAATGAGTGGGTTTTCAAATTTAGAGAAAAGGAATCATGTTTGTTCCCTAAAGACTTACAGAAGCATATGGACCCAAACTACTTCCAGTTTAAAATAATCCAATTTGAAGCTTTTAAAGCATGCTAGAAATAGTCATAGTTTTCTTCCAATTATTAAATTGGAGGTATAGGAATTTATAGGAGTCTCAGGTTTGTTGTCAGTTTAACAAACAAAAAAGGATTCCAACTGGGACAATGTCTAGTTTTGAACTATGAGTAAATTAATTCTCAATTAGCCGCCATTAATATTTAGTCCAGGTGTGACACTGTGGGCTAATGCATCAGACTGCAAAGTCGTTTGCACTGCAATATCAGTGGTTCAAGCTCATCAGCTTCTCCTTGGAAACCCTATACAGAGTCACTATGGGTTGGAATCAACTCGACAGCACTAAACAACAACAATATTTAGAAACACATATTAGCATTCTTTTCTTCAACATATCTATGTATTAGTTTGTCCAATTGGTTGGGGAAAAAAAAAAATCATGCATTCACTCAGAATACCAGGGTAATACATCAGGGTGACAAAGAAAAGTAAAGCTAACCTAGACCAGGTACCCGTTCTGTGTGTGGACTTCTTTTCCCACATTAAAGATTCTTACCTCTTGCTGTAGATCGATGAGTTATCTGATTATAGTTGATGCTTGTGTATGGGTTCTCTATCTAGATTTAAAGCAAAAAAAAAAAAAAATCACTACTGAGGTTGAAAATTACCAATTGATTGAATGTTTAATTGAAAAACAAATGCTACTTACTGTAGACATATTAATGTCATTTCTGGAAGATGTATTTATTAGGTTCGCATTAGACTGCACAAATAAGGGCTTTACTTTCTGAAATACATAAAAATATGTAATGAGTTATTAAGGGAGGGATAATAGTCAAATCAAATTGAGGTAAGATGTTCTGCAACTGCCAGTTAACCAAGTTATGGAAACTATGATCCTAATTTATTTGTTTAAATCTGGGGCAATCTTTCTTTTAAACCATTCTTATTCATGCTACTTTGAGAGCAAATTAAAAAAAAAAAAAAAAGCTTTCCTCAGTTTCTTTCCTGATACTACTTCCTCTGGAATACCTCAATCCTACTTTGGAACTATTATTTGTAATTGATCCGACCACCACCTGTCTGTATGTTGTACTATGGTGGCTTGTGTGTTGCTATGATGCTGGAAGCAATATCAGCAGTATTTCAAATACCATCGACTCGATGGCACTTCACAGCAACAACAACAACAATAGTGGGATGTTCAAGCTCACCAGCCACTCCTCAGAAACTCTATACAGGGTTGCTATGAACTGGAACCAACTGAAAGGCACTTAACAACAACAATAACAAAATATTGGGATGTGGAATATTTTGGGATGTGGAATATTTTATCTATTTTAGGATAGATGCAATAATCAGAGTTCAGTAGGTAGCACATTCAGTGATTCATAAATATCTTGAGCCAGTTTTTGAGCACATCTTAGATTCAAAGAAAAAAACAGTGTGTCTTGTGAGTTCCCTATATCTTTCGCTTTATTTTTAAGATCCATCTATCTTGCTGTGATGTCTAAAATCCATAGCTTCTAATTGCTGCGTAGTCCTCCAGGAATGCATCTACACCAGCTTACCCATCTACTGTCCTAAGGTGGTCAAGGCACCATCAATTCTCATCTGCATCACTTCAATAGCCTCTTTATTTATTTATTTTTTTAACTTTTTATTGTGAATTGAGTGAAGGTTTACAGACAAAATAATCCATTTGACATTTAAAAAAATCATACATTTTATTTCATCTCAATGATTGCAGTTCCCTCTATGAGACAACAATTAATCCCTCTTCCACCCTGTGGGTCCTATTTCCATTCCATTCCATCCATCTCCCTGTCCCTTCTCTACTTCGTCCATAGGTGAATGTTGCCCTTTTGATTTTGAATGATTGGCCATGCCATGGTGAGCATACCTTACTAGTGTTGTTGTCTCCCCTATATACCTAACTACTGCTTGGCAGAAAATTGGGCCATGAGGGTGAAGTCCTTTCCAGACCTGAAGGGTGGTCAAGGGCCAAGTCTCAGCTTCCTCCAGTCTCTTTTTGACCTTGTAAGCCTGATCTTTTAAATATATAAGATTTTATGTTTTGTTCCACATTTTCTTCCACTCTACCTGGGACCTTCTAATGTGATCCCTTTCAGAGCAATTGGTAATAGTAACTGAGTACCATCTAGTTCTGGTTGAAATCAGAAGTTGTGGAGACTCATGTTCACATGTTCCATTAGTATGTTGGACTAATTGATTCCAAGTATCTTCAATTCTCATCACTCTTCTTTCTTCTGCACATCGAGAGAACAATAGCTGTTCATGAGTTTCAAGATCCCAGATGTTACTTTTGTGTAGTGCTTTGTATCCTACCATTGTAGACTGTAGAAGATTGTCATATGCCAACAGATCATGGTGTCCCCTGAGACTATGGTCATGAGCCCAAAGGCCTAGCAACTCATGTGATAGCTTCCTAACCTACTTCTATGCTTCTCTTCTCCATAGCTGCTAGAGTTGTTTTCTTAATATGTTATATGAGGTTATACTATTCTGCTCAAACTCTGAAAAGGATCCTCATTTTACTTAAAGTAAAATGAAACAAAAGAAAACAAGAACAAAGTCCCTTTATCCCACTGATCATATTTTACATTTCTGTTTCCATCACACTAGGTGCCTTACTGTTTCTCAAACATGCCAAGCAGTCACCTTAGAGTTGTTTTTATCCTCAGGTCTTTTCTCTGTCCAGAAAATCCATCTTCTAGATATCCACATGGCTCCTTCCTTGACTTTCATCAAAATGATAGAAGAAACCAGTTGAATTCCTGGGCACATTCCAGGACAGAGATATCCAATTTAGAGGCTACGTCACATCCTGCAGGATCACCTTCATGTGAATGGCAGTTTAACATCATTTCTTACCTTGAATTACTGATATTAATTTGAATCTTATTGATCTTGTAATTTGTAAACAGGTTTCAGTTGTATGAACAGTGTTGCTATTGTTAGGTTCCATTGAGTCAGTTCTGACTCACAGCAGCCCGTTTACAATAGTTCAAAACACTGCCTGGTCCTCTGCCATCATCACAATTGTTATTTGGAGTCCACTGTTGC
>NW_006408655.1:8843496-8844531 GCF_000296735.1 Chrysochloris asiatica
GTACAGGGTTTCCGAGGGTGTAAATCTTTACGGGAGTAGAAAGCCTCATCTTTCTCCCGCGGAGCGGCTGGTAGTTTCGAACCGCTGACCTTAAGGTGCGCAGCCCGATTCGTAACCACTACGCTACCAGAGCTCCTATTATAGTAAATAATATCAATAGCAATACAATATACGCATAAGAAATTCATACCTAGATTGATATTTTATAGAAATAACAGCTTGAAGATAATTCAAATAACACTGAGCAAAGTCTGAGTTTTATTTTCTCCCTTATATTTTTATATATCTAAAATATATCTTATATATCCAATATATATCTAATATATATCTGGTAGCGTAGTGGTTACAAACCAGGCTGCTAACATCAAGGTCTGCAGTTCGAAACTACCAGCTGTTCTGTGGGAGAAAGATGAGACTTTCTGCTCCCGTAAAGATTTGCAGCCTCGGAAATGCTGTGTAGGGTCACTATGAGTTTGAACCGACTCCACGGTACTTAATAGCAACAACATATCCAATATATTGAGTAATATAGTTCTGTATTCCTCAAACTTGATAAACCTTGATATATGGCAGACTCATACTTCACATGATAAAGAAATTTGACCTGAAAAAACATGTAAAAAGACATATTGTGTCTTCCACATTGCCTGTTCCCTAACTCATAGGCCCAGGGTCTAATCACAGAAAATTGATTTTGGTACATTTTCCCACTTAGTATTTTGAGGTCGCCAGAGAAGAATTTATCTCCATTAACTCTCTTTATTTTCTTACATTAGAGATCTACATAGATATTGGACTCTTGATGTGATGCCATAGGATCAGCACTGGACTGAGAACCACAAGGTTGGCAGTTCAAACCCACCAGCCGCTCCTTGGGAAATCTATACAGATTTGCTATGAGTCAAAACTGACTCAACAGCACTTAACAACAACTTAGAGATTGCAATCCAGGAAACTGCTGAATAAGAAGTAATCAAGGATGGCCATTGTCATGGACTGAATTGTGTCCCCCCCGCCCAGCCCCCCACCGCCGAC
>NW_006408655.1:8845281-8848730 GCF_000296735.1 Chrysochloris asiatica
ACTGACCCTCTACTTTACTAAACATGATGTCCTTTTCCAAGGACATCACTCCTGGTAACATGTCAAAAGTACGAATGACGAAGTCTTGCTATCCTGTCTTTTAAAAAACATTCTAGCTGCACTTTGTCTAACACAGATCTGTTTGTTCTTTTGGAATTCCATGGCATTTTTCATATTCTCCAGTAACTTAATTCAAATGCATTAATACTTTGAAAATTTCTGTTCAGCTCTTTTACTTCTTTATTTCTTCCATGAGGATTAGCATTTCTATGCTGGAGAGCAAGTTTCAGAGTCTCTTCTGACATGCAGTTTGATCTTTCTTTTTTGTCTTTTAAATGACCTGTTGCTTTCTTCCTGTATGATGCTCTTGATGTCACTCCATAGTTCTTCTGGTTGTCAGTCAAATAGGACTGGCATGACATTCATCATCAAAAAGAACATATCAAGGTCAGTCATGAAGTACAATGCTGTCTGTGATGGGATAATATTCATACACCGACAAGGAACACTTGTTAATACCGTTATTATTCAAAATTATGCAACAGCCATTAGCAAGTGATGGTGAAACTGAAGAATTCTAGCAATTTCTTCCGTCTGAAATTGATCAAGCATGCAATCAAGATGTATTGAACCAGCAGGAAAAACCCAAAACAATAATGGCAGTCTGATTGAGTACTACAAGAACAAGCAAGTTGTTTACCCGGGAGCCATCAAGGCAAGTGATCGGGACCCTTTAGGGCAAACCGTCTTCCAAGACGGAGACTCACGGGGAATACATAAGCAGACATGTGGTCTTTCTGGTGACCACACTGGTCTACTGATAAGGGGAAATGGGGGGAAAACAGCAAGTAAGCTGTGATCTAAGTCCGACCATGTTCAATAGACTCCTGTCAACCTGGGTTGATACCTGGTTGATCAGCAGTATGGCAAGACCTGAGGACTACTGGGCCCAGAGACAGGGACATGGCCACAGAGGACTAGAGCAGAGAGTGAAGTGTCCAGCTGATATGAAATGAGAGGAGATGCACAAGAACACCCATACATGCAGAAAGTACCCACTTGACCTGGCTTCACTGGCTGGATAATCAGAACTTGACTAGAAGAAGAAAGAAGAGGAAAAAAAGGGTAATCTGCTACAATTTGATGAATTTGACCTATACTTACGGTTGTAGTACTTATGACTTGAAATGTATTGGATGTATGTCTATACTGGGCATCATTTAACTTTACAAGTAGATCCATCAAATGAAAATAATAAACTAAACAGGTTTATAAAAAAAATAATCTATTAGAGAATTAGATTTTTATCTCTGGGTGACCTCTAATTTTAATTCATTAGAATAGCCTGGTTATAGGGACAGATTCCCTTACTTCGATTTTCCTTTTGAAATGGCTAGATACTTAGACCTCATAGTTCTGATATTTCCTAGCATTCTATCCATGTCCATAAAAGGGCAGAATGACAGATGCTCTCCAGCCAGAGTGAGTGACACCACCTCTGAAATTTGTACTTGCCTTTATTACAGCCCTTGGAGTCCTGGTGTGGCATTGTAGGATAAGTACTGGACCGCAGGGTGAGCTTGAACCACAAGGCCAACAGTTCAAACTCACCAGCCACTCCTTGGAAACGCTATACAAAGGTTGCTGTGAGTTTGAACTGACTTGACATCATTTAACAACAACTATTACAGCCCAAGCATGTTTTTGTTGTTAGGTGCCATCGAGTCGGTACCAATCCATAGCTACCTTATGCACGGCAGAACAAAACACTGCCTGATCCTGGGCCAACCTCACTACTGTTGCCACGCTTGAATCCATCAATGTTGCCACTTGGCCAATCAATCCATCTCGTTGGGGGTCTTCTCTCTGACCCTCCATCTTACCAAACATGATATCCTTCTCTAGTGACTGGTCTCTCCTGACAATATGTACGAAGTATGAGAGATGAAGTTTGGCCATCTTGGCCTCCAAGGAGCACTCTGGCTACACTTCTTCCAAAATGGATCTATTGGTTCTTTTAGTAGCCCATGGCACTTTCAATATTTTCCTCCAACACCATACTCAAAAGCATCAATTTTTCTATGGTCTTCCTTATTCACTGTCCGGCTTTCGCATTCATATGAGGTTATTGAAAATACCATGGCTTGGGTCAGGCGCACCGTAGTCCTCAAGCTGACATCTTTGCTCTTCAACACTTGTCTAATAAGAGAGGAAATACATGAAATATAGCTTCTAAACATTACGTGTACTTACAGTATAATTGAAGGATGTATCAGTAAGCACGGCAAACTGACGAAACAGTGTATGCCTAGTAAACATCTCATTCTTCAGGACGTGAAAGCTGAAATAAAAATAAAAACTTTTTTTAAACCATGGGAATAGAGATACATGAAAATCAGAGCATAAAGCAAGTAAGTGTTATGTGAATGCACTTAGGGACTAGAGTTTTTAATATAAGAAAAAAGAGGTAGAAGTAAAAGGTTAAAATTTTAGTAGGAATTCTTGATTTTATTTTTTCCTTTTAAAAGTACATATCTTTTGGCTTGAAAAGCCCTAGAAGTAACAGCAACCCCAAAGCAATGAACATCTGCAGGATTCAGACTGTAGTTAACAAAATATTTCTTACTGAAATGAACAAGGTATCTTTCAGGAGTAACTGTTTCTAGATCTCAGGCAAGGAAAGTACATGATGTGCTTAGAACATTCATTGTACAAGAGAGCAAAGGAGCCACTAAAGGTTAATGCATTCATGTCAAAACTTGAAAAGACATCATCTTGGAAGATCTCAAAAACCCCATACAGGGTGACTATGAGTCAGAACCTACTTGATGGCACTTTACAACAACAACAACCAGTTTAGAGAAATCAAGCACCTATATAAAACACATAAATATATTAAAAATCCATAAATTTTAAGATTGTTGCTGTTAAGTGCCTTTTAGTTAGTTCAGACTCATAGCAACCATGTAAAGGGTTTCTGAGAAGCAGCTGGTAAGTTTGAACTGTTGATTTTGTGATTCACTGTCTAGTGGTGATCCTACAGTGCCACACCAGGAGTCCACATTACAAGGCAAATCCTCAGTAGAACTAAAGTACCAAGTCATTCCTTTGAAAATTGATAGATAAATAGATAAATCATGCATTAGCTTGCCTTTACAGTATTAAAGCAGCCCTGGTGGCACTGCAGGTTAGGCATTGGGCTGCTAACCTCAAGGTCAGTGGTTCAAACCCACCAACCACTCGGTAGAAGAAAGATGAGGCTGCCTAATCCTGTCAAGATGTACTGTCCTGGAAACCCTACAGGGTTTTCTGTATGAGTTGTTGTTAAATGCCATCGAGTTGGTTCTGATCCATAGTGACCCTGTATAGGGTTTCCGAGGATCAGTGGTGAGCTTGAACCACCAACCATGCAGTTCAAACCAACTTTGCAGTCCAGCGCACAGCACCAT
>NW_006408655.1:8850010-8851652 GCF_000296735.1 Chrysochloris asiatica
AAAGGTTTGCATCACAGAAATGTAAAGGGCCAGGCTTCAATCTCTGTAGAGTGTATTTTATCTCCTTTTTCTGGTGTCAAGGAGCCTCCAGAACACACCAGATGAGATAAAACCCCTGGAGGGAGTGGCGAGTTTAACCTGGTTATAAGCAAGTGGTTTTTCCTTGGAACTTCTTTAGAATTTGTCCATAGCTAAAGTCTGTGAATTCAGTTGGCCTCTGGAAGAGAGGCACTGCTGAGGTTTGGGAGAACCAGCAGAACTTTTGGCAGTCAGGTAAGTCTAGAGTGCCAGAATTAGAGATGTGAGGGTTTTCAAATGCACAGCTATTGTTTTTTGAAAACATTTGCTGAATTCTTGAGCTGTACAGAGCTAAAAATATAAGCTGTAAACATCTGAGTGGAGTTCCTGGATGGTGCAAAAGGCTAAGTGCTTGCCTACTGGCCAAAAGGAATTCACCCAAAGGTGCCTCCAAAGACAGGCCTGGCAACTTGTTTCTGAAAGATCACAGCCTTAAAAAGCTATGGAGCAAGAGAACAAACAAGATGGTAGATGGGGTAGATGTGTATTGAGGAGCTCCGTCAGCAACAACACAGAATACCACAACAAGTAGGCTCAGGGGATGATGTCAGAACTCTGAACCACACATAAAGGAATATGTAGAAGGTTGGAAAGCTTACAGCTAGGGGAATTTGTAGCAGAATCAAGAAATGTAGTGCTTTCTAATCCAAGATGCTCAGCTGCTTCCAGAGCACCATCTTGGGCAAGACCAAGAGAGGGAAGGATCATAGCAGCCACGGACGCCTGACAGAAGCACGTAGATAAAGATGTGGACATTCGTTTTTTTTCTGTCTGTTCATTGGTCTCTCGCTATCTGTGTACCTCCATTCTTGTGACTAGAGGTGGTGCCTGAGATAGTGGACACCCCACCCCCACCCCTGGTTCTACTACGCATGTGCACAGATCTCCTCGAAATTTAAAGTGACAGTTTCCACTCAAAACCAAATGGCAGTGCAAAACGGCCACAGCCAGCCCTGAACCATTTATCACTAGGAAAAAGGCCTGAACAGGGATTGTGGAGTGGGACAGGCAAACTAAAAAGGAAATAGGCTTAAAATTAAACCCTGATTATATCACAATGACCAATAGCGGCATCTTGAAATTTCTCAGGAAGAAGAGTGAAAAGGGAAGCCCATCTCCTGATCACATCTACCTGGAGGCAATCAGAAAGCATAAAAAAAAAAAACAACAACAAAAAACCAAAATACACACCCATCTAAGTATTAAGGCTACAGACAACTCCAGAATATGCCCCCCAAACAGAAACAGATGACCATATCAACACATGTCCAGAAACTAGATAAAGTGACTTAGGCAAATTAGCTGGAAGGAGACCTACACTCCATACTGGATGATGGGCAGGCTTTGGAAATGCCTGAGAAGGATTCAGAAAAATGATTTTAAAATGTATCATAACACTATACGATGGAGTTGAGAAATATAAGGAAGAAGTCAGGAAAGTGCTACAGGAAAAATCAAATAAGATAGATAGAGCATTGGAAACAATTCAAAACCTACAGAAAGATGTCCAAATGATTAATAACAGAATATCAGAAATGGACAATACACCGAAAGGGCAAAGGAG
>NW_006408655.1:8852144-8853557 GCF_000296735.1 Chrysochloris asiatica
GATCGCTCAACAGAAACTATGCAAGCAAGAAGGCAATGGGGAGACATATATAAAACCCTGAAAGAAAAAAAAATTGCCAACCAAGAATCCTCTACCCAGCAAAGCTGTCAAGCAAATATGATGGTGTAATCAAAACATTCCAGGATAAACAGAAGTTAAGGGATTTTGCCAAAGCCAACCCTGCTATGAAAAACATCCTACAGGAAGTTCTGTGGACTGAGAACCAACAAGAACAGATAACAACTAGAGAATGACGTACATGCCAGCATCACCCTGAACTCAGTCGACAAATAGAAGAATCAAGAACAGAATAAAATGATAAGAACATAGTATCTGGGAGATCAGTCTATGATCAAAACAGCTACAATGTGAAAGAAAGTAAACACAGAGGAACAGAGATCCAGGTGGTGAGAAGTTCAGGTAGATTACAGGATAAAATAGACTGCCTTAAATGGAGGGAAGAGTTAATAGAATATAAGGTAACCATAACAGTGGGGTTGGGGTGGGGGGTTTAGCTTGGGTGTTGGGGAGGGCAATACAAAAAGGGGGAGGAGGTGGAAGAACAAGATAGATAGGAGAACACTGAGACAGGTTTGCATGGCCTAAGTGGGACAGAGGTAAATAGTGAGGTATGCTCAACCTTGGAACAACAGGGCTCTGTGATACAGGGATCTACGCATGGTTTGAAGAAGGGAGATAATACTAAAATGCTTGACTGTCTTATGAATATTGTTTTCCCTTGCCTACTATTGTAAAATAGACACTTGAGTGGGATAGAAAGGAAGTTGGGAAACATGATTACAGAAAACGTGTAAGCCCATCTTCAGCCTATAACTGATTGGAATACCTAAAAGGGGTTCTAGAACTTGCCCAGTGAAATAGACCTCTTGCAAAGCCTTTGCAGAGTATAGGACCTTAGATGGAATCTTGAGTCCCATCCAGAACCTTATGAGGTGGGACATTCCCACTAGAAAGGACAAAAAGTCCAGCCTGGAACAGCTAGAGCAACAGAAGATACATCTTCAAAGAAAGATCATCAGGAAAACCCCAAAACAAACTGTCAGCATGACTGGCTACTACAAGAATAAGCAAGCTGGTCACCAGGAAGCCATCAAGGCAAGCAATCAAGACTGAAACTCAAAGGGAACACATAAACAATCATGTAAACTGGCTGGTGACCACATTGGTTTACTGGTGAGTGGAAGAGGGGGAAAGACATCAATGAAGAAATGGGCTGAGTTCAACCACAGTCCATTGACTCCTGTTGACCTGGGGATGACAGAAGAGGAAGGGCTGGCTGATCTAAAGTGTGGTGAGACCTGAGGACACTTGAGCCCATGGACAGGGACCTAGCCACAGAGGGCTAGAGCTGAGAGTGAAGCATTCAGCTGATATGAAGTGAGGAGAGATGCA
>NW_006408655.1:8855197-8858887 GCF_000296735.1 Chrysochloris asiatica
TTGTTATTAATGGCACTGTGGGTTAGGCATTGGGCTGCTAACCTCATGGTTGGAAGTTCAAACTCACCAGTTGCTCTGTGGGAAAAAGATAAGGTGTGCTCCTATAAAAATTTATAGTCTCAGAAACTGTATAGGTGGCTATGAGTCAGAACTGATTTAATGACTGGGTTTTGGGGATCTAGTCACTAAGTTACTAGTGGCATTGTAACTCAATAGTAAAAAAATACAAACCCAATTAAGAACAAGGAAAAAGGATTTGAGCAGATATTTCTTCAAAAAAGAAATGTCTACTCAGCACATAAAAAGGTATTCATCATCATTACTCACTTGAGAAACACAAATCAAAAGCAAAATGAGATACCACTTTGCAAACAGAAAAGATTGCAGTTGTCAAGGATTTCACTTCACTTGGATCCACAATCAACAACCATGGAAGCAGCAGTCAGGAAATCAAACAACTTATTTCATTGGACAAAACTGCAAAAGATTTCTTTAAAGTGTTAAAAAGCAAATAAGTCACTTTGAAGACTAAGGTATGTCTGATATTAAGTCATGGTATTTTCAATGGCCTCATATGCATGTAAAAGCTGGACAATGAGTAAGGAAAACCAAAGGAGAATGTTGTTGTTGTTAAATTCCAACCCATAGTAACCCATATAGGGTTTCCAAGGAGCAGTTGGCAAGCTTGAATTATCAACCTTGAGATTCAAACTGACTTTGCAGTCCAGCGCATTTGCTTTGAATTAGGATTTTGGTGAAGAATATTGACTATACGATGTCTTTATTGTGAAAAGAACAAACAAATCCATCTTGGAAGAAGTATAGCAGAAATACCCTTTGAAGTGTATTTTGGCGACGTTGTCAGGATGGACCAGTCCATGGAGAAGGACATCATGCTTGGTAAAGTAGAGGTTTAATGAAAAAGAGGAAGAACTTCAATGAGATGGCTTGACATAGTGGCTGTAAAAATTCATACACATGAATGATTGTGAGGATGCTATAGGAACAACCAGTGTTTACATCTATTGTACATAGGGTCCTGATATATGCCAGAAATGACATGATAGTACCTAACAACAACAACATAGACTAATGAAGGAACACTGGTAGTGCAATGGTTAATAGTTCAAACCCACCCATCAGCTCTGTGGGAGAAAAACCTGGGGTCTATTTCCATAAAGAGTAGTTGTTGTTGTTAAGTGCCATCGAGTCGGTTCCGACCCATAGCGACCCTGTACAGGGTTTCCGAGGGTGTAAATCTTTACGGGAGTAGAAAGCCTCATCTTTCTCCCGCGGAGCGGCTGGTAGTTTCGAACCGCTGACCTTAAGGTTCGCAGCCCAATTCGTAACCACAGAGTACAGCCTAGGAAACACTTTGGTGCGGTTTTACTCTATCGTACGGGATCACTATGAGTCAAAATCAAGTTGACAGCATCGAACAACAAAAAGTTCATGGGAAAATGGAATTTTTCCACAAACTTTTTGAAGTCTCCTTGTACCTTGTTGTAGTTAGATGTCAAATTTGTTCCGACTCATAGCAACAAAACACTGCCTGATCCTGTGCCATCCTCACAATTGTTATTTCATTTGAGTCCATAGCTGCTTCCATTGTGTCAAATCCATCTTGTTAGGGATCTTCCTCTTTTCTGATGACCTTCCGCTTAAGCCAAGCATGATGTCCTTCATCATACATGATGAATCCCAAATATGTATCTCCAACCCAAACTTTCTTTTGAACTCCAGACTCATAATGGTTCATTTCACAGTTAGATAATAATAATCATCTTAACCTTATTACATTAAAAATAAAACTTTCTTATCAATTAAAAGAATCTTCTTATGATTTCCCATTAAAGAATTTAATCCCAAATCTACTTACTGCTTCGCTGACTTCTTATACCAGTCTCCTTGCTCCTTACTCCACTCAGCCTGGCTTCCTCACTGTTTCAAGCAAGTGCCTACCTCAAGTCTTTGTGTTTGGTGGTCTCTTTAACATGGTTCTTCTGCCAGATACCCACAAAACTTGCTTCCTCGTTCCTTCAGATCTCTGCTCTAGATGAACTTTCTAGAAAGGGTTTACCTGTTCATCATCTCTAAACTATCTTCTTATCACAATGTGGCATATTATATATTTACTTGTTTACAGTGTTCTGTCACCCAATAGAATGTAACCTCAATGAAGGCAAGGGACTTGATCTATTTGGTTTACTGCTGTATCTGTAGAATAATAAAATACAAACTCTTAGGTACTGTTTTGAAAAGTCTTTAGTGTTTTTGGAGAACAATTTGGTTCTTGCACACCATGACTATGTGATCATTTGATTCATCATCCAAATCAGAACATATTCAAGAATAAAGGGGAATGTTATTAGTAACTGTATTTGATTGACCTATACTTGTGGTTGTTGTAGTTCAAAATACCAACTGAGAGGGAAGCAGTCTTCACCTCAAGAATGAAGCCTGTCCCCTCAATACATAGGGTTGTTAGGGATGGGCAAATTAGACATTGGCTACCTAAAAGGGGGCCAGCGGGTAGGGGTGGCTATAAAGGCATAGAGTTTTCAAGAGGGAGTTTAGTTTCAGAGTGTGCAAGGGAAGGTGGAATCCCCATTGAATCGTTTTCATCTTGTCTAGATGGGTCTAGTGAAAGGAGATGGGGATAGGACTCTTTGATTCAACAGTGAGTAATTGTTATCACAACTAATTGCGATTGTCACAATGTAAAGGTAGAAGTTGTGTAACATAAAGTGGGGAGTAGTTAATCTTACATTCCAGGAACAGAGGACCCTAGGACCATCAAGAAAGAAGAGCATGAGAAGAATGTGGGACCCTAACCAGAGAAGCAGCGACAACAGAGATGGAGGCAGAGATGATGACATGGGGAGATTGAGCAGCTGAGTACTCTAGACTCATGGAAAGATAAAGGCTGTGTGCTGGCAGCCAGGAGACTGGCTTCCAGAATGTACCCTTTGGTTGTTTAAATGATTATATATTCCTGAGTATTTTTGTGCACATCAAACAACAACAACAAAAAAAATCCCAAAGGGAATAGAAGCAAATACTGTTAAGTGATGATACATGGAGGGGATTGTAATCATTGCAATGAAACAAAATAAGAAAGCATGAGTGCAAAACAATTGTTCTCCCGTGTAGACTATCACTCAATTCACAATAAAGGCTTTAAAAAAATTGTATTAGACAACCAGTTTAAACCAAAGCCTTCCTAAGCAAACTGGAATATCTAGTCACTGTATAGGACTTCACAGCTCTGTTCCTTATATAGTAAAGGAACTCTTGTCAAGACCTTAAAAGGATGTGGAAGAAAATCTGAATTTCTATCAGTAATATAGTAGTATGAGGTAGACACAACCTATTGAATACTATGTAGTTGTCAGAAAAAATAAGCTAAGTATATATACAGCAATCAAAACAGATTTTTTTTATAAATGGTGTAGAGTAATCTTCGGTTTTATTTTTTAAATATGAAAATGACTTAATAGTTTTAGATAAAAAACTGAATATGCTCAGGCTATCCTACTACCAGAAGATTTGTGGGATGACATCAAGAACATCATACAGGAAGAAAGCAAAAAGTCTTTAAGAAGACAAGAAAGAAGGAAAAGATCAAAATGGATGTCAGAAGAGACACTGAAACTTGCTCTCCAGCATAGAGATGCTAAAACAAATGGA
>NW_006408655.1:8859882-8861642 GCF_000296735.1 Chrysochloris asiatica
GCATCAGGATTGGAGGAAGACTCATGAACAACCTGTGATATACAGATGATATAATCTTGCTTGTTGAAAGTGAAGAGGAGTTAAAATACTTACTGATGAAGATCAAAGATCACAGACTTTGGTATGGATTGCATCTCAGTGTCAAGAAAACAAAAATCCTCACTACTGGACCAGTAAACAACATTCTTATCAATGGAGAAAATCTTGAAGTTGTCAATGGCTTCATTCTTCTTGGATCAACACTCATGGAAGCCACAGTCAAGAGATCAAATGACGTATTGCATTAGGCAAGCCCTTTTTAAAGTGCTGCAGAGCAAAGATGTTAACTTGAGGACTAAGGTGCGCCAGACCCAAGCCATGGTTTTTATATAAATGCATGGTTTTGCATGCATTTTCTATAACCTCATATGCATGCAAAAGCTGAACAGTGAGTAAGGAAGACTGTAGAAGAATTGATGCATTTGAATTATGGCGTTGGAGGAGAATATTGAAAGTGCCATGGGCTTCCAAAAGAATCAACAGATTTGTGTTGGAAGAAGTGCAGCCAGATTTCTCCTTGGAGGACAGGATGCCCAAACTTTGTCTCTCCTGCTTTGGACATATTGTCAGGGAGGGACCAATCACTGGAGAAGGCTATCATGTTTGATAAGGTGGAGGGTCAGAGAAAAAGAGGAAGATTCCCAGAGAGATTGATTGGCAAAGTGGCAGCATCAATGGGCTCAAGTGTGATAACAATTGCGAGGTTGGCCCAGGACCAGACAGTGTTTCGTTCTGTTGTGCATTGAGTTGCTATGAGTTGTACTACTCGATGGTACCTAACAACAGCAACAACAACAATCCTACAGTAATTTGAAATATCATTAAGCTTATAGTGACACTACTTGAGTCAGAGTAGGCTTCCAGTGATTGACTTTTTGGAAGTAGATTACTCGGCCTTTCTTCCCAGACACATTCAATTGAAATCCAACCTCCAACCTTTCAGTTAGCAATTGAGTGTTAGCTATTTGTCCCAACAGGGACTCCATAAATACTCTATATGTTGTTGCATGTACTACATTGAATCAATAGCTGGTGCTGCAACTAACCTGTTGTTGTGTACTGTGGAGTTGGTTCTGACTCATAACGACCCTGTACAGGGTTTCTGAGGCTGTAAATCTTTATGGGAGCAAAAAGCCTCATCTTTCTCCCACGGAGCGGCTGGTAGTTTTGAACTGCTGACCTTGTGGTTCATAGCCCGATTTGTAACCACTACGCTACCAGGGAGACATAATGTATGTACTGATACCATGTCCCAATTAGTCAAATAAGAAGACATATAGAATGTGCATTGTATATTCTATTCTCCTAAAGAATACAACCTTGTTGCACACCTTTCTTAATTTTAAACCATTCATTGTTCCCATGTTCTGTTTGAACAACTGCTTCTTGGTCCAGGTATAGATACCTCATGAATACAATTAAGTGTTCTGGAATACTCATACTTTGCAATGTTGCCCATAGCTTGTCATGATCCACACAATTGAAAGCTTTTGTGTAGTCAATAAAGCACAGCTAAACATCTTTCTGATATTCTCTGCTTTCAGCCAAGATCCATTGGACATCAGCAATGATATCACTCGTTCCATGGCCTCTTCTGGCCTCTTCTGAATCCAGCTTGAACCTTTGGAAGTTCTCTGTCAATGTATGATTGTAGCCGTTTCTATATTACCTTTAGCAAAACTTTACTTGCTTGAGATATCAAAGAGATTGTCCGATGATTT
>NW_006408655.1:8862507-8863141 GCF_000296735.1 Chrysochloris asiatica
GGAGGGTCAGAGAAAAAGAGGAAGACCCCCAATGAGATGGATTGGCCAGGTGGCAGCATAGATGGATTCAAGTGTGGCAATAGTAGCAAGGTTGGCCCAGGAACGGACATTGTTTCGTTCTGCTGTGCATAAGGTCGCTATGAGTCGGTGCTGACTCGATGGCTCCTAACAACAACAAATATTTAGATATCAGCATAACATCTGCAAAGACAAAAAGTGATGAATAAAATTGTCATCATCTTGGATAGTGCCATATCAATTAGAAGTAAATTGAATACATTCTTTTTAATAGCCACTAAAGAATAAGGTGAATCCCACAGGAACAGATGCAAGGTAAATCTGAAAAATAAAATTGAAAACCATAGAAATCAATATGGGAAAGGCATTCTATTTGGTTTCAAAGGTAGTCCTAACTCCATTTTCCAGGAAATGAGACTGCAATGCATATTAAGTTTTCTTTTGTTCACAATCTCTTGTTTCACCTGTATCTATCCTTACAATAACTCTCTGTGGTAGGTAATTCAAGCAGGTATTAATATGCATATCCTACAGTCTGCAAAGTAGTTAGCAGCACAGATGTGACAGTCAGAAGGCAGAATTTTTTTTTTAATGTTTTATTGTGAATTATATGATA
>NW_006408655.1:8864658-8871770 GCF_000296735.1 Chrysochloris asiatica
TTTGTTGAGTGTTTTTATCAGGAATGGATGTTGGATTTTGTCAAATGCCTTTTCCAGAAGGCAGAAATTTTTATCACAAGGATCTCTATTACTCCCAAGGTGTTTTTTCCATTATTGTATGGATTCTTGTTATGTCCCTTGAGATTATTTCAATGCAACATACATATATGTCATGCTTATGAAATGCAGTGTGGATGGATTATCATCCTATGATGTAGGTTTCAAGCTTGACAGATCCCATCAGACCATCATTAAATTTATCAGCCCTAAACGATACTTGACTGTAAGAGAATCTTGCAAAAAAGAAACTTCAGAAACTTCTACTTTGAAATAAAGAAGAGACTATGGGGGGAATGATGGCAGGAAACTAGTAAAGAGAATGCAGAGTTTTAGGGTTAAAATGTTAGGACAAAGGGGGGGAAATAGGTATTTTCTCTACTTTGTATTTCTTTTAGCCTTTTTAGGATTATAGTTTCACTTTCATTATTTCTTAAACAAAACAAAACACTAAAATGACCCAGGGAAGCCAAATTAAAATCATGATACAAGTGACAAATAGATCTGTGAGGTTAAAAAGCTGGTGATATTTAGTTTAGAAAAGGTTAGAGGATGTAGTATACCAACCAATTTTTATAAAGAAGATATTGACGAGTTAAGGAGCATCATATGCAAATGAAGATTAGGAAAAGGTTTTATTTGCCCTATGGAAAAAGATGACTGTAAAGCTCTGATTAAACCAGTTATCAAGGGAGTTTATCTTTCCTGTTAGCCTTTTACAATTGTAACCTTGAGATAGGGAATGAAACAATCTTGAATGATTTTTCTTTCCAGTGACTTTGATTACTCTTCTTTCTGAAGCCAGTTACTTTACATTTCTTGGTAAAAGAGTAGGAAGACATTTTACATTAAAACATTAAGAAAAATGCAAGGCCCCCAACTTCCTTAAAATATAACTATGTCATATTTTTATAAATAGAATTTGTATGTGCCATACTCTACCTGTTCCTGAGAATAACGAATCTCTTTTCCCAGATTTTGCTTATTCTCTCTGCTTCTTTCCTAAATCTGTAATAGATGATTAGATTTAGAGTCAAGTTTGTGTGAACCATAAATGAATAATTGTGGATCATTATTACCAGTACCTTTCAGCCTTCTTTCTTTCATTATTTAAAGCAGCCTTTAATGCTTGTACCTGGTTCTCCAAAATTTTTCTGTCTTCACTCTTTCAATAAGAAAATATATCACAAAGTGAATTGCATGAGTACTTCCTGGTTATCCATAAATCTGAAAAGGCTACATCTATTAAATAGAATGTATATTCTAACTACTGTCAAAAATAATTTGCTGGAGCAATAAGTTACACTTACTTGAAAATGATCATAAATCAAATAATTTAAGACCTAATGCCACGTTTCTGTTATTGTATGAATTCACTCAAAAGCAGTCAGTTCTAGAAAATACTATCAAGCAGTCCAAATTTCTCTTCATCATTTCTCCTTACATCAGGCATCCATTTCTCTAAATTTATTTCCCCTCCCTTATTGTAGCCTCTCCATATCTTCATCACTGATGGTGGGTGCTTCTTGTCATTTTAGTTCCTCTTCCTCTCAAAACTGTTCTCAGGAAAGAATGCGACTGACTCGAACACACTAGGTCTTTATGTCTTTTTCACTATGGTTTACATTTTACAAGGGGACAAGATACTTTGGAACAAGGCGTGAATCTCTAACAGTGGAAGTGTAGGCATGTCATGAATAAGAAAATTTTCTCTGAGTGTGGCAGGAATATACCCCAGAACCATGCTAAAGAGGCAATCAGGTTTTCTTTCTCTTTAAGGCTGGCTTTTAGTGTAACTTCCAAAGTCATGGCTACTTCTAAGCATAAGCATTCTCAATATAAACAATAACAGTGTTAATAGTAATAGTCATTGTACCTTAAACTCTGGCGTTATCATCCTTTCTCCAGGAATTTCAATAGGTGGAGAGCCTTCATCCTGGCAAGAAAAATAAACCAGTGTAAGCAAAACATTTCAAATAAATGCACAAAGATCTGACTTTTCTGCAGTTTACAGAAAACAACCAAGACCATATACCATGGTATATGAAATATACCATATATGGGTCACAGAGCCTTTCACCATCTTACCTAATTTTTAATGTACAGTTTTTACACATTGGATTTGTAATTGGCCCATTATAACCTACTAAAGCCAATTTTCCACTACTGTTTTTTTTTTTAATTGTATTACTCTAGTTATTGGCCAAATGTCACCATTGTACATTTTCTGTGAAGTAGGCAGTTATCCATTGTTATATTTTAAAAAAAAAACCCACAAACCTCAAAACGTTAATTAAGATAAAAGTTTACCACTATTCCTCTCAGGTAGCAGGAAGAGCAGATTACTTAGAAGTGGGAAAATATCTGCATTGCATATAAAAATCTTCTTGGTTGTTGTTGTCAAATGGTGTCAATTTGGTTCCAACCTATAACGACCCTGTATAGGGTTTCCAAGAAGTGAATGGTGAGCTTGAACTGCCAATATTTTAGTTCAGACGACTTTGCAGTCTGGCGCATCAACTCACAGCACCACACCAGCCACCCTCATATGCCTATATAACATGCAGAAAATGCTGCTACTTATTTACTACCACTATCCAAGGAGTCCTGGTGTGGTGCTGTAGAATAAGCACTGGACTGCTCATTGCAAGGTTCAAATTCACCAGCCATTCCTGGAAACAGTATACATTGAGCTGCGGTGGAATTAACTCAAGAGTACTTAACAACATCTCAGCCACAGATGTTCCTGGGTGCACAGTGATTAAATGCTCAACTTCTAGCCAACAGGTTGGAGGTTTGAACTCACCTAGAGGTGGCAGAGTGGTTATGAATCTGGCTGCTAATCTCAAGGTCAGCAGTTGGAAACTACCAGCTGTTCCACAGGAGAAAGATCAGGCTTTCTGCTCCCATAAAGATTTAAAGCCTCAGAAACCCCGTGCAGGGTCGCTATGAATCGGAACCGACTCCACAGCACATCACCACCACCACCAGAGACGCCTTAAAAGAAAGGCCTGGTGATATGCTTCTGAAAGTTCACAGACTTGAAAACCCCATAGAGCACTTCTACGCTGAACCAAATCAGTGGCCACCTTCTTTGAACTGATTCCATTACCCTAAAGGCCCTTTGATCTCTTTCCTACCTTGGGTTGACTGTTCCAAGGAGGATCTGGAGCCAAATTTCAGAGTAGGTAGTAGAGAGAGTTGAGTTGTTTTGCAGAATTAAGTAAAAGGAGCCTAGAACTCTCTGAGCAGTCAGGAATGAGAGAAAGAGAAAGGAATAACTAGTATAAAAAACCATGAAGCTGGTAGTGCTGTGTGTGATGAAACCATGGACCATTAAGGATGAAGCCCAATACTCAATGTGAAGTGGCATTTTGGTGATGTAAACTCTCTCTGTAGGCTTCGTCAAACTTCCTCCAACTTACACATACAAAAGTATACCTTGAGTTGGCAGAATCAGAATTCCGTGTCTGGTTAAACAAAATGCAAACTGGGATAGAGAGTAGAGCACAATGAGACTCAGAGAGAAGAACTTAATTCAAGAAAAGGAGGAGCCCATGGCAGTGAGATCTCCCAGCAGGGTGTCAGTGGGCATCTGCAGAAACCTTAGGATAAATACACTGTTGTCACAAAGCACAGAATATAGTTTTGAATCAATCCAATTTTACTTACATCTTAAGGGGCAGAGAGAACTTGGATGACATAAGCTGCCACTTATATAATGAGTAACAAATTTTTTAGAAACAACCATAAAACTACAATTTATTCAGTGCTTTCTTTAGTTCTATGTGCCAGGCACTTCACATATATTATCATTTATTTAATATTGACCCATTTACTTCTTCATTTGTACTGTTGTTATTACTAAGAGCCATTAAACCAGTTCCAACTCATAGCAACTCTATATAGGGTTTCCAAGGAGCAATTGGTGGGTTTGAACTGCCGACCTTGTGGTTCTAGAAGTGTTGATACTACAGTGCCACACCGGGAGTCCTTCATTCATACTTTGTTGTTAAGTCCCTTCAAGTCAGTTCCAATACATAGCGACCCTTTAGGGTTTCTGAGGAGTGGCTGGTGAGCTTGAACCACTGACCCTGAGGTTCAAATTGACGGCTTCAAAAAATTTGTGGAAAAAAAATCCTTTTAAAAAAATTTTTTGAATTTAAGATTTTTATTGTGGGTTGAGTAAAAGTTTATAGGGCACATCATTAGTTTTACATTTACCAAATCGTACACTTTGTTTCATTACAATGATTATAGTCCCCTCCAAGTACCATCAGTTAACAGTTTCTCTCTATTCACTTTAGCTTTGTTTTTTGTTTTTTTTTTAAACACTCAGGCATATATAATAATTTACACCACCAAAGGGCATATTCTGAAAGTCTGCCTCCTAGTCGCCATCTCTTAGTCCCTCACTTTCCATGAATCTAGAGTCCTCAGCTTCTCCCTTTCTCCATGTCCTCATCTCTGCCTCCATCTCTGGTGTCACTGCTTCTCTGGATAAGGTCCCACATTCCGCTTGTGCTCTTCTCCCTTGATGATCTTAGGGTCCTTTGTTTCTGGACTGTAAGATCAACCACTTCCATTTATGTTACAAAACTTCTACTTTTACAGTTGTGACAGTTGCAATTAGTCATTATAACAATTATTCATTATTGAATCATATCCCCATCTCTTTTCACCAGACCCATCTAGACAAGATTAAAACTATTCAGTGGAGACTCTTTCCCCCTCCACTCTTAAACTAAACTCCCTCTTGAAACCTTGTAAGCCAGTCACTTCATGCCTTTATTGCCTCCTCATTTTAGGTAGCCCATGTCTAAGTTGCCCATCCCTAGTCACCTTATGTACAGAGGGGATAGCATTGACACTTGATGTGAAGACTCCTTCCCTCTCTGTTGGTATTTAGAGTTACTATCTCCATGAGTATAGGTCAAGTTCATCAGATTGTAGAAATTTACCCTCCTATCCTTTATCAAAGAAATTGTTTTTTTTCTTCCTCTAGTCAAGTTCTAAGGAGCCCTGCTAGCGTAGTGGTTAAGAATTGGGCTGCTAACCTCAAGGTCCGCGGTTCCAAACTACCAGCTGTTCCATGGGAAAAAGATGAGGCTTTCTGCTCTCATAAAGATGTACAGCCTCAGAAACCCTGTGCAGGGTCACTATGAGTCAGAACTGACTCCACAGTACTTAACAAGAACAACAAGTTCTGATTATCAAACCATCAAGGCTAGGTCAAATGGGTACTACCTGCAACTTTCAGTGTTCTTGTGAGACCTCTCACACTTCATATCAGCTGGATGCTTCACTCTCAGCTCTAGATCTCTGTGGCTCTGTCCTTGTCCGTAGGGTGTCCCCAGGTCTCACCATATTTTGGACCAACCAGCCCTTCCTCTTCTCTCTCTCATCTCCAGGTTCATGGGAGTCTGTGGAACATGGTTGAACTCAGCCCATTTCTTCATTGCTGCCTTTCCCTCCTCTTCCATCCATCAGTAGACCAACACGGGCACCAGCAAGCTCACATGCCTGCTCACGTGTTCCCTTTGAATTTCAGTCTTAGTGGGGAGTGTGTTTGAAGAAACATGATTGCTTGCCTTGATGGGTTCTTGGTGAACAGCTTGCTTATTCTTGTAGTAGCCAGTCATACTGCCATTTTTGTTGTGGATTTTTCCTGATGATCTTTTTTGAAGATTTATCTACTGTTGCTCTAGCTGGCTGATTTGCTTGTCCTTACTAGTATATCCATTCTTTTTTTTTTCTTAATGTTTTATTGGGAATTATGTGATAGTTTACATGGGAGAACATTCGTTTTACATTCATCCTATAGTATATCATTTCATTGCTATGGTTACAATCCCCTCCATACATCATCAACCATCCAAAGGGTATTCACTACAAGCGTACCCCCCTGTCATCAGCACACAGCCCCTCTCCCTCTCTGTGTCTAAGTTCCAAACAGCTCCATCTCTCCACGTCATTGT
The DNA here is from genome assembly GCF_000296735.1 of Chrysochloris asiatica. Lineage (NCBI taxonomy): Eukaryota > Metazoa > Chordata > Mammalia > Afrosoricida > Chrysochloridae > Chrysochloris > Chrysochloris asiatica. The sequence continues at coordinate 8,870,694 of NW_006408655.1, forward strand.
CTCTGCCTCTATTTCAGGCATCACTGCTTCTCTGGGTAGCGTTCTGCTCTCTGCTCTTCTCCCTTGATGGTCTCAGGGACCTCTGCTCTTAGGCTGAAAAGTTAATCACTCCCTTCCTTGCTAAAAATCGTCTACCTTTACAATTTATCCCTCACAAGCAGTCCAGATAACAATTATTCACTATTGTATCCCAAGAGATCCATCTGGATTTCATTTCATCAGCCCCGCCTAGACAGATTGTATACTACTCAATGGAGATTCTACCTTCCTCCATGCCCTATGAATCTAGCTTCCCTCTTGAAAACTTGTAAGCCAGTCACTTCTTGCTTTTGTAGCCCCCCTCCCCTCCGTTTTGGGTAGCCAATGTCTAAGTTGTCCATCCCTGTCTACTCTGTGTATGGAGGGGGTGGGAATGATCCTTGTTGTAAGGATTTGTTCCCTCTTTTGAGCTACTGCATCCATAGGTGTAGGTCAAGTTCATCAAATTGTATTAGATTACGTTTTTTCCCCCTCTTCTTTCTTCTTCTGGTTGAGTTCTGATCATCTAGTCATTGAAGCCAGGTCAAGTGGATATTATCTTCAAGTGTGGGTGTTCTTGTGCAGATGCCCTCTCTTCTTATCCGTTGGACGCTTCACTCTCCACTCTAGTCCTCTGGCTATGTCACTGACTCTGGGCCCAAGAGTACCCAGGTCTTGCGACACTGCTGGTCAGTCAGGTCTTCACCTGGTTTCACAGAAGTCTATTGAACATTGTAGGACTTAGCTCGCTGCTTCATTGCTGTTTTTCCCTGATTTCCCCTTATCGGTGAGGAGCGTAGTCACCAATCAGAGCATGTATTCCCATTGAGTCTTAGTCTTGGAAGAGGGTTTGCACTGAGGGGACCTGACCACTTGCCTTGATGTTTCCTGGACAAGCAACTTGCTTGTTCTTGTAGTAACAGTTTGCCTCTATTGTTTTGTATTTTTCCTGTAAATCTTTCAAGAAGTATCTTCTGTTCTTCTAGCCACTCCAGGCTGGTCCGCTAATCCTTTCAAGTGGAAATTTCCCATCTCTGAAGATCTAGATGTGGTTCAGGC
>NW_006408655.1:8875425-8879896 GCF_000296735.1 Chrysochloris asiatica
AGGTAGGTCGTGTTTATCTAAAAATGTATCCATCTCTTCTAAGTTTTCAAATTTGTTGGAGTACAACTCTTCATAGTATTCTGTTATTATCCTTTTGTATATCCATTCTTTTTGAATTCTACTTTTCCATGAACTGCTTGAAGTCTCCTTGTATTATTTTAGAGTTTTAATTATAGTTAATAGATGAATATATTCTTAAAAAATGAAACGTCAGGAGTTCCTTGGAAGCATCTAAGTTCTCAGCTATTAACCAAAGGGTTGGTAGTTTGAACCTTCCCAGAGGTGCCGTAGAAGATGAGAAAGGGCTGGTGGTCTGCCTTGGGAACCCTATGGAGTACAGTTCTACTCTACACACATGGGGTTGCTATTATTTTTCAATATGTAAATCACTGCATGACTCTGAATAGGTTGTTGCTGATTGTCATCGAGTTGATTCTGATTAATGAGAACCCCATGTGTGCAGACTAGAACTGCTCCATGGGGTTCCAGGAAGCATGTTGTTAAGTGCCATCAAGTTGGTTCCAACTCATAGTGACCTTGCATAGAGTTTTCTAGGAGCAGCTGTTGGGCTTGAACTGTTGATATTATAGATTGCTGTCCAGTGCTGATCCGACAGTGCCACCCCAGAAATCCACATTAGCCATTGTTGTTGTTGTTAAGTGTCGTTGAGTTGATTCTGACCCAACTGTATAGGGTTTCCAAGGAGCAGCTGGTGAGCTTGAACCACCGACCTTGTAGTTCACACAGCATTAACCCACAGAGCCACACCAGGACCCCATTAGAGAAATGCAAATCAAAACAAGAAGGAGAATATCATCTTGCCTCAGCATTAATAGCAAAGTTAAAAACAAAAAACAAAACAGCATATGCTGGAGAGGATGTTGAGATTTGGGGACCCCTCCTACATTGCTAGTGAGACCATAAAATGGTGCAACAATTGTGGTAAATGGTATGGCATTTTCTCAGAAGGTTAGAAATAGAAATATCTTATGATTTAGCATTTAACAGTCTCTCTACTTGGCATATCACCTCAAGAAATAAGAGCAGTAAAATGAATAAATATATACATAGCCATGTTCATTGCCTGGCATTGTGTTGTGGGATAATGCACTGGACTACAAGATTGGTTTGAACTGCAAGGTTGGTGGTTCAAGCTCACCAGCCACTTCTTGGAAACACTATACAGATTTGCTTTGGGTTGGAATGGACTCTTAAGGCACTTAATCACATCAATTTTCATTAATAATATTTGTACATTATTCACAGTAGCAAAAAGATGGAGACAGTCTAGTTGGCCATCAGTGGAGGCATGGTTGAACAAACTTTGGTACATATGCACAATGGAATACTATGCAACCTTGAAGAATAATGATGAATCTGCAAAACACTATATAGTATGGAGGAAGCAAGAGGGCATTTTGCTGAGTTAAATTAGTCATTCACAAAAGGGCAGATATTGATTGTATGAGACCATTACTGTAAAAAGTGAAGAAAAGGTTTTCATTCTCTAATAAACATTTTATGATGGTTACTGGGGTGGAAAGGGAGGGAGATTTATTCACTGTGTATTGTTGTTGTTGTTGTTAGGTGCCATCAAGTCAGTACCAACTCATAGCAACCCTATGTACAACAGAATGAAACACTGTCTGATCCTGGGGGCAACCTCATAATTGTTGCCACGCTTAAGCCCATTGATGCTGCTACTTTGCCAAACCATTTCACTGGGGGGTCTTCCTCTTTTTCTCTGACCCTCCACCTTACCAAACATGATATCCTTCTCCAGTGACTGGTCCCTTCTGACAATATGTCCGAAGTATGAGAGACAAAGTTTGACCATCCTAGCCTCCAAGGAGCACTCTGGCTGTACTTCATCCAACATAGATCTGTTTGTTCTTTTGGCAGCCCATGGCACTTTCAATATTCTCCTCCAACACCATAACTCAAATGCATCAATTCTATGGTCTTCCTTATTCATTGTCCAGTTTTTGCATGCAAATGAGGTTATTGAAAATACCATGGCTTAGGTCAGGTGCACCTTAGTCCTCAAGCTAACATCTTTGCTCTTCAACACTTTAAAAAGCTCTTGTGCAGCAGATTTGCCTAATGCAATACGTCATTTGATTTCTTGACTGCTGATTCCATGAGTGTTGATAGTTGATCCAAGAAGAATAAAGTTCTTGAAAACTTTTCTCTGTTGAAAAGAATGTTGTTTATTGGTCCAGTGGTGAGGATTTTTGTTTTCTTGACACTGAGATACAATCCATACCAAAAGGCTGTGTTCTTTGATCTGCATCAGTAAATATTTTAAGTCTTCTTCACTTTCAGCAAGCCAGGTTGTATCATCTGCATATTGCATGTTGTTAATGAGTCTTCCTCCAATCTGGATGCCATGTTTTCCTTCATGAGGAAGGCAGTTAAAAAGAAAAAGAAGGGGGAAAAAAGGAAGGTAATTGTTTTTGGTCCTTTTTTTTTTTTTCATGCATTTGACTGGAAACCATGTATATTTATTTTTCTTAAGACAAGCCACTAAGAAGTTTTCCACAAATGAAAAAAAAAAAGGGGGGGGGAGGAAAGGAGGAGGAGGGTAAAGAAAGAAGAGAGAGAAAAATTGGAAATGGATAGTGGTGATGGTTTGGTTGTGCAACATAGGAGTTTGGTCAGTGTGGCTAGATGATACATATTTAAAAGGTTGAAATGGTAACAAAAAAAGAAATTCTTCTTGTCTCCAGACTATATAAAAGACATATTTCATTTTTATAGTAGCCTATCCTTATTAGTGACTAAGAGATTAAATAGCTCAAAAAATACTTTAATGAACATATATTTTAAAAATTCTTACCTATTCCCTGCATTGATGGTTTCCTACAGGGCCAATAACTCAATTTGTTCCCTGTGTTCTGTTCTTTCACTCATTAAATATTTACCAAATGCTGTGTGCCAGGGGTTGTCTTAAGCACTGAAACCAATTGAGAACAGGGCTGAATAAAGGATACAGATTTCTGAGGAATTGTGAGAGATGGAATTCAGGGCACTACGTGAGAGAAAAGAGAGGTGTCTCCAACTTCTCATCTGGACAATTAGATGAAGAGTGAAAACAGAGAAATAAGAATAGGGGACAGTTTTGTACTCTGGTTTTTTGTTTCTTTGGTTTTTAATGAGGAAGAATTTGTTAAATTCTGATTCAGAACTTCCTGTTTGGGTACATTCAAATAAAGACAAACAATAGGCAAGTCATGCAATTTAGGAGTAACCAAGATTTTAGTTGAAACTAACGATAGAACCCTGGCAGCAGCATAGTGGTTTATGCATTGCACTGCTCAATAGTTCAAAGCCACTAGTCGATCTTTAGGGGAAAGATGATGCTTTCTGTTTTCATTAAAAATCTATTGCTTTGGAAACCCTATACAGGTAACTCTGAGTTGGAACTGACTCCATGGCTCATGGCAGCAACAGCAAAAATTTAGATATGAACATTCATGAAATTGATCGAAAGCAGAAGACTAAGTCCTCGGGGTGTCTGACCTATAGTTCTAATTTAACCCTGGCTGATGAGAGACCCCTCAGGACTGACCGAATCCTGACCTGACTTCTTGCTTCTACCTTCCCCTAACTCCTACTCCACTCCATCTGTAACGTCAGTCTTGGAGTCCTTCAGTGGTCCTTGTTGTTGTTGTTAGGTGCCCTTGAGTCAGTACCGACTCATAGTGACCCAATGTGCAACAGAACCAAATGCTGCCCAATCCTGGGCCAACCTAAGTGATCCTGGAACCATGAAAATAACTATTACTTCTCTATATATACCTCAAAAAATCTCCCTAGAAGAAATTATTACCTACCACCCCCAGCACAGTAATTCAATCTTCCCAAAGTCTGTGTAACAACAAGTTATCCATAAAGGAAGCTGTTTAAGTTCTCTAGTGCTGCTATAACAGAAATATCACAAGTAGATGGCTTTAACAAACAGAAATTTATTCACTCACAGTTTAGAAGGCTAGAAGTTCAAATTCAGAGGGTTGACTCTGAGAAGGCTTTCTCACACTGTCAGATCTGGAGGAAGGCCCTTGTCTTTTCAAGCTTCAAAGAGAGGTTATACAGCAGATATGCCTAATGCAATATGGCCTTAGATTTCTTAACTGCTGCTTCCATGAGTGTTGATTATGGATCCAAGCAAAATGAGGTATTTGACAACTTCAATCTCTTCTCCATTTGCCATATTATTTGTTGACCCAGTTAGTTGTGAGGATTTTTGTATTCTTTACATTGAGGTACAACCCATACTGAAGACTGTGGTCTTTGATCTTCATTAATAAGAGTGCTCCTTGGAGGCCAGGATGGCTAAGCTTCGTCTCTCCTACTTTGGACATATTGTCTGGAGGAAACAATCGCTGGAGAAGGATGTCATGCTGGGTAGGGTGGAGGGTCAGAGAAAAAGAGGAAGACCCCCAACGAGATGGATCAGCCAGGTGGCATC
>NW_006408655.1:8879996-8896841 GCF_000296735.1 Chrysochloris asiatica
CTGGAGAAGGATGTCATGCTGGGTAGGGTGGAGGGTCAGAGAAAAAGAGGAAGACCCCCAACGAGATGGATCAGCCAGGTGGCATCATTGATGGACTTAAGTGTGGCAGCGGTAGTGAGGTTGGCCCAGGATGGAACATTGTTTCGTTCTGCTGTGCATGGGGTCACTATGAGTCGGTTCCGACTCGATGGCACCTGACAACAACAACAACAACAATAAGTGTGTTAAGTCCTCTTCACTTTCTGCAGTCAAAGTTGTATCATCTGCATATAGCAGGCTATTAACGAGTTTTCTTCCAGTCCTGATGCCACATTATTCTTCAGATAATCCAGCTTCTCAGATTATTTGGTCAACATACAAACTGAATCAATATGATGAAAGAATACAACCCTGCCACACACCTTTTCTGATTTTCAGCCATTCAGTATTCCACTATTCTGTTTGAACAACTGCCTCTTGGTCTATGCACAGGTTCCTCATGAGCATGATAAAGTGTTCAGGAATACTCATTCTCTGCAGTGTTGTCCATAGCTTGTCTTGAACCACATAGTCAAAAACCTTTGCATAGTCAATAAAGCAAAGGCAAACATCTTTCTGGTATCCTCTGCTTTCAGTCAAGATCCACCTGAGTCAACAATGATAACCATTGTTCCATGTTCGTGTCTAAATCTGGCTTGGACCACTGGCATTCCTCCCTTTAGCCCCTCAAAATTCATATCCTTGCCACATGTAAGACACATTAACTCCATCACATCTTCCCCAAAGTCTTAAATCAACACCAAGTCCAAACATCTCATCTTCTGAATCATCTAAATCAAGTATAGGTGAGACTTAGGTATATTTGATCCTGGGAAAAATTCCTTTTCATCTGTGAACCAGATCTGTGAATTAAGAATACAAGTTATCTGCTTCCAAAAATATACAATATTGGAACAGGCACCAGGCATACATTTCCATGATAAATGGAAAAAATTAGAGGGGAAGAAGTGATAACAGACAACAAGTAACTTAAAACCCAGCAGAGCAAATTACATTAGCTCTCATGGCTTGAAAACAGTCCTCTGTTCTTTGAGACTATCTGGGCAATGGTCTGACCCTCCAAATTCTGGGTGTTGCTCACACCCTTTCAATTCAAGGTGGAGTCATCTTGACCCAGAATTTCAGCTCTGCTTTCTGGGCCCACTGTGACAGTAACTGCTCCCTCAGCTTTGAGCAGACCCATTCTCCTAGTCCATCTGAGTGGTGGCCCCACCCCCTCTGCCCTAGCAGGCCCCATTCTTCTGGGAATGGGCATGGCAGCATCACCCACTCAATCTGGGTGAGTGACTCTATCCCCTTGGCACTTTTAAACAGCAGCTCAACACTCTGGCACTGAGTTAGTGAAAATCTGTTTTAAACTCAGAAGGCCGTGACTCCACCCTTTGAAACTGATGCAGCTCTGCTTCTTATGTTCCTTCCAATAGTTTTGCTGATCTCTGAACTGCTCCAGGGATAGTCTTTTTCTTTTCTTAAAGGACAACAGATGTAGCTCCTTTGGCCTGTTTCCTATCTGTAGAATTAAAGGAAGACAGAATTCTATCCTTTAATTCTTTCTCTGTCTCCTTCACTCTAACCTGATGGGTTTTCTGCTTTGGTAGCTGGTTAGATCCCTTAGTCACAGGCTTAATCTCTTTAACAAAAGACTGTGTAGCCAGGTCTTTGGTGAAGATTTTAGGAAACATGTCCTTACTTTGTACAATAGAATTTCCCAAATTAAAAAAATTTGTTTTCACTTTGCAAGAAGAAACCACAAAATTCCTTTAAGGTCTTGCTTAAAAATCTTTTCAGCCAGATATCCAAGCTATTCATTCATACCATCTACCTTCCACCAAACATTTGAACATAATTCAGACAAGTTCTTTGCTACTGCGTAACTAGCATTGCCCTTTCTCCATTGTTTAATCACATGTCCATAATTTTCTTTTAAGGTCTTACTAGAAGCACACTTAAAGTGCACATTTCTAGTAATGTTCTTTTGCTGGTACCATGTTTTAAGTAAGATGATAAAGACTTTCTCCATAGCTATCCTCATTTCCTTTTGAGCCCTCACTAGAATTGCTTTTGATGTGCATAATTCTATCAATAGGATCTTCAAGGCAATCTTGAATTTGACTATTTTTGTGCTTAAGTGCCATTGAGATGTTTCAACTCACAGCAACCTTATATAAGGTTTCCAAGGAGCAGCTGGTGAGTTGGAACAGCTGACCTTGCAGTTCAAACCAACCTTTCCATCCTACAGCACCACACCAGGACACCGATTTTCTATTATCATTATTGTTAAGTGCCATTGAGATGTTCCAACCTTATATAAGCAACCTTATATAAGGTTTCCAAGGAGCAGTTGGTGGGTTTGAACTGCTGACCTTGTAGTTCTAAGTTCAGTGCTGATCCTACACTGCCACACCAGACACCATAAAATCCTTCCAGCCTCTATCCAGTTCCAAAACCATTTTCACATTCTTAAGAATCTGTCAGAGCAACGCTTGCACCTCTCAGTACAAGTCTAAATTCAGGGTACCAACTTTAGAGGAAGATTTCTTTGTCCTCTCTGGAGGAAGCTCCCTGTCTCTTTTGAGCTTTTGTTCCTGAGTAATCTTCATGTGGCTTGGCATCTCTTTTCCTCAACTCTGTTTCCTGTTTGCTTATTTAATCTCTTTTATATCTCAAAAGATATTGACTCAAGAAACACCCTGTACTGAGCCTGTCTCATTAACATGACAAAGACAACCTGTTCTTAAATAGAATGATAACCACAGGCATGTGTTGTTGCTCTTGCAGTTAAGTGCTGTCTAGTTGGTTCTGACCCATAACGATCCTATATAGAGTTTCTGAGAAGTAGCAGGTGGGTTTGAAACACCGACCTTGTGGTTAGCAGTCCATAGTTTAGGACTCACAATACATAATTTTGGGGAGCACAATGAAATTCATAACAAAATACAAAGGTACAATACCAATTTTACAATAACAAAAAGTCTTTGTTTTTTGTGTGCCATCATTGATTTCAGAAGAGTGAAGGTAACCAACATAACCCCAGGCTCCCACTTTGGGGATCTTTCCATTCATTTGTTCTCAAACAAAGTCCACTTGAATTGTTTCTCTATTCAGGGCTTAATAAATACATTGTGAGTTCATTACCATTTGGCTAACAATTTACCCAGAAGCCATTGGGGTAAGAGATCCAGCCTTGAAGGGGTTTACTTCATATGCTAAAGGAAAAAATCATCCCAAATTTAAATATGAATTCATAGTAAATTAGGAAAACAATTTGGTTTAAAAAAATACTCTTTATATTAGTCTCACCGTCTCCAAAGACACATTCGCTATTTAAGATAAAAAGATTCTGTATTTTAAAACACATACAGTATATGTTGCAATTGCCAGATCTCCCTTTTCCTGAAGCTCGTGTAATGATCAAGTCTATCACAGCCAGATAAGATTGAGTTAAATCATATCTCTTATAAAGCAAATAACTATGTATTCTCTCTTAAAGATAATATTCTTATAAAAATGAAAATAGCTTCTCTTTTCATTTAAAAATAAATAAATAAAAGCACCACTTCATGCGGACTAGAGTGTTTGATCTCAGGTTTAAATTGAACTTTCAACTTTGCGATAGTACATTCTATTGAATCCTATCTCTGTCCACATTAAAACATCATTTTGTTTTGTCAGCTGCTGACATTCCATTGTCTCTGGAATATACATACTAGTCTTTATGAGGCCAGTTCACTGACAGAGGCAAACAGTGGACTGCTAAACATGAGATAGAGTTGAAAACAAATGGTAATATTAATGTTAACATCCTACATAGAAATATTTAAATTAAATGACTATAAAAATAACTAGAAAAATCTGATTAGAAATAATTTATTATACTAATTTGTCATTTAAAACGGTTTTATATTTACTCATAGCAAGGAGCTCTGGTAGCATAGTGGTTACAAATCAGGCTACAAACCTTAAGGTCAGCAGTTCGAAACTACCAGCTGTTCTGTTCTGCTCCCGTAAAGATTTACAGCCTTGGAAACCCTGTGCAGGATTGCTATGAGTTGGAACCGACTCCACAACAACAACAACAACAACAGGATTCATAAAATTAGGAAAGAAGATCCATTTGCAGTATAAGTTTGATTTTTAAGTTTGCTTCCCATCTTTTAAGCACTTAAGACTTGTTTAAAAGAATCAACATTTAATAAATATAATCTTCTAGATTAGGAATCAATAGTCAAGATTTGTAATAACAAGGAGCTCAATTCTGTTTATTAACTGCCAAAAGATTGATCATATTTCAAATCATATCCTCTCATTTTTCTTTTCTTGCTAATGAAAAAATTATTACATTCTTCTTTTTCTCTTAATTTCCACAAACATCCCTTTTGTTGGAACTGTGACCATTCTTTCTGGGTTTAATAGAAAGTATTTTTGCCTCTTTACTTCTATCCTCCTTTTAGTTTATAAATACATTATTACCACAACAATCTCTCTAACTCATCACAGTGAAATATCTTCTTTCTGTAAAATTTTATGAACATTTACACTTTTATGAACACTATTTACTTTATCTTCTAAGCAAACAACTATTTTTGGACACCAGCAATGTGTCCCTGCTGGTGATTGGTGGTGGTGGTGTGGTGGAGGTGACAGAAGTGATACAAGGATAAGAGGAGAAACAGTTTTGTGTGTTTTCATACAATCTGAAGAGAAGGAACTTGAGAATTGGAAACATTGAAAACAAGACTTAAAGCCATCTGGAATCAAACATTAATCATTATGTAGGCTCAAAGCCAAAACATTTATCTACATATATTACTATATGTAGCGTAGTGGTTACGAATCAGGCTGCGAACCTTAAGGTCAGTGGTTCGAAACTACCAGCTGCTCCACGGGAGAAAGATGAGGCTTTCTACTCCCGTAAGGATTTACACCCTCGGAAACCCTGTACAGGGTCGCTATGGGTCGGAACTGACTCGACGGCACTTAACAACAACAACAACATTACTAGTTGAAGTTTTTTCTAACAAATATAGTTAAAGTATGGAAGACTTTGAAAAACATAAGACTTTCCTCATTTGATGTACCCACACCATGTCTTCCAGGGGACTGGGAAACCCTGAAGAATTCAGGCTGATGCCGGCTATACAAACATCTCAAACATGTCTTCTTCTCAAAGACCCAGATGTCCACAAACACCTATGTGGGCTCGGTGTCTTCGCTTGGCTCCAGACCATCCTTCTATTACTGCAGAAAATCAGTTACATGGAAGGAACATACACCAAAAACCGTTAGCTTTGTTGCCAAGTCAATTATGATTCATGGTGATCCCACATGCTAGAGAGTAGAATGGATTGGCTCCATAGGGTTTTCTTGGCTGTAATCTTTATGGAAGATGATCATCGGCCCTTTTTTGCACAATGTCACTCTGCGGGTTTGAACTGTCAATCTTAAGGTTGTTGTTAATTTGGTTTGGACTCATAACCATCCTGTATAGGGTTTCCAATGCTGTAAATCTTTGAGGGATCAGGAAGCCTCATCTTTCTCTTACAGAGCAGCTGTTGGGCTTGAACCACTGACTTTATGGTTTGATATCCAGTTCTTATCTTACAGAATCATCTTAAGGCTAGTACATAATTTATTAAACTTTCCAGCTAAACACAACAAATGAATTGTGAAAGGCAAAGCAGGGGCTAGCAGGGTAGCCTAAAATAACTGAGAAAACATGCTAAAAGGGAAATTTACACTCACTCACAAGCTTTTTTCCAGGGATCCCACCAGATGCTTATGGGGAAAAAAAGAGGACAGATCAGGAGAATGAAGAGAGTCTGTTAATGGTTCAGGTTTGAGTTTGTAATCAGCAGCAGCTAATGGAAAGGCACAAAACTCTATCATTTTCTGGTCTCTTCTCTCCTGGGAGAAGGGCAGCAATCTCTCTGGCGAAGGTGATCAGTGGTGGATGCTTGAACCGTTAGTCACCAAGCCCACTGCTTCCTTAAGGTCTTTTTTTTTTCCTAAGAAGGTAAAGCTTTCAACTCCTGAGGAAGATCAGCAAAACCTCTTGCCTACAGGTCACAGAAGACAGCACAGTATAACTGGGAGATGAACATAAGAAAGACTCCTGGTGTGGAGCTGTAGGATCAGCACTGGACTGCGAACCACAGGGTCAGCAGTTCAAACCCACCAGCTGCTCCTTAGAAACCCTATACAGGGTCGCTATGAGTCAGCAGTGACTCCATGGTACTTAACAACAACAAATATAAGAAAAATACTCTACTTTAGGGAGGGTCAAGAAAATGTCTTGGTCCAAATTCCAAAACCAAATTTTAATACAAAGCAGAGGCAGTTTGCCACAGGCAGGAAAATTTAAAATGCTAAAAAAAAAAAAGCCTCAGTTCTGAGGCCCAGGCAACAGTCTCCTAAAGTCTGAGGTTGGGTCAGACTTCACTCACTGAAAGCCAAACAATAGCAGTGTACTACAGAGGGTGGGGTATGAACATGGAGAGAGACTTTCTTTACAGCACAGCTATACACACAGTTTTTCCTGAAAACTGAGGATGAACCATCAGCACTGAGAAAAGTAGTTTGTTACCTTCACTCTAACCACACATATACTGTTTAAGATTCTGAAGACTATGGTCTATTAAAGAGAACCATAAGTCAACTTAAATTCAACTAAACCCTTGGTTATATTGACTCAAGCCCTCACGCCTATTTGAGGTATGAATACTGTTTACATCAGTCTCTACACATGAAGTCTAATAGTCCATCAAAAGTTATACATCATAATTGCGATTGTTACAACTGTAAAGGTAGAAGTTTTGTAACCAAAAGGGGTGAGTGGTCGATTTTACGGCCTCGGAGCGGAGGACCCTGGGTTGATCAAGGGAGAAGAATGGGAGTGGAGTGTGGGACCCTACCCTGAGAAGCAGCAATGCCAGAGATGGAGGCAGAGATGATGACATGGAGAGATAGAGCAGCTGGGGATTCTAGACTCATGGAGGGAGACGGAATGTGTACTGGTGAGGTGGGGAGGGGGTGGGGAGGAGGGGAGGGTGTGCCCTTTGGCTGTTTGAATGATTGTATATTCCTGAGTGTTTTGGTGCACATCTAAAAAAAAAAAAAAACCATTGGGAATAGAAGCAATACTGTTGAATGATGTAGCATGCAGGGGATTGTAATCATTGCAATGAAATAAACTGATGTTTCCCCATGTAAGCTATCACTCAATTCACCATAAAAAACTTAAAAAAAGAAGGGGGAAAAAAAGCTATGAGTCACTAGAAGGGAAAAAAACCCACAACACATTGTCAGGTGACAAAACAATCAACAGGACAGGACTTGGAGGTGACACAGATGTTGGAACCACCATAGGGTGACTTTAAAGTAACTATAAGTGTAAATGATTGTAGAAGGAAAGATGCATGGTGAACAGCAGATAGAGAATGTGAGCAGCCAGATAAACTCATAAGAAAGAGTGAAATTGAAATGCTGAAATTACAAGATGACACTGCGGATGAAGAATTCCTTCAGTGAATTCAACACAGTTGAGGTAAACAATCAACAAATTTGGAGGTGAGTCGATAAAAATTCCCCAAATTGAAACATAAGAGAAAAAAATAGTCCTAAACATAATGAACACAGCATCCTAGAGTTGTGAGACAATAGCAAATAATCTAGCATATGTGTAATTTAATCTCAGAAGGAAAAGGGAGAATAAATAGGGCACAAGAAGAAAAAAAAAGACAAACTGAATAATCAAGAATCAATGAAAGACATTAAGCAACAAATTCAAGAAACTCAGATAACCTCAGGCAGGATAAATCCTTTATAAAGATGCACCAAACTCACTAAAATACATTATAGTCTGACTGTAGAAAAGTAAATATAAGCAGAAAATCCAGAAGGCAGCCAGAAATAAGATGCGTTGCAAACAATAAAGGTAAAATTTGCAGCATATTCCTTGTCAGAAAAGACTATCTGTACCTTGGAAAATGTCTAAAAGAAATGAAGGCAACATAAACTTTTTTTTTCCAGACAAAATAAACTTGGAAAATTGCTGGCAGACCTGCATTATAATAACTGCAAAGGGACTATGAAACAAATCTACACAAAATAATATAAATGCTCCAGAAATGGTATAAATGAAGGTCTGCTGGTGACAAATACGTTTTTAGTATTTGACAGTCTCTATATTACACCCTCAGTTTTGGATACAAGATGTTAGTAGTAGTAGTGTGCTATGGACTCATAGCAACCTTGTATAGTGTTTCCGAGGCTATAAGTCATTACAGAAGCAGAAAGCCGCATCTTTCTCCTGTGGAGTGCCTGGTAGTTTTGCACTGCTTGAGGTTAGCAGCCCGATTCGTATCCGCTACTCCAAGAGTTAGGAATTCCAAAAAACATTATCTATCATGAAAGTATTGGAGTCCTGGTGTAGCGCTGTGGGTTAATGAACTGGACTGCAAAGTTGTTTGAACCAGAAGGTCACCGGTTCAAGCTCACCAGTCACTTCTTGGAAACCCTATACAGGCTCATTATGGGCTGGAACCGACTTGATGGCACTCAACAACAACAACAACATCATGAAAGTATTGGAAACAGTTCTTAAAAGGCATTGCAGTCAGATGCATGTGTGGACAGAAGTGAATTCCACAATGGTTGACTGGAAAGCTCTTAAGAAATGCTGTCTTTACTGCTGACATCTAAGCTATTTGGTGGGAGGTTTCCAGACACTCTCACAAATTACAATGACTTCTTAATAATCAGCTGCTTGGGGGCTTCTGATGAAATAACTTTTTAGTTGCATTCCTAATTTTTGATCCCTGGGCTCTTTGAATGATTGCATAAGATTCGAAATCTCTGCATCTTTCTAATTTCAATACAAAGAATTACTTTTTAAATGGTATGCTTATGCTTTATTTAAAGTAATCCAGAGATAAATGTCATGGATCTTAATCAAAATTCTCATGTATATTATTAACTCTGGAGGATGACCACAAGAATTCCACTTGGGGTACATGTTCAGTCTCTAGACTGTTTAGACTCATGAACATCCTTTCAGGTGGCATGGCACTTGCCAAATATGGGTTCATAATATGCGTTCAGCCATTGGATTCATGAACTACTAAACTCTGTAACATTCTATGGCCATAACAACGTTATAACATTGGATGTAGGTAACTCTTTTTTCTATTCTGGGCCAATGTATAGAGAGGAATGATCCCTACATTTGGATTAGTGAAGGAGGTCCTCAAGCTACTTTCAATATTTAAAAATAAATCAATAAAGTTGTACATTTATCCCTAACTGAAGCTGAATTGGCTAATAAACAATAAGTACTTTGGGGATTTATCTGGCATTAAAATCAGTTGTGAGAGATAACACTAGCTATGTAAGGTTCCTGATATATACAATTTAGATACCATATGAAAAATAAGAACAAAACAATTATTATTGAATATGTTCAGTGTTTTTGTTTTTCAATGAACAAGCCAAGATTCCACTGAGGGAAAGAAAACAAGGAAGTCAAGTAAAGGTTAAGAACCAACCTCCATGGAAATACATTCTTAGAAAGAGAGAGAGAAATTGGTTTGTGTTATAACCTACATAGATATATCCTAAAAGTTTGAGAAGAAAGTTGGGACCTGGGGAGGCTAGAACTGAGAGGATCAGGTCTAGAGAAACTGAGATTTTGGTAGGGCTGGTCCCAAAGAGGGTGGCTAATTGCCCACTGTCAGAGCCAGTACCTTAGGTTTGACTCTGGGGAGCATCGGCACTGAAGAAGTTCTCTGGTAGTGTACAGAATCATCATGTGCAGCAATGGCAGGTAGGATGAGTGACAGTAAGTCAAATGCTCAGCCTTCTGGGAAGAAGATCCAAGTCTGGGTTTGACAGTGCGGGTGCTAATGTTTCCAACCTCCCAGTATCAGACCCCGGTCAAATGACCTGAACCAGGACTGGCCTTAACTCCCATTGGGAACCGGAGAGAATCACATAGCTTTAGTGCAGGCAAATGAATTGAGCAACATGCTGCAGTGAGGGGTCACTTAGCTGTATTTGTTAAATGGCTCCTGAATGTCAAGGAAGATACTTCCTCTGTGTCATTAAGCTGCTGCTATGTGTCATTAGGATTGTTATAAGTGACTTGGCAACTTCCCTGATAGCCAAGAGTGCCTAGGGAAGAATAAGAATTAAGAAAAAGCTCAAACTGGTGTTTGCCTTGATTCCCACCGCAGTATAGAGTACTGTGTACTTCACAAATAAAACATACAATTTAACATAACATTTTTTTTTCCATTTGTGCGATAAATTGTTGTTAAGTGCTGTCAAGCCAGTTTCAACTCATAGTGACCCTGTACAAGGTTTCTGAGGATCAGCTGGTGAGTTTGAACTACCGACCTTGCAGTCCAATGCTAATCCTACAGCGCCATGCCAGGACTCAATAAATATTGACTATTATTTTTATTAAACTATTTTCCATTCCAAATGAATAAAAACAATTATTTAATTTACCCTCAGACTATGTCTGGATAAAATAATGTAGAAGGTAAAAGCCACCAACAGTTGAATTTTAAATAAGACTTGACTCAGATTTTTAATTCTGGCCTCTTGAGAGGGCAATCTACAGAAGAATTCATTTTAGTGGTAAATGGAAACTTTGATTTCAAAATAAAATAAATAATTGAAATGTATGATTCCAACTATCTTGACATTTTAAAGCTAGTTATATTATGAAACAAAGATCCACTATATATAAGGACAGTTCTTTTATGTCAACATCATCTATCAAAATACAGTAAATGATTTTAGAAACCTCTAAAGACTATGCACATATCCAGAATCACCCTATTTCCACATTACTTTACCTCTCAATGCTGTCAGATAAACAATGAGCAAGATGCTGGCTTTACCTTTTAGTTCTGAAGAACTGTTAACTGCCTACTTAATCAAGCCAAGCCAAGAGGTCATTAATGAAAGAATAGAATACTGAACAAGTTATAATATTTTCTTCTCTCAGAGAGCTTATGTGAAATTTAATCTAGTAGAAGGGTTGCAGAAGAAAAGGATGATACGGTACATTTGAGTTTTTAAAATATTTTTCCTTGACCTATTTACCCTATATTATATATATAATTTTTTTCTCACTTTCAGGGTAGCTATGGTCACAATTGCAAAACTACTGCACAAAAAAGATAATAAATGAATAATTCTTGAGTGTCAACAGAATGTTCTAGAGTTTTTATTAAAGTCCCTTGTGCTGCACACCTTGCTTTGTATTGAAAGAACTGTAAGAGTGGGAACATAACCGACTTAGTACCCGTGTCCCATTTCCCACACAGAAGGTCTCTAATGCATCCTGCAGATCTAAGCACACGCCATATGTCCCATCAACACAGACCAGTTGACTGTGTGGATGCCCAGAAGATTTCCAGGGAAGCATTTACTGGGTTGCAACCTTAATTAATTAGTTGCTCTGATTAAAACAACAAAAACAAACCCACTGAGAGTCCGATTTAACCTTGTTATGTGAAACCTTAGTGTTTGAAATGTTTGGCAGATATCAAAAAATAAACTTTACACAAAAACACTGTACAAATAGCAATTGGATGTTGTAAAAGCTTTCATAACTAGAAATCAGACAGCCAGGCTCGTATCGCTGCTTTCAGACTGGCTAAACACTCGGTTTATCACTGTGTGCTGTGCTGGGGGCAGCATATGGGCCGTTCCCACCGAGTGACACAGATTTCAAAAAATAAGTATGATTAATTAGATAAGTGAAATGACGGATGTAGAAACTTCCTGTTCCAAGCTCTCCCTTGGATCATTTGCATGGGGTCAACATTATAAAACCCTTTAAGGACAATTTTTTTAAAAGTCCAGCTACTTCCATATAGAAAAAAAAATATCTTAAAGAGAAAAACAAGGAAATCAATAGCTTTAAAATTAGTACAGATAAAGTTAATCTATAGTGAAGAATATATCACATGGGGCAGGTGATCTAAAAGGACATTTATAATACTAGGATCATTATTGACAACAATAATGCATATTATTGTAACAGCAGTGAACTAAAAAAATGGTTTTTAGCTTACACTTGAGTTGATTAATATAAAGATGTATATATATATACCAGCGTATTTCATTCATCTACCTCCTCTGCCCATTTTTTTTTTTTTTTTTACTATGGTTACACATTAACTTCTAAGTCTCTCCAGCTGACAACATGTACTGTTAAGCTTTGGAAATACCAGGATAACAATCACTAAAATCAGAAGGAAGGGTAGTTACACTAACAGCAAAGCCAATGTCAGTGACACCTCCTCAGAGATCCTAAGGCTGCCTTTGTGAACAGGAGGCATCTGCCACTCATGGCTGTGACTTTGGAAACTCCATCTGTAAAATGAGGACATTGAGATTTCTAAGCTGGAATTCCAGGACCTCCTTACAACCTTGGGGTTACTGTGGGGCTAGGCTCCATGTCCTGCTCAGGTCTCCCCTGCTGCTGGGAGCTCTGGGTGGAGGCTCAGCTGCTCTGCCCCAGTCGCTGACCCTGCTCTGCAGCCCTCCTGGTTGACACTGTAGAGCCTCAGAAGGCTGACCCATGCACATGACCTGGTTTCATAGTAATGGACTCAGTCTTCTGGGGCAGGGGACTGCCTGGGCCCCAGAGCTCACTGAGGCTCTGACTTGGACTAGAACCCCTGGTCCGGTGGTAATTTGGGCTCCCACCCAGATCAGCAGGCAGCCTGGCACTACCAGGCCAGCATATTGAGAATAAGTAAGTTACTTCTCAAGATCTGCTTACAGAATCTCCCTGTTAGAGTGCAGTGGCTGGTCATTCATTTGCAAATTACACTTGCCCCACTTTCAAAATGCCATTCTCTCTCTCTCTCTTTTTTGTTGAGAAATGACCCTAGCTTCTAGTTGTCCATACATCCAAACTTTCTGTAAAGCAAAAATGTCAAATGTCTCTAATGGTGAATGCCTTTCTCAACTCTTGCTGTTTCCTTTGAAGTGTAGTGACATCCACTAGTATAACAACTCTGGCTTCTCCCCGTCTGCTCCCCCATTCCCTTGCTGGACATGAGGAATGATCCTTTCTTTTCCTTGGAGCAAGGATGCACACAAGGAGTATGATTCTGCTTTGCTCCTCCATGTCCTAAGTGCTAGCGATATAGATTCTACTTCCTATGGGAAAGGGGAAGGAAGAACAGAGGACCAGGTGGAAAAAAACACCCCTAAACCTCAAAAGAATATAATTCAAGGGGATCAAAATGTACAGATGGTGAGGCACAGTGCAATACACTAGGCTATATGAGGGGGCTTCAGAAGGTGTGTGGGAAAAATGGAGTTAAAGATAGAGGAATTTTCCCATGAATTTTTTGAAGCTTCCTCATATGTGTCTCCATGTGAGTTCTAAGCTTTCTAAAAGTCCATATCTAAAAAGAACCTTGGCTTGTTATACAATTCATAGTGTCCATAGGAGTAACTAAGCGCAGAAGAAAGTTACCCATAGGAGCTTTGTAAATATGAGCACTGTACCGGGTTGAAGACTAGCACCCAAGCAGCATTCACAATAAGACAACAGTGAGTTGAGTATCAGAGCTACTTTGAACCATCTGTTTTCATGTAAACCAGTGGAACCATTCTAGGTGTAGCAAAAGCAATTGTGATTCTTTTCACAATTGTGGGGAAGGTAGATTGTTGTTAAGTGCCGTTGAGTCATTTCTGACTCATAGTAACCCCATATACAGTTTCCGAGGAGTGGCTGGCAATATTGAATCACTGACCTTGTGGTTCAAACTGACCTTGCACATTAACCCACAGTGCCACACCAGGACTCCGGGGAAGGTAGATAAGGAGAGCAAAAGCATGTGTCTGATAATGCAATTTAATCCAATTGTTAATTTTATAATATCTATCTACATGAGTAGCGTACTGGTTACGAATCAGGCTGTGAACCTTAATGTCAGCAGTTTGAAACTACCAGCTGTTCCGCGAGAGAAAGATGAGGCATTCTGCTCCTCTAAAGATTTATAGCCTCAGAAACCCTGTACAGGGTTGCTATGAGTCGGAACCAACTCCATAGCACATAACAACATCTACATGAGTAAGCACAGGTCTACAAACCACAAGCTTGGCAGTTTGAGCCCACCAGCCACTCCACAGGAGAAAAAATGAGACTTTCTGCTCCTGCAAAAATATATAGCCTTGGAGATCCTATACAGGGTCTCTGTGAGTTGGAACTAAGTTGACGGATCTTAACAACCATCACCACCACCACCAAATCTACATAGGTAAGTGCACCGTATAGCTGCAGTCTTTCAGGGATCTCCAGTAAGCTTTTAATGGGGATTAGGTAGCAATTGGTTTAAAATTATACATTCTAGAAAGTGCTTGGCATCTGCCTTTTCTATTTTTCTAGTTAGAGATCCACAAAGGTTTAGTGAGTCTCCAACCTCCAACCTTTCAGGTAGCAGCTGATCACATTAACCTGGGTGGTGTAAATGCTCAATTGCTAACCGAAAAGTTAGAAGTTTGAGTCCACCCAGAGGCATTTCTGAATAAAGGCCTGATGATCTACTTTTGAAAAATCAGCCACTGAAAACCCTGTGGAGCACAGTTGTTGCTCTGACACACATGGAGTTGTCATGAGTCGAAGCTGACTGGATGGCAGCTGGTTTTTAAGGTTTAGTGAGTAAGCTAGAAAACCGCCCAGCTGGAGATGATGTTGGCATCCTCTCTGGAAAGTGAAGTGGCCTCACAATGACACAAAGGTGTAGTGACTAGCACAGCCAGAGTCCCTGCTCAGATGTCCTGAGACATTGGCCCTGATGATGCAGTGTGAGGTGTGCAGCTATTTGGCAATCTCACTAAAGCCCCTATAGAGATGAGTAGACAAGAGGTGGAAGGAGTTACCGGTGTGGCTATGAAAGCAGTTCTTCTTCCTATACGTTGCATGTCCGTGACCACATGGTGATCGTCCTGGGTCACCTTTTGTGCTTCCTTTCTCCCATGTTGCTCTTCCTTTGCCACATGTTGGTCTTCCTTTGGAAATATCAAGACCTTCTTTTTTTTCGTCACAACAGGTGATGTACTTATGGAGGGTGTGTGCGGTCTTGAAATTGATATACTTTTGGGTGACACCCTGCGCCCTGTGGGCCATGGGGACAAAGAGGCGTCTCTTCCCTGGGATGCTTTTGTGCCCTGGGACACAAACAAGAAACAACTTTGTTACTCTTGCTTTGTTCTCGGTCTTCAGATTTGTTATCAGTCCCTTTCTTTTTTTTCCCCCTTTCCCTCCTCTCCTGGAGCTGGAATTCCCGAGATGATGTTTTCAATCTCAAAGAGGATGGCTCTTTCCTGTATTCTAGTCCCCACCCTGGTCCTGATTTAATTGACAGGTTGGACCCAGTTCTCCACACCTCCTAAGAATCCAAGTGTGTGAAGAAAATCTTTCCAAAGAGCAATGCTCTTTGGAGGCCTCAGGAAGGCGGGATCTTTTTGGAGTGGATGAAATGGTAACTTGAGGTTTATATGTTATTTGTAAATAAGGGAGTATATACAGTAAGTAGGAAGGAGCTATGGTAGCGTAGTGGTTACGAATCGGGCTGCAAACCTTAAGGTAACTGGTTCAAAACTACCAGCCGCTCCGTGGGAGAAAGATGAAGCTTTCTACTCCCGTAAAGATTTACACCCTCGGAAACCTTGTACAGGGTCGCTATGGGTCGGAACCGACTCGATGGCACTTAACAACAACAACATACAGTAGGAAGGAACCTAATGAGGTAGAACGTTAGCCTAAGGATCAGTATTGCCAGGGTAACACTTTCACTCTCCTAAAATCTGACTTGAGGCCCTATTGTGGCACTGTAGGATAAGCACTGGACTGTTAACTTCAAGTTTGATGATTCAAACCCACTAGTCACTCCTCGGAAACACTATACAGGTTCACTATGCGTTGGAACTGACTCAATACTACTTACCAACAACAACAACAAAGCTTAGTGTGGGATCCTGTTGTGCCACTGTAGGATAAGCACTGGACTGTTAACTTCAAGTTTGATGATTCAAACCCACTAGTCACTCCTCGGAAACACTATACAGGTTCACTATGCGTTGGAACTGACTCAATACTACTTACCAACAACAACAACAAAGCTTAGTGTGGGATCCTGTTGTGCCACTGTAGGATAAGCACTGGACTGCTAACTGCAGGGTCGGCAGTTCAAATCTACCACCTGCTCCTCGGAAACCCTATACAAGTTTACTATGAGTTGGAACCGACTCTATGACACTTAACAACAACAACAATGACAAAGCCTGGCTTGCTTTCTCTTCTGCTTGCCCCCTCACCCACTCCTTCTCACTGCCCTGGACAGTCCCTAGAACTCCTGCCCATGCCTCTTGATGCACTCTCAAGCATTTTTGTTTCAAACTCAGTCTTTATCTTCAAAATGCCACAGCTTGTTGGGCAACGCAAAGCTGCATTATAGTATGTAGATATTCTTCAACCCAGATGCCCCAATGCCAGAAGCAGAAAATTAAAACAGTAATCATAATAATTAAAATGCAAACCTTGATGCTAAAGTTCTCACTTTTTTTTCTTGCTTCCATGTCTTCTTTGTGTTTAGTAATCTGCAAAAGTAAAGGCCCATGTTATTTGTTATCATCTGCAAGGATCAAAAAGGAGGATTTTCTAGAAAACTTCCTTAAACAACGAAAGAGCAACATCTTTAATCATTGGTCTGCCAAAACTATGATGGAGATAGGACTTACAAGAATTAGAAAATTGTTACAACCAGGAAAAAA
>NW_006408655.1:8896941-8898346 GCF_000296735.1 Chrysochloris asiatica
CTTCATAAGGCAAAGAGGAATATTGTTTGATTGTTATCTAAAAGGTTGGAGGTTCAAATACACACAGTGACTCCAGGAGGAAAAAATGTGCAATCTACTCCTAAAAAGGCTAAAAAACCCTGTAGGGCAGTTCAACTCTATTACATGGGGCTATTATGACCAAGAATAGACTGGACAGCACCTAACAACAACAATCAGAAGTGAACAGAAATAAGTAATATTGTAAATATTTTAAGTCCTTGTTGTTGTTAAATTAAGTGTCATCAAGTTGGTTCCAACTTAGTGAATCTGGATAGGGTTTCTGAGGAGCCTCTGGTGGGTTTCAACTGCTGACCTTGTGGTTAGCAGTCCTGTGCTTAACCTGCAGCACCACATTAGGTGGCCTTAGCACTTACTTGTTGATTCTTTGAAGCACAATGAAGATTATAGAGAAACATGCATTATTTGCCTATATGGTGATAATACATTACAGATACTCCCTGGGTTATGAACATCTGATATCTGTACCACCTGTAATCATGAAATCAACCCCTGTGAAGTCAATTATATTGAAGTACAAACAATGGTTCATAACAAATGGACTCTACTTTTCAATGCACATCAAATCATTATAATTATTATTGTATGGCTATGTTAAAGATGTTTTAGTGAATCTGGAAGTGGTTTTTGTTCTTTAAAGTTTTTATTGTGAATTGAGAGAAAGTTTACAGGGCAGATCATCAGTTTTACATTCAACAAATCATACACTTTGTTTCATTGCAATGGTTATAATCCCCTCCATGTACCGTCAGTTAACAGTATTTCTCCCTTATTCCTTTTAGCTCTTTTTTTTAACACTCAGGCATATATAATATTTACACCACCAAAGGGCACATTCTGCAAGTCTGCCTCCTGGCTGCCAGCTCTCAGTCCCTGTCTTTCCATGAATCTAGAGTCCTCAGTTCCCTATCTTCATGTCCCCATCTCTGCCTCCATCTCTGGTGTCACTGCTTCTCTGGATAGGGTCCTGCATTCTGCTTGTGTTCTTCTCCCTTGATGGTCCTAGAATCCTCTGTTTCTGGCCTGTAAGATTAACTACTCCCCCATTTTTGTTACAAAACTCCTATAAATTTTTCTTATTAATAATCATGTTAAGTATTTCTTTTTCTGTTTTTTATTGACCATATGTCTTTAATTTTCCATAAAACATTTATATCTTTCATCTAGTTTTCTATTTAGCTCTTTGCATATACTGTAAATTTGACCCAGTTAGTTGTGAGGATTTTTGTTTTCTTTACATTGAGATGTAATCCATACTGAAGACTGTGGTCTTTGATCTTCATCAGTAAGTATTTCAAGTCCTCTTCACTTTCAGCAAGCAAGGTTGTATCATCTGCATATCGCAGGTTGTTAATGAGTCTTCCTC
>NW_006408655.1:8898446-8916361 GCF_000296735.1 Chrysochloris asiatica
CCTCCAATCCTGATGCCACGTTTTTCTTCATATAACCCAGCTTCTTGGATTATTGGCTCAGCATACAGGTTGAATAAGTATGGTTGCATATCGCAAGTTGTTAATGAGTCTTTCTCCAATCTTGATGCCACATTTTTCTTCATATAACTCAACTTCTTGGATTATTAGTTCAGCATACAGATTGAATAAGTATGGTGAAGGAATACAACCCTGTTGCACACCTTTCTTAATTTTAAACCATTCAGTGTTCTCATGTTCTGTTCAAACAACTGCTTCTTGGTCCGGGTACAGATTTTTCATGAGCACAGTTCAGGAATGCTCATACTTCGCAATGTTGTCCATAGCTTGTCATGATCCACACAATCAAAGCCTTTATGTAGTCAATAAAGCACAGGTAAACATCTTTCTGGTATTCTTTGCTTTCATTCAAAATCCATCAGACATCAGCAGTGATAGCCCTCATTTCACGTCCTCTTCTGAATCTGGCTTGAACCTCAGGAAGTTCTCTGTCAATGTATATTTGCAGCCATTTCTGTGTTACCTTTGCTAAAATGTTATTTTGTTATCTCTTATTTGGCCATCCTTTTCCTGGTAATTTCTTGGAGGTTTTTTGTTTTTGTTTTTAATTAATTTATTTCTTTTTATTAAAGTTGTTTTTTTGTGAATTGAGTGATAGTTTACAAGTGAGAACATTGGTTTTATACTCATTGTTTCATTGCAATGATTACAATCCCCTCTGTGGATCATCATTCAACAGTATTTGCTTCTATTCCCTCTGTTTTTTGTTTTTCTTTGTTTTGCGGGGGGAGGGGGGTGTATACAAAACACTCAGGAATATATAATCATTTAAACAACCAAAGGGCACATTCTGCAAGCCTGCTTTGGAGTTGTTTTTTTTGTCATTGTCTATTGGCTGTTCCATGTTATAGTTCCCTGTGTGGAATATAGCAGAGGCATGAATGAAATTCAGAGGGCTCACTGGTGTTATTCTTCAAGTCCTAGAGTCTCTAGATAATTCATTTTCTTTCCATCTTTCAGAGTCATGCTATACCTGTCTAATGTGCTATGTCCAGAGGTCTTTCCATTGTAAGAGGGAAGATCTGGGAGAGCTAGGCTTATACTTTGTTGATGTAACCAGAAGTCACATACACACTCAGTTTTTAAGTGTGCAAAAGATTTGTACAAACACTTCACAAAACAAAAATCTATGAATGACAAATAAGCACATAATAGTGTTCAACACCATTAGTTATTACAGAAACACAAATAAAAAACACAACGTCATACCAGTACACACCTCATAGTATGAATAAAATTGAAAAGGCTGAAAATACCTAATGTTGGCAAGGATATGGCACAAGCTTATTGCCATACCTTGGTAGTGTGAATTTAAAATAGTAAAAATGATCTGACAGTTTTTTATAAAACCAAACATACATTTGTATTATGATCTAGCAATTTCACTCCTAGCTGTTTAATCAAGTGATATGAAAATATAAGATTTTGACCAAAGTATTCATAGCAGCTTTATTTATAATAGCCCCAAACTAGAGACAGCTAAGGGATCTGTCAATAGTAGGATAAAAGTCCAGTATAGTCACAAAATGGAATTCTACTCAACTACAGTGATGATGAAAATAAACTACTAATAAGTAAGGCACTATGGATAAATTTCAAAAACTACAAGTGAAAGAAACATGAAAAGATGCTCAGCTTTATTAATCATCAGAGACGTATAAATCAAAGCCTCAACAAGGTACCATTTCATGCTCACTAGAATGGAGTCCTAGTGTGGTGTTGTAGAATAAGCACTGGACTGCTAACTACATCATCAGTGGTTCAAACCCATCAGCTGCTCCTTGGAAACCCTATACAGGGTTGCTATGAGTGTGAACCGATGGCACGTAACAACAACAGAATGACTAGTATTAAAACAAAACAACAATAGCATAGGAAATAATAAATGTTAGCAAGGATGTGGGGAAATTGGAATCCTTATACATTGCTGGTTGTAATGCAAAATGGCACAGCCATTGTGGAAAACAGTGTGAGAGTTCCTCAAAAAAGTTTTTTAAAGGACTACTATATGTGACCCATTAATTCCACTCTTAGGTATATGCTCAAAAGCATGAAAGCAGAATCTTAGAGATTTGTACACTGCTATCCATTGCACAGTAGCCAAAAGGTGGGAACCATCTAAAATGTCCATTAGCAGTGGCCATCCAAGGCAAAGCTATTGGCCTCTGTTTACCTGGAGGAACAGAGGAAGGAGAATCAGGACTAGGAGGAGGAACTCTGGTAGTATAGTGGTTATGAATCGGGCTGTGAACCACAAATTCAGCAGTTTGAAACTACCAGCTGTTCTGAGGGAGAAAGATGAGGCTTTCTGCTCCCATAAAGATTTACAACTTTGGAAAACCTGTACAGAGTCGCTATGAGTCAGAACCGGCTTACATGAGACCACAAAATCTGGAAGGTGTCAGGTTACCACTCCTGAATATTTGACTAGAGATTTTGTGAACAAATTCTGATTAAAAGGGGGAATATATAGAATAGAATTTCAAATTTTCCTGGGTCTGAACTTTCTGGAGCCTTGGAGAGTGGATGAAGCCCTGAAAATAGAAAGTGCTGAATTGGTGTGTGTTTTTGTTGTATATATCTTCAACAACAAAAGAAATAACATTCACGGGGGAAAAGAGTAAAAGAAACCTTACACAAATGAGTATATGCAACATAATCCTGTTTATATAATGTTTTAGAACAGACAAAAGTAATCTATGATGGACTTACACCTATGGATACAGTAGCTCAAAAGAGGAAACAAATCCCTGCTGCAAGAACTATTCCCACCCCCTCCACACAAAGAGTAGACAGGGATGGGCAACTTGGACATTGGCTACCCAAAATGGGGGGAGGGATACAAAGGTAAGAAGTGACTGGCTTACAAGCTTTTAAGAGGGAACCTAGATCCAGAGGGCATGGAGGAAGGTAGAATCTCCAGTGAACAGTATCCAGCCTGTCCAGGAAGGGCTGATGAAGCGAAATACAGATGGGTCTCTTGTGATGCAATAGTGAAGAATTGTTATCAGGACTGATTGTGAGGGTTGGAAATGTAAAGGTGGACATTTTATAGCAAGGAGGGGAGTGATTAACTTTACAGTCTAGGAGCGGAGGGCCCTGGGACCATCAATGAAGAAGAGCGGAGAGCGGGACCCTACCCAGAGAAGCTGTGAGGCCTGAGATGGAGGCAGAGAAGATGACGTGAAGAGATGGAGTGGCTGGGGACTTGAGATCCAGAGAGGAAAAGGGACTGCATGCTGAGGACCATGGGGGATGGGGGGAACGGGCTTGCAGGGTATACCCTTTGGTTGGGTGATGATGCATGGATGGGATGGTAACTATGGCAATGAAATGATGTATGATAGAATGCATGTAAAACTAATGTTCTCCCATGTAAACCATCACACAATTCATAATAAAACATTTATTAAAAAAAAAAAAGTAATCTATGATGAAACAGCAGAATAGCCATTGTCTCTGGGGAAAAGGGTGGTGAATCCTTGGGAAGGGTCATTAAAGAATCATTCTGGGGTGAAAGTAACATTTTATATGTTGATTGGAGTTTGGATTAAAGGAGTGTGTGCACTTGTTAAAATTCATCAAATGGTGCATTTAAGGTTTATGCAGCTAACTGTTTGTAAACTTTATTTTTAAAATGATAAATTGTAAAGATACATTGCACTCTAATTAATGATGTGTTTATGGGATGTGTACTAATGTTTGCACCTTATTTTAAAATAAGGCTGATTAACAGATGAATGTTGTTGTTGTTAGGTGCCAACAAGTTAATTCTGACTCATACGACTAAATGGGGCTGAGTAGAGCAGCCCCATAGGGTTTCCTATGATTCTTAGTCCTAGGAATAGGCTATATTCCTGGTGAGTGGTCACCAGGTCTTTTCTACTGTGGAGTTGTTGGGTAAGTTTGAACCACTGGCCTGACAGTTAGCAACTGAGCAGTTAACCATTGTACCACCAGATTCTAGCCATCTGATATATTTATATTTAGAAAGCAAAATGTTAGTGGTAAAATTTAGATAGTGTATATAGGTATTCACTAAATTTTTTTTTTTTTTATGTTTGAAAATCTCATAGTAAATGTTAGAGAGAAAAGGTTGCCATGGCGATCGTGTGGACATTGGACAAGAAAATTCCAGTTAAGACACTATAACCATGGCAAACTAGAGAAAAGCAGTTTATAGCTTAAAGGAGAGAATGGGAGTAGAACAATAGAGACAGAAATAAATTGATGGATGTAAATGTCCATCTGGAAGGAATTGACTAGATTTTTCTATTGTTGTTGTTGTTAGGTGCCATCAAGTACATACAGAATCATAGCGACCTTATGCACAGCAGAAGGAAACACTGCCCGATCCTGGGCCAACGTCACTACTGTTGCCACGCTTGAGTCCATCGATGCTGCCACTTGGCCAATCCATCTCGTTGAGGGTCTTTCTCTTTTACTCTGATCCCCCACCTTACCAAACATGATATCCTTCTCAAGCGACAGGTCGCTCCTGACAATGTGTCCGAAGTATGAGAGACGAAGTTTGGCCATCCTGGCCTCCAAGGAACACTCTGGTTGCACTTCTTCCAAAACGGATCTATTGGTTCTTTTGGAAGCCTATGGTGCTTTCAATATTCACTGTCCAGCTTTTGCAATATGAGATTTTTCTATTAGGTAGTGGTAATGATAGTGATGGTGTTGGTGGCATTGAACACCAAGGGAAGGAAAAAAAA
Source organism: Chrysochloris asiatica (assembly GCF_000296735.1). Taxonomy (NCBI): domain Eukaryota; kingdom Metazoa; phylum Chordata; class Mammalia; order Afrosoricida; family Chrysochloridae; genus Chrysochloris; species Chrysochloris asiatica. The sequence goes on from NW_006408655.1 coordinate 8,903,246, forward strand.
TCAAGGCTGACTCTGAGGATTCTAGGTGGTGAGATCGTTTTCTGAGCTGAGGAATACTGAGGTGGAAAATGAAATCTAATAGCTTTTTGATATAACTAGCAAGAGTAAATGTTTAATAGATACCTAGACTTGTAAGACTAGAATGCTAAGGAAAGCTATGGACTAGAAATATAAATTAGAAAGTCCCCAGAATACAGATGATGTAGGACTGTATAAGTCACCCAGGAAGAGAATACTTAGAAGAGAAGAAAGAGCCCAACATACTAAGCCTGAAAAAATCCAACTCTAAGAAGATCTAAAGTAGAAGAGAATCAGCAACATAAACTGAGGATGAGAGAATGGGGAGGCTAGAGGAAAACTAGGAGTAAGACATAAAAGAGAGGAAGGAGAAGAGAAAGCTGTTTCAAGAAAGGAAAAAAAGGTAAACACTGTGGGAAGTGATGAGAAGGGAAAGACTGGGCAATGTGCAGATCACATGGGATTTTATCAAGAGTAGTTTCAGCACAATGAGGTGAAGAGCATGCAAGTGAGACTGGAGTAGATTAAACGATTAGGTAATGAGGTTGTGGATATAGAAAACACTGGAGATACTTGTTTGTAAAGAGGAATGGAGAAATGTTGTTACAGCTACAGAGGAACTTTTGAGGATGAGAGAATAGAAAACATTTGTTTGATGAAAAGAATGGCTTAGTAGGGAGAGGGAATTGATAAAGTTAGAGCAAGAAAAGACATTAATAGGGACTCTGGATAGATGACAGATCTTTATCTTGTGATAGGAAGGGAGGAAAACCAGTAGAGCATTAACATATTAATTGTTCAGATATTAAATATGAATCTAGGCAAATTGCACATTGTCAAAAATTAAATGGAATACATAAAAATCTATATCCTAGGCATTAGCTGAAATGGACTGAGATTGGCCATTTTTAATCTGACAATCATATGGTTTACTATGCAGGGGATGACAAACTGAAGAGAAATGGTATAGCATTTATCATCAAAAATAGCATTTCAGGATCAATCTTGAAGCACAACAATGTCTGTGACAGGATATTGGAAGTGCCATGGGCTGCCAAAAGAACCGATAGATCCGTTTTGGAAGAAGTACAGCCAGAGTGCTCCTTGGAGGCCAGGATGGTCAAACTTCGTCTCTCATACTTCGGACATATTTTCAGGAGGGACCAGTCACTTAAGAAGGATATCATGTTTGGTAAGGTAGAGGGTCAGAGAAAAAGAGGAAGACACCCAACGAGATGGATTGACTAAGAGGCAGCATCGATGGGCTCAAGTGTGGCAACAATTATGAAGTTAGCCCAGGACAGGGCAGTGTTTTGTTCTGTTGTGCATAGGGTCGCTATGAGTTGGTACCAACTCAGTGGCACATAACAACAACAACAATATAGACATGGACCTCACCAAATGGAAGAAACAAGAATCAAATTTACTACATCTTTGGGAAGAGAAGGTTGAAAAGCTCAATATCAAAAGCCAAAACAAGGCCAGGGGCTGACTGTGGAACAGATCATCAGTTGATTATATATGCAAGTTCAGAATGAGGCTGAAGAAAATGAAAAGAAGCCCATGAGAGTCAAAATATGAACATGCAAATTTAGAGATCATCTTAAGAACAGCTTCGACACCCTAGACACTAACATCTGAAGACCAGAAGAGCTGTGGATGACATGAAGAACATCATCCAGGAAGAAAGGAAAAAGTCACTAAAAAGAGAGAAAAGAAAGAAAAGACCAATAGGATGTCAGAAGAGACTCTGAAACTTGCTTTCCAGTGCAGCAGTGTTAAAGTGAATGGAAGAAATATAGAAATAAAAGAGTTCAATAGGAAATTTCCAAGGGCAGCTTGAAAAGACAAAGTCAAGTGTTATAATGAAAAGTGCAAAGACCTGGAGTTAGAAAACCAAACGAGAAGAACATGTTCAGCATTTCTCAAGTTGAAAGAACTAAAGAAAAATTCAATACAGAAAGCATAAAAAATTAAAAAAAAGATAGAAAGAATACACCAAGTCACTATACCAAAAAGAAATGATCAATGTTTAGTCATTTCAACAGTTAGCATATGCTGAAGACACAAGGATACTGAAGGAAGAAGTCCAAGCTGCACTGAAGACATTGGCAAAAAACAAGGCTACAGGAATTGAGAGAATGCAAATTTAAAAATTTCAATAAACTGGAGGCAATCACTTATCTATATCAAGAAATTTGGAAGATAGTTACCTGGCCAACTGACTGGAAGAGATCCATATTTGTGCCCTTTCCAAAGAGTGGTGACCCAATGGAATGTGGAAGTCATTGAAGAATAGCATTAATAATCCATGTAGTAAGAAACAATTTTGCTAAAGATCATTTGAAAACAGCTGCAACAGTACATTGACGGGGAACTTTCAGAAACTCCAGCTAGATTCAGAAGAGGACATGGAACTAGGGATATCATTGCTGATATCAGATGGATCTTAGATAAGAGTAGAGAATATCAGAAAGATGTATACTTGTGCTTTATTGACTATGCAAAGGTTTTTGACCGTATGGATCATGACAAGCCATGGATAACATTGTGAAGAATGAGTATTCCAGAACACTTAATTGTGCTCACGAAGAACCTGTACAAAGACCAAAAGGCTGTCATTAGAATAGAAAAAGGGAATACTGAATAGTTTAAAATCAGGAAAAGTGTGCTCCAGGGCTATATTCTTTCACTATACTTATTCAATCTGTATGCTGAGCATTCTGTAAAGAAGAATGTAGCATCAGGATTGGAGGAAGATGCATTAACAACCTGAGATATGCAGATGATACAATCTTGCTTGCTGGAAGCGACAAGGACTTAAAATATTTACTGTTGAAGATCAAAGACCACAGACTTCAGTATGAACTACACCTCAGTGTAAAAAAAAAAAAGAAAGAAAATCTTCACAACTGGACAAAATAAATAACATCATGATAAATGGAGAAATATTGAAGTTGTCAGAGACTTCATTTTTATTGAAACCACAATCAACCATCATGGTAGCAGCAGTCAAGAAAGCAAACAACATATTGCATTAGGCATGTCTGGTGCACAATACTTCTTTACAGTGTTCAGAAGCAAAGATATCAGTTTGAATACTTAAGATAAGCCTGACTCACGTCATGGCATTTTCAAAACGCTCATATACTTATGAAAGTTGGACAATGAATAAGGACGACCCCAGAAGAATTGATGCATTTGAATTATGATGTTGGAGAAGAATATTGAAATTTCCATGGACTGCTACAAGAAGAACAACAAAAGCTGTGTTGGAAAACGGTATAATCAGAATGCTCCTTAGAAGCCAGGATGGCAAAACTTTGTCTATCATACTTCAGACATGCTATCAGGAAAGACCAGTCAGTCCCTGGAGAAGGACACCATGCTTGGTAACGTGGAGGGTCAACGAGAATGAGGAAGACCCTCAATGAGATGGAATGGTACAGTGGCAGCAGCAATGGGCTGAAGTGTAACATCAGCTGTGAGGATGGTGAAGGACCGTTCTGTTGTGCATTAGGTTGCTATGAGTCAGAACTGACTTGATGGCACCTAACAATGACAACAAATACTCACTAATAAATCAATCAACATTTGGCTTAGGCACTATTGTATGCTAGGCATTTCACTGGCCTCTCAAAAATGTCAAGTAATAAATGACACATATTCCCTGCCCTCAAAAGTGTAGATTCTAGTGGCAAATGAGTTTTAAAAAGGATTCGGTTTTTCTTAAAATAAAAATATTTTGGAATTGCAAATGTAAATGAGAAAGCATAATGCCAAGATGAACATCTTATTTGAGAAAGAGAGTAATGCCGATACTATTATGGCATCCTGTGTGGTTGTTACCAATTCCATACTACCCTCCCAGCCTCCTGCATTTTGCATTGTTTCCTTTATTTGGTGGCATAGTGGGTGACATGCTAGGCTGCTAACCACAAAGTCAGAGATTCAAGTTCATTTGTTGCTCCAAGGGAGAATGATGAGGCTGTCTGCTTCCATAAAGATTTAGTCTTGGAAACCCTAAGCACTTCTAGTCTGTCTTATAGGGTGGCTATGAGCCAGAATCAACTCAATTGCAGTGGAGTTTTGTTTTTGTTTTTAGCCTTTTCTTGATAATCAATTTTTGTAAATGTTACTGCTGTTAAGTACTATCAAATCAGTTGCAGGCATATAGTTTTACTTCATTTACATTCCTAAACAATATGCAAATTTAATTTTGGTTATCTCTGAAACTTATTTAACATCATAATGTATGTATCCTGTACCAGCTTGCATTTTTCCATTATTTGTGAGAGTAATTCTTATTGTTATGGGAAACAGTACCTTATTAATATTCATTACTTCATGGTCATCAATTGCATGAGTATACCACAATTTATCCATTCTTTGTCAATAGACATTTGGGCAATGTTATTTATTTTTATTTGTTTTATAGTAAAAGGAGTCCTGGTGTGGCGCTGTAGGATAAGCACTGGATTGTTAACCTACAGGTTGATGGTTCACACCCACCAGCCTGTCCTTGGAAACTCTATACAAGGTCACTATATGTCAGAACCAACTCAATGGAAAAACAACAACAGCATAGATAACAGAGCTTTGAGAATCCATGCACGGGTCACTTCAGACACAGACTAGAGTTCTGACTGGTACATTCCTAGGAGTGGAACTGCAGGTTGCATATTAAGAGGATGCTCAACTTCAGAAGATAGCACAAAATTGCTTTCAAAAAGGTTTTGTGCCATCTTACACACTTCCTAGCAGGTTATGAGAATCTCTAATCCATATTGTCACCAATTTGGCTGTTATTTTATTATCCATGAACTTCAACATGTTTATATTTATTGGTCATTGAGTTTCTTCTTCTGTCCAGTGCTTGTTAAAGAGTGTTGTCCTTTTCCTATTGGTTTGTCTTTTTCTAAATGATCTGTAATAGCTATTTTTACTCTCTTGATAATGTTGTTGTTAAGTGCTATTGAGTTGGGTCTGAGCCACAGCGACCCTGTATAGGGTTTCTGAGGAGCAGCTGGTAAGCTTGAACTGCTGACCTTGCAGTTCAAATGGCTTTGAAGTCTGGCACATTAACCCCAGGACTCTGCTCTTGATGGTAAGTTTGCTAAAATACAAGTGGTGACAATGTATTCTCCAAATTCACGGCTAGATGAAATTATTACAATCATGTCAGTTATGGACCAAATTTCACTTTCCCTAATTGTTTAATCAAATGCTAGGCATCTTTTATTGAATGCATTATTTTATTTATTTATTTTTAACTTTTTATTGTGAATTGAGTGAAGATTTACAGAGAAGATCATCAGTTTTATATTCAACAAATCATACACTTTGTTTCATTTCAATGGTTGCATGTAACAACAGTTATCTCATTTACTGTTTGTGGTTCTTATTTCCATTCACCCTCCTTCCCATCTCTACTCTACTTTGTCCTTAGGTATATAAATGTTTGACCTTTCCATGGTAAGCATACTGTGTTAGTGTTGTTGTCCCCCATATATACCTATTAATTGCTTGGCTGAACATTGGGCCACAAGGGTGAGTTCCTTTCCAGGCCTGAAGAGTGGCCAAGGGTCTTTCTGACCAGTAAACCCAGTCTTTAAAAAAAAAAAAAAAAAACTAATTTATTAAAAAAAAAAATTTGAGTTTTGTTTCACATTTTCTCTCACTCTATTCAGGACTCTCTACTGTGATCCCCTTCAGAGCAGTTAGTGCAGTAGCTGGGTATCATCTAGTTTTTCTGGTCTCAGAGTTGTGGAAATTAATGTTTACATGTTCCATTAATCCATTGGATTAATAGATTCTAAGGAGCTCTGGTAGCGTAGTGGTTACGAATCGGGCTGCGAACCTTAAGACCAGCAGTTCGAAACTACCAGCCGTTCCCGGGAGAAAGATAAGGCGTTCTGCTCCCGTATAGATTTACAGCCTTGGAAACCCTGTACAGGGTCGTTATGGGTCGGAACCGACTCGACGGCACTTAACAACAACAACAAGTGTCTTCTAATCTTATCATTCTGCTTTCTTCTGCACAATGAGACACCATGGCTGCATTTTAGATGGCTGCTCATGAGCTTTCAAGATTCCAGATGCGACTCACCAAAGTAGGATATAGTACCTTGTCTATGTGGACTTGAACACATTATTAATCCCATGGATTTACATTACTCAAATATATTGAGTATTCACATATGTTTGAGTTTCCTTTTGGATATTGTATTTTATTTCAGTAGTCTCTGTTCCAGTCCCACAATGAGCTAATTGCTTTAGATATACGAGGTGAGTAAAAAATTATCCACAGTCCAGTTGTATTAAAATGCCCATCCATGTCCACGACTGATGATACCATGTGAAATCATTTTGTCAAATAGATGAATTACAGCGGATTATATGGCAAATCATTTGCAAATTAGCCATGACTCTCCCTATGAAAGAATCCCTGGCAGACTTGGATTTCAAAAAGCTTGTGCAAGATAGGTACAGAAACAACTCACAGAAGAACATAAACAGAAGTATTAGAGCACCTGCAAACAAAATTTGGACCGAACTCAAAGGAAGGTAAAAGTTACTTTTAAAAACTGCTACTGGTAACAAGACATAGATTCATCACTACAAACCTGAGAGTAAATGACAGAGTATGGAATAGAAACATTTTCCATCACTGATGAAGAAAAATTCCAAAAGTCAACCATTAGCTGGAAAATTGATACTTAGATTTTTCTGAGATTCTCAAGGGCCAGTATTGGAATACTATCAGCAAAAGTGTTCAACAATCAACAGTGCTCATTACAGTGAGAGGCTCACTGAAGAGCCGAAGCCTAGATTTCAGATTAAATGCAGAGGACTGCTATCCAAGGGTATTGTAATCTTGCATGGCAATGCACGTTCCCACACCTCTGTCCACACTGTAGACACTGTGTGCAAACTTCCTTCTGAGGTGGTAAAGCATCCTCCCCTATAGAACATTCACCTGTTTGTTTCTCTGTAAGCAGCCCTTTAATGATGAAGATTCACCTCTGATGAAGAAGTGAAAATAGTAGTGCACTCATGGCATGAAGCTCAGCCTAAAATATTTTTTTAATAAGAGAATATGAAAACTTGTTTACAGATCTGGTAGCGTAGTGGTTACAAATCGGGCTGCTAACCTCAAGGTCGGCAGTTCGAAACTACCAGCAGTTCGTGGGAGAAAGATGAGGCTTTCTGCTCCCATAAAGATTTACAGCCCTGGAAACTCTGTACAAGGTCGCTATGAGTCGGAACCAACTCCATGGCACATAACAACAACAAAGTGTATTGAAAAGCAAGATTATATTTTAAAAATGATGTATTTGTCTTCTCTAAAAGTTAATTAAAATAAATTCTACAGCAAGAGTGTGAATAATTTTTTACTCACCCCTGTATATTAATAATTTACAGAAGTCATTCCCCACCATTCTATTATTTTAAAAGTTTCCTAATTATTCTTTGTCATTTGCTCTTACATAATAATTTTAGAATAAGCTTTAAAATGCCACAAAAATTTTGCAGGAATTTGATTGGCACTTTCTTGGGTACAGGTCAGTTTGGGGAACAGCTGATATCTGCATAATATTGAATTCACCTACTTGTGACTAAAGGAGCTCTGGTAGTGTAGTGGTTACGAATCGGGCTGTGAACCGCAAGGTCAGCAGTTCAAAACTACCAGCTGTTCTGTGAGAGAAAGATGAGGCTTTCTGCTCCTGTAAAGATTTACAACCTCGGAAACCCTGTGCAGGGTCGCTATGAGTCAGAACCGACTCCACGGCACATAACAACAACAACAGTACTCTTTCCCAAAGATGCTGCACCATTTTACATTTCCATTAGCAGTGCATAATGGTTAAATTTTCCCCACTTTCTCATGAACACATTAGTTTATGTTTTTCTAAGAATAGCCATCATAGTGTTTATGAGGTGGTATCTCAATGTGGTTGTAATTCATAGTTCCCTCATGACTCTTGGCCCTGGTGTGCTGCTGTAGGATAAACATTAGACTGCCAACCACAAGGTCTGTAGTTCAAACCCACCAGCAATCCTTCAGAAGCCCTATATAAGGTATCTGTGCTGTGAATCAGAATCGACTCGAAGGTATTTAATAACAATGGCAAATGACATCAACCATTTTTGAATGTAATTGTTGGTCAGCTGTGTATCTGTTTGGGAAGAATGTCTATTCAAGTCCTGGCCCATTGTTTGTCTTTTTGTTGTTAAGTTGTAGGAGCTTATTATACATTCAGAATGTTAAATCCTTAACATATACATGCGTTTGTTGTTAAGTGAAGTTCCAACCCATATCAACCCTGTATAGGGTTTCTGAGGAGTGACTGGTGAGCTTGAACTGCTGACCTTGCTGTTCAAATGGACTTTGCAGTCCAGTGCATTAACCCACAGCATTACACCAGGGACTCATTATATATATATATATATATACACACACACACATACATACACATATATATTGGAATTGGTGTGGTGCTGTAGGATAAGCACTGGACCCCAAGGTTGGCTCAAACCACAAGGTCATTGGTTTAAACTCATCAGCCATGGATGTGGACAGGCATTTTAATATAACCATAGTATGGATAATTTTTGACTCACCCTCCTGTGTGTGTGTATAGGCTCATTTCTAAACTCTCAATTCTGTTCTGTTGGTCTATACATCTATCCATATAGCTGTATCACACTGTTTGATTAGTGTAGCTTTAAGCTGTCAAGCTTGTTATATGAGTATATCTTACCATTATAAAATTACAATTTAAAAAATATAAAGTGCTAAGGAATGAATCTAACAAAATATTTGTAACACCTCTCTATAAAAAAGATATAAAACTCTATTGAATGCGGTTATAAAACATAAACAAATGGAAATATGTAACCTAGTCATAATATCATGAAGATATTCATATTAACTGATTGTCCCTGGTAGGTGCATGGATATTATCCTATCACAGACAGAGTTGTATTTCAAGCTAGATCTTGTTATGTGCTTTTGATGATGCATGTTACGTCAGTCCACTTGAATTTGTCAGTCCCAGCATAGTAAAGCATAGGATTTTCTGATTCAGAATGGCCAATGCCAGTCCATTTCAGCTATCTATTGTGTAGGATATGATTGTTATGCATTCCATTTCATTTTTGACAACTTCCAATTTCATAGATTCATACATCATATGTTCCATATTCAGATTATTAATGGGTGTTTGCAGCTGTTTCTCCTCATTTTGAGTTTTGCCCTATCAGTAAATGAAGGTCCTGAAAGCTTTCTCCATTCATATCACCATGCTCAACTCTACTTTGAAGAGGCAGCTCTTCCCCAGTCATATCTGAGTGCCTTCCAACATAAGGGGCTCATCTTCAGGCACTATATCTAACAACATTCTGCAGCGATTTATTAGGTTTTCAGTGGTTAAAACTTTTAACTAGACTGCCTCTCCTTCTTCCTACTCTTAGTCTGGAAGTGGAATTCTATCTACCATCGGTAACCCTGCTGGTATTTAAAGTACTAGTGGTATAGTTTCCAGGAACACATAAGCCACCACAGTATGACAAACTGAGAGATGAGCGGTGGCTTTATGTTGTTGTTGTTAAGTGCTATGGAGTTGATTTCAATGCATAGTGACCCTGTGTAGGGTTTCCAAGGAGCGCCTGGTGATTTTGAATTGCTGTCTTTGCAGTTCAAACCAATCTTGTAGTCCAGCCATTATCCTGCGGCACCACACTTTATGTTGTTGTTAAGTGCTGTAGAGTCGATTCTGACCCATAGTGACCCTATATAGGGTTTCCAGGGAGCAGCTGGTGAGCTTGAACCACTGACTTTGCAGTTCAAACCACAGACTTTGCAGTCTGACACGTTAGCCCACAGCACCACACCAGGACTCCACCACACTTTATAGTAAGTTTTAGAATTGGAGAGAACTAATTGTGCTACTTTGCTTTTCTGTTTCAAGATTGTTTTGGGCTATTTGGGGCCCCTTGGAATTCTATATGAATTTGAGGGTTGACTTTTTCATGAATACAAAGAAAGCTGCTGGAACTTTGACAAGACTTTCCTTGAATCTTCTAATTGCTTTGGGTAATATTGACATTTTAACATATGAAGTCTTCCAATTTGTGATCCCAAAATCTCTTATCATTTATTTAGGCATTCTTTAATTTTGTTCTGCGACGTTTTATAAGGAATCCCTGAGTGGCAAAAATATGTTCAACTACTAGAGTTAAGGTTAGCAGTTCAAACTCAAAGGCTTCTCAGCAGATAGTCCTAGTGATGTGCTTCTAAAAGGTCACAGTCTTGAAAACACTATGAAGCACTTCTGCTGTACACACATGGAGTCATCGAGTCTGAATTCACTTAGCAGAAACCAAAACCAGCAATGTTTTATAATTTTTCAGTGTGGACCATATTTTTATGCAAATAACTTGCCCATTCTGGGGTGTTGTTGTTTTTTGTTTTTTTTTCCCAACTACTAGATCTCCAAACCCACTCCTGCCACTGCAACAAATATTTTCATAGGCACTGCTGTGTTAATTTATTTTACATATTGCTTCAAAAAATTAGTGTAGCTAGCTTACAAAAATACTTGGGGGAGAGGAGAAGTTTGCAACAAAAAACAAAAGTAAAAAAAAAAAAAACACAAAGAACTGAATGTGCATTCCATTTGCACCAAAATACTTGCTTTTCTTCTGCCTGGAATGGTTTTTGGTCCTCAGAATAACGTGGAAAATCTCTACAGCCCTCTGCTTTTCCACCATCTCCCATTCTAGTATGTCCTAGACTGTTGATAGTTCTTCATAGTACAGATGAGTAAATGCCCTTAGGCCAAATTCAACTTAGAATGCTCAGTTCACTTAGGTTTCTCCATTTATGTGTGATTTTGTCCTGGTAATCACTCCCACCCTTTTAAAAAATGTACGTCTTTTTTCAAGATGTTTATTGTACTTTATCTTAAAAATGTAGCTATCTTTTTTTTTTTCAGTGCATTTATAAAGATGTCTATAATATTTTATGAGTATTTTTCCATTGGGAGTTGGTTTCAATTCCTAGCTCATGAGATCATTTAACCTAGTAATCAATATCAGTATGCTTAATTGCAAATGTTTGGGCCCTCATTCCCACAGACCTTAAATTCTGCCTCTGAATTCCTTTCAATACATGTGAATTGATACATCAAATTATATCTGCCTGGTATCCCTGTACTAACAGGTATCACTAGGTCTACAGGTATGAGGGTGACCAACATTCTAGTTTGTCCAGGGCTGGAGGTGTCTTGGGATTAAGATTCAGTATTATAACTAGGGAAGTACTTGGCAAAACCAGGATGTGTTAGTTGGTCATCCTATCAGTGACCGATCATTGCTTTTACCACCAAAAGGAGATGAGACTAATGGGTACAGCCATTTTTTCTCTGGGGAGAAAAAGAGAGCCTTTGCACATTTCCAGGAGAAACAGAGAGACAGTAGCTCTTTCTCCTTACTCATTGGGTTAGTTGGTGTAAAAATGATGTGGCGGGGTCAGGTCTGACCACCTCTGATTTCACAAGAGGGAAGGACAATCCAATTCACCACCAGCCCATGGCAGATTCCTGTGAAGCTGAGGTCAGACATAACACCAACCTCCAGCCTTCCTTAGCAATTCTGACATCAACCATTTCTTTCACAGCACCCTCAATTTCTCAGAAATTTCTCAATTTTTCCATAATTCACTGCAGTGGCCACACAGAACTCACAGACAATATCCATAATTATGAGGTTTATTAGAGAAGTTAACAAGTTGTAATTCAGGATCAGAAATGTACAAGACATTGTTCTTTAATCAGGGCAACCTCTTCTCAGCCATGTCCCTAGGCAGACCTCTCTCTGTTCCTATCCTGTCAGCTCAGCCACATGGTGTCTTGGCCTCTGTCCTGTTTAGGCAATGTTACAAAGCTCTTTTAAGGCTGCCAATAACTGTCCAGAGGTAACTACACTCTTCTATAAGCCTCAGCCCAAAGTCACTCGGCTCTAGTTCAGCAGGTTGACAAACCTAGCTCCTCAGATTGACTATGTGGAGACACTCTACTCCAAAAGTGAACTTCTTGCCCAAAGGCCCTGAGCTTTACTCATTCCATGGGCCAGGAAGCCCACCTCTCTGTCTTGGGCTCAAGCTCTTGGTTCTTCTGCCCTTGCTCCTCCACTACTCCTCTGGTGTGACAGGTCTCTATCACTAGACCTCCTCTTGTCACAAAGATCTTGGGGTACAAAGGATGCACTCCACTCCGGATTCTTCTTTCGTGATGGAAGTAAGATCACCCATTCCTGCTTCTGAGGTGGCTCATTTTCTATCCAGCAAGATGGCAAAATTGACCAATCCCCACATTATAATTCCATGTTTTTACAATCACAATTAACCCTGCTAACAACCACTCACAACAGAGTTATGTGATCCCATACTATCTTCCCTCATCTTCACTTACCCAGACCAATTAGGAAGAAATTGGTGGGAGTTACAAAGACTGTGGCTAGAAGAGTCCCCTTAAGTTAGTCATTCAGTACATCACAGTTAGTCAGTGAAATGACTTGTAGGAATGAACTGAATCGCTGGAAGACCTGCAGGATTCCTGCTGATATTTATGGCATCGATGTGCACCCCTCTCGGCTGAAATCTGGGTGTTACTCATCTTAGAAGAACATTGTTCTGCCCAAGAAGCTCTCATTATATAGTACACTAGGTGGTTCCCGTGCGCCCTATCCAATGTCTCTACAAATACATAAAGTGGGATGGAGGTGGGTTCATCCTGCTACTCTAGCCCTAACTCGCTTCTTGGTGGGAGAATAAAAGATTGGGGGATTATATCCTGTCTGCTCTTTCTCTTCTTGTACATTTTTAATCAACTTGATGCTCACATCACATGCCTTAGTAGTATGTACACAGTGCCCCTTATATAGCATTTAGGAATGCAATAAATATTGTCCATAGTAAGCATTTAGTTTAGTCACCACTTTGTGAAAGATTTAAATAAATGACAATTTCCTAAAATGAAAATCTGGAGCTTTCAGCCTGAACTGGCATTAGTGGCAAAAAAAAAAAAAAAAAAA
>NW_006408655.1:8919166-8925598 GCF_000296735.1 Chrysochloris asiatica
TGACATTCTCTGCTTTCAGCCAAGATCCATCGGATATCAGCAATGATATCTCTCGTTCCACGGCCTCTTCTAAACCTGGCTTGAACCTCTAGAACTTCTCTGCCAATGTATGATTGTAGCCATTTCTGTATTAGCTTTAGCAAAACTTTACTCACATGAGATATCAAAGAGATTGCCCAATGATTTCTGCATTCTGGTGGGTCACCTCTCTCTGGAATGGGCACAAATAGTTGACTTCCAAATTTCTTGGCAGAGATGAGTGAGTGCTTCCTGTGCTGCTTCACTTTCTTGAAATATTTCTATTTTTATTCCATCAATTCCTGGTGCCTTATTCTTTGCCAATTCCTTCAATGCACCTTGGACTTCTTCCCTAAGTATCATTGGCTCTTGATCATATGCTACCTCTTGAAATTGTTGAACATCAACCATTTCCTTTTGGTACAGTGACTTTGTGTATTCCTTCCATCTTCTCTTGATGCTTTCTGCATCATTCAATTATTTGCCCAGAGAATCTTTCAATAATGAAAGTCGAGGCTTGAATTTTTTCATCAGTTCCCCTAGCTTGAGAAATGCTGAGTGTGTTCTTCCCTTTTTGGTTTTCTGATTCCAGATCTTTGCACATTCTATTGTAATATTTGGCTTTATCTTCTCAAGCTGATCTTTGAAATTTTCTGTTCAGCTCTTGGACTTCCTCATTTCTTCCATTTGCTCTAGCATCTCTACACTGGAGAGCAAGTTTCAGTGTCTCTTCTGACATCCATTTTGACCTTTTCATTCTTTCTTGTCTTCTTAATGACTTTTAGCTTTCTTCATGTATGATGCTCTTGATGTCATTCCACAACTCTTTTGGTCTTCGGTCTTTAGTGTTTAATGTATCAAATCTGTTCTTCAGATGATCTCTAAATTCAGGTGGGATATATTCAAGATCATATTTTGCCTCTTGTGGACTTGTTTTCATTTTCTTCAGCTTCAGTTTGAATTTGCATATCAGTAATTGATGGTCTGTTCCACAGTCTGCCCCTGGCTTTGTTTTCACTGATGATATGGAGCTTTTCCATCTTCCCTTTACACAGATGTAGTCAATTTGATTTCTATGTGTTCCATCTGGTGAGGTCCATGTGTATAGTCATCTCTTATGCTGTCTAAAGAAGGTATTTGAACTGAACAAATCATTGATTTTGCAGAATTCTATCATGCGTTCTCCAGAATAATTTCTCTCACCAAGGCCATATTTTCCAACTACTGGTCCTTCCTCTTTGCTCCCAACCTTTGCATTCCAATCACCAGTAATGAGCAATACATCTTGATTGCATGTTTGATCGATTTCAGATTGAAGAAGTTGGTATAATTCTTTTATTTCATCCTCACTGGCTTTAGTGGTTGGTGCATAAATTTGAATAGTAGTGGTATTAACTGGGCTTCCCTGTAGCCGTATGGATATTATGCTATCACAGACAGCATTGTACCTCATGACTGACCTTTGTATGTTCTTTTTGACGACATATGCAACACCATTCCTCTTCAATTTGTCATTCCCGGCATAGTAAACCATGTGATTATCAGGTTCAAAATGTCAAATACCTGTCCATTTCAGCTCACGAATGCCTAAGATATCGATGTTTATGCGTTCCATTTCATTTTTGAGAACTTCCAATTTTCCCAGATCCATACTTCGTACATTCCATGTTCTGATTTTCAATGGATGTTTACAGCTGTTTCTCTTCATTTTGAGTTGTGCCCCATCAGCAAATGAAGGTCCTGTGGGTTTTTCTCTCACAAGCTTTACTCCATTTGCATTATCACGGTCAACTCTACTTTGAGGAGGCAGCTCTTCCCCAGTTGCATTTTGAGTGTCTTCCAACCTGAGGGGCTCATTTTCCGGCACTATATCTGACAGTGTTTCTCTGCTGTTCGTAAGGTTTTCAGTGACTAAAAATTTGGAAGTAGTTCGTCAAGCTTTCTTCCTAGTCTGTCTTTGTCTGGAAGCTCATCTGAAACCTGTTTACCACGGGTGACCCTGCTGGTTATTTGAAATACTGGTGGCATAGCTTTCAGAATCATAGCAACTCACAAGCCACCACAATATGACAAACTGACAGACAAGTGGTGGCCGTTTGGTTTTAAGTGGAAACTGTCACTTTAAATTTTGAGGAGATCTGTTCGCATGCGCAGTAGAACCCTTCAGGGATGGGGGTGGAGTATTCATTCACTAAGGCATCTCCTCTAGTTACCAGAATGGAGGTGGCAGTGAGAGATCAATGATGAACAGATGAACAGATACCAAAAAATGAATGTCCACACCTGCATCTCTGTGGTTCTGTCAGGTGTTTGTGGCTGTTTTGATCCTTCCCCCCCCCAACTTCGTCTCTCCCCAGATGGTGGTTCCAGGAATAGTTGAGCGTCTTGAATTAGAAAGCAATGGATTTCTTGATTCTGCTATAAATTCCTCTAGCTGTAAGCCTTCCAGTCTTCCAAATATTCCTTTATATGTGGTTCAGAGTTCTAGCACCATCCCTTGAGTCTGTTTGGCCTGGTAGTCTGTGTTGTTGCTGATGGAGCTCCTCACTGCATGTCTACCCAATCTGCCATATTGATTGGATTAGTCCTTAGTTTGAGGACTAAGCCATGGTATTTTCAATAACTTCATACGCATGGGAAAGTTGCATGATGAATAAGGAAGACTGTAGAAGAATTAAGGCATTTGAGTTATGGTGTTGGAAGAGAATATTAAAAGTACTACGCATTGCCAAAACAATTAATCAATCTGTGTTGGATGAAGTACAGCCAGAATGCTCCTTGGAAGCCACGATTGCCAGACTTCTCATATTTCTGATGCATTGTCAGGAGGGACCAGTCCCTGGAGGATACGTTTAGCAAAGTGGAGGGTCAGAGAAAAAGAGCAACAACCCCAGCTAGATGGATTGGCACAGTAGCAGCAATAAGGGGCTCAGACATGGCAACAGTTGTGAGATTGGTGTAGGGCTGGGCAGTATTTATTCTGTTGTGATAGGGTCTCTATGAGTCAGTACCAACTTGATGGCACATAACAACAACAATAACAACAACTCAGCTTAGTAGTGATCATGAAGACTTAATATGCTTACACCCAAACTAGTCAAAAGATATGATAACTTCACATTTCACTGCTACTTATATATATTGATTGTGATTTTCAATACCAGGTTTTGGATTTGTGGGTTCTTAGTAGGCCAGAAAATCAATTGTTTTGGGAAGCCACAATAGACAACCATGGAACAAAAGACCTTTAGCCAGAAAGTTGTTTAATTTTATAAAACGGCTTTGGTCTACTCCTCCTTCTCCCATCTCAGTGCAATCACAAATCATTCCTTCCTCAAGGAGATAAGGTCCAGACAACCAAACAAGTCAAGGACTGAAGCCTCTAGAAAGAGAGTGCAGCTTGCTTTAGCATGAGTAACAGAATATCTGGTGGCTATGGGGGGTGGTGGGGGAGGGTGTCCCTGAACTAGTGCCCTTTTTGGACCCAAAGCTCATAGGAAGCCTTGGTCAAAAGAAGAACCTAAAACATAAGCTAAATGCTTAAAACATGAACGACCAAAGCAGTTCTAAGCATCCTGAAGGCTCTATGCTGTCATGGAGTTTGTAATACAGACTCTTGTTGCTTGGCAACAAGCTTGGGACTCCACAAACTTCTAAACCACAAAATAAAATGTGATTGGTTCCCCTGTGGGCAATACAATAGCACCCGTTAAAATAAAGGAGCAAAGTCATTCAAAGAGTATGGGGTCTGCTTATAGTATAGGCACAAACCCACTGATTCAGTAGTTTAATTTCTTCTCCATTACTGCTAACAAACTCACCATATAACATTTGCTCTCCACTCTATAAAATCACTTTCCATTTTAATGACAGTGTGTGCATTTAGTTGTTTGTTTTTAGACAAAAAGCCTGCACTTTGGAGGAATGGCATGAGAGTGTGGGGGTGAGATTAGCCATAGTCCACCAAGTATATTCGAATAGTAGACACTATG
This sequence comes from Chrysochloris asiatica, assembly GCF_000296735.1. Classification (NCBI taxonomy): domain Eukaryota; kingdom Metazoa; phylum Chordata; class Mammalia; order Afrosoricida; family Chrysochloridae; genus Chrysochloris; species Chrysochloris asiatica. The sequence continues at coordinate 8,923,177 of NW_006408655.1, forward strand.
TTTATATTCCAGGGATTCCAAAGTAAAGGGTCCAAAATCACAAATTTGTTAGCACATGGTTTTTGTGCGTACTGAGCCACAATGTTCTCTGTTTCTTGCATTCCCAAGTTGGTTTCATAGAGGGCTTTATTGTAATCCAGGAGCATTGTTTTGCATTAATGTCTATGACAAGGAACCCAAAACACATGGTGTGGAGGGTAACAAAACGAGTTAGGAGCGCAGTCATGACTTGGCACAAAGAGTGACAAGCTGTAAAAAAGTGAATGTTTCAATATCTGAAGTGGTGTTGATTTCTTATGAACAACCTTTTCTCTTCTAAACAGTATCATATTCTTTTCAGGCACATTTAGGGCTCAAGTCAAGCTGTGTTCCATTTTTTATTATAATAAACACAGTCAGTTAACTGTAACAAAGACATACTAGTGGTGATCAGTTGAAAGCCAAAGGACACCACCATAAACTGGGTGGGGGGTGAGGCTGGGGGCTTAGGGGGTGGGCGTGGGTAGTCAACTGATCAAATAAAAGACCAGCCGTCTGGAAAGTTCTCTTAAAAGGACATAAAAAGGCAGTGTTTTCTTATGAGACTAACACAGAATGCCAAAATAACTAGCTGGGCTCTGTTTTTGTTGACATTTATGGCAATTTGTAACTAAAAATAGCAAATCCTTCAAAATAGTGGACTCTCATATTTGTTTGCTTTTAAATCTCCATAATGAGCAAAAATCTTGCACATTGTTTTAAATGGTAATACTATTTCTTGTGTTAAGACTCTTTGACATAGTAAGCGTATTTATTACAGTGCTGTTCAAACTGCTGTCCTGAAAATGATCACTTTAAGCCATTCATATGTACCCATGTGCACTTAGATCATTTATAAGGGTGAAACAAATAGTTTCCAGTACAGTTATAAATAAAATTTATAAAAATGTCACGATTAAATTTCTAAACTCAAATTAGGATAATTTAAAATTTCCTTACCATGTCTAGGACTAATGATTTTTCATTTTCAAGCTCAAGTTTTAATCTGTCTCGTGTGTCAATTAACTGAAATAGAGAAGAATATTATGTTTTGATTAATTATTCAGAACACCTGAAATTTCTCCTCAGTAGAATTAAGTGAAACATGGTTTTTGTTTTTTTTTCGTTTTTATTGTGAATTGAGTGACAGTTTGCCTGGGAGAGCATCAGCTTTACTATCATATTTCTTTTCATTGCAATGATTACTGTCCCCTCCATACATCATCATTCAACAGCATTTGCTTCCAATAACTATTTTTCTGGTTTTTGTTTTTCCTTTTTTTGGAATATATAACCAAACAACCAAGGGGTATACCCTGCATGCCAGCTCCCCCAGCCCCAGTCCCTCTCCCTCCTTGAGTCTAGAGTCCCCAGCAGCTCCGTCTCTCCATGTCATCATCTCTGTCTCCATCTCTAACATCGCTGCTTCTCTGGATAAGGTCCCACACCCCGCTCTTCTTCCTTGGTGGTCCCAGGGTCTTCTGCTCCTGGACTGCAAGATCAACTCCTTTTGTTACAAAATGTTTACCTTTACATTTGCAACATTCACAATCAGTGCTGATAGCAATTATTCACTATTGAACCACAAAGTCTTATCCCCATCTCCTTTCACCAATCTCATCCAGACAGGTTAGAAACCACTAAGTGGAGATTCTACCTTCCCCCACACCCTCTGAAACTAGGCTCCCTCTTGAAAAGTTGTAAGCCAGCCACTTTGTGCCTTTTTTGCCCCCTCATTTTGGGTAGCCAATGTCTAAATTGCCCATCCCTGTCAACCCTGTGTACTAAGGGGGTGGGAGTGAATGATCCTTGCTTGCAAATAGTACCCATTTGACCCAGCTTCAATGGCTAGATGATCAGAACTTGACTAGAGGAAGAAAGAAGAAGGAAAAACATGTATTCCGCTACAATTTGATGAATTTGTCCTATACTTACGGATATAGTAGCTTAAAAGAGGGAATGAATCTTTACAGCATGAAACATGTTTTGATTCTAAATATGAGAGAAAAATGGATCCTAATACTATCAAAGTGAAAATAAACTTATATTGAAGTAATAACATATTATTGGAAATTATTATATTTGCATTATATAAACTAGCAAAATATACACAGAAGATGCCAATTTATTGATTTCATCTTACCTTCCAAAAATGTGACATCAATACAAAATAAAATAAGTACTTATCTGACAAAAAGAGCAACTTTACTTTATTCTTCATATGACCCATTTCTCTTATTTTAGGTTTCCTGCTATATTTATCTACATATCAAGTCATATTTTCATACAGAATAAAAAACCGTCAAAGATATATACTGCAGAGTCTGCCTCAGAATTTTAAATCATTGCCATTTTCATGTTTATATATATATATGTATATATATATGTATATATATATATATAT
>NW_006408655.1:8925698-8928033 GCF_000296735.1 Chrysochloris asiatica
AAAAAAAAAAAAAAAAAAAAAAAGCACACTGATTTATGTTCACTGGAATATATAGTGAAACATTGTGAAAGTGATGTGCCAAGAAAAAAAGATACAGTGAATAAAATAATCACTGGTGACAAAGGAAGATGCTCAGGGCATTTTGGACATAAAAGGATAAAGACATTTCTTAGTCTGTAAACTGCTGAAACTTGTTTGGCTTTATAGAAACACAGAAGTGGCTCATAGCAACACAGCGGTGACTGTGCATTAGGTACCTTCACTGGGAATTAACACAGGTTTCCCACAAGGAAGGTAAGAATTCTACCATGGAACTACTGTCACCTCCAATCCTAAGAGACATTATTCTTAGAACATCAGTACAAATTCATTTTGAACAATTCACCAAAAACAACTCTTAGGGTTAAGAGTTGTTCTCAGCCATATGGCAGTAGCCCTTGGCAAGCTGTAGAATCCACATATGGGAAATCAAATTCAGAACAATGACTGATGACAAGTGATAAAATAAAAACTTCAATTTTATCAAATATGCATGTCATATGCAAAAAAAAATTCAGTGCTATATCTTAAAGTAATTGTCTGCTGGACCACCAAAATGATCATTTTCCTAGTTGTGTGGTCAAACAGTTCCAAGTTATATGCAACAGGATTGGGCAAGCTTGAAGTGGGACTCAGAAATATCTCAGATATCAAGGAACTCAGTAATAGGACAAAGGCAGGTAACAATGATAATCTAGTGCTATGCCCCCAGAATGAGGGGCTTTAACAACCTATGAACCTCTTTCTTATCATGAGTCTGGATGTCTAGAAATGGGAACACTGAGACCAAGCAGTTGGAACATCATTTAAAACTAAAAGTTGGATCATGGTACTTTTCTGATGAAGACCGTCTGTTTTGTTAGCTTTAGATAAATAAAACTTCAGAGGTTCAAGCCAAATTCAGACAAGGATGTGGAACGAGGGATATCATTGTTGATGTCAGATGGATCTTGGCTGAAAGCAGAGAATATCAGAAAGATGTTTACCTGTGCTTTGTTTACTATGCAAAGGCTTTTGATATTGTGGATCATGACAAGCTATGGACAACATTGCAGAGAATAAGTATTCTGGAACATTTAATTGTGCTCATGAGGAACATATGCATGGACCAAGAGGTAGTTATTTGAAGTGAACAAAGGAACACTGAATGGTTTAAAATTGAGGAAGGTGTGCTACAGGGTTGTATTCTTTCACCATACTTATTCATACTTATTACACTGAGCAAATATCTGAGAAGCTGGATTATATGAAGAAGAATGTGGCATCAGGATTGGAGGAAGACTCATAAACAACCTGCAGTATGCAGATGATACAGCCTTGCTTGCTGAAAGGGAAGAGAACTTAACACACTAACAGATAAAGATCAAAGGCCACAGCCTTTAGCTTGGGGTGCACCTCAATGTGAAGAAACCAAAAATCCTTGCCATTGAATCAATAAATAACATCAAGTTAAATAGAGAAAAGATTGAAGTTGTCAAAGACTTCATTTTTCTTGGATCAACCATCAACACTCACAGAAGCAGTAGTCAAGAAATTAAACAACGTATAGCATTAGGCAAATCTGCTGTACAAGACCCCTGTAAAGTGTTCAAGAGCAAAGACATCAGTTGAGGACTTGTTGTTGTTAGGTGCCATCGAGTCAGTACCAACCCATAGAGACCTCATGCACAGCAGAACAAAACACTGCCTGATCTTGGTCCAACATAACTATTGTTTCCATGCTTGAGCCTATCGATGCTGCCACTTAGCCAATCCATCTCGTTGGGGGGGTTTCCTTTTTTTCTCTGACCCTCTACCTTACCAAACATGATATCCTTCTTCAGCGACTGGCCCCTCCTGACAATATGTCTGAAGTATGAGAGATGAAGTTTGGCCATCTTGGCCTCTAAGAAGCACTCTGGCTGCATTTCTTCCAAAACGGATCTATTGGTTTAGTTGGCAGCCCATGGTGATTTCAATATTCTCCTTCAACACCATAACTCAAAGGCATCAATTCTTCTATGGTCTTCCTTATTCACTGTCCAGCTTTTGCATACATATGAGGTTACTGAAAATACCATGGCTTGGGTCAGGCGCACCTTAGTCCTCAAGCTAAAATCTTTGCTCTTCAACACTTTAAAAAGGTCTTGTGTAGAAGATTTGCTTAATGCAATACGTCGTTTGATCTCTTGACTGCTGCTTCCATGAGTGTTGATAGTTAATCCAAGAAGAATGAAGTCCTTGACAACTTCAATCTTTTCTCCATTGATAAGAATGTTGTTTATTGGTCCAGTGGTGAGAATTTTTGTTTTTTGAC
>NW_006408655.1:8934328-8935198 GCF_000296735.1 Chrysochloris asiatica
TCTACGGCACTTAACAACAACAACAATATATACAGTAGTGGTGGTGTGCCATGGAGTCAGTTACAACTCAGAATGACCTTGCACAGTATTTCCAAGGCTGGTTAAGTATATATATATGATGTTGTTGTTAAGTACCATGGAGTCAGTTCCGACCCATAGTGACCCTGTACAGGGTTTCTGAGGCTGTAAATATTTATGGGAGCAGAAAGCCTCATCTTTCTCCCATGGAACTGCTGGTAGTTTCGAACTGCCGACCTTGAGGTTAGCAGCCCAACTCAAAACCACTGTCCTACCAGAGCTCCTTATAAAGTCCTAGTGGTGTAGTGGATTAAGCAATGGGCTGATGACACAAGGTTGAAGGTCCCTGTAAAGACTGATAGTCTTGGAAACTATGAAGCAGTTCTACTCTGTCCTATAGAGCCTCTATGAGTTGGATTGGACTCAGCAGTGATGGTGTTGTGTGTGTAATACACTCAGATAAAATTCAACCTTTGCTTTTGTTATCCATTTAAGTCAATTCACTCATGTATTTATTAATTCAATAAATGAGTGGCACACATATGAAAGATACTGTATTAGACTATTGTTAGTAACTCACAGTGACTCCATTAGGCAGACCAAAACTGCCTAGATTTCTTTGCTAGGCTATAATCTTTATGAGGGACAGATCACTGGGTCTTTCCCCTGAGGAGTCACTGGTGGGTTTGAACTGCCAATCTTTTGGTTCACAACTGAGCACTTAATTGTTGTGCCTCTAAGCCTCCTTTTTTTTTTTTTTTTTAATCTAAGGTTATTATTGTGGATTGAGTGAAAGTTTACAGGGCACATCATCAGTTTCACATTCAACAATTCATAAACTTGTTTCATTAC
>NW_006408655.1:8938348-8940510 GCF_000296735.1 Chrysochloris asiatica
TCCACCCGATCTGCCAGCTTGTTTGTTCTCACTCTAAGCCTCCTTTGAGCATAACATATATAAGAAAATATTTTAATACATCAAATCGGCACGTACTCAAATCTTTAAACATAGAAGTCCACATGACATGGCAAAAATAAGAAGAAGGCTTACTATACTTGTAGGGTCTTGAAGGCTATGTAGAAGCTCAGTAAATTGGAGAAGATGAAAGGTAAGACCAATTGCATGAAAATTACGGGAAGAATAGGTTTAATAGAGGAAGTGGGGAAAGTTTAGTGTTATGGCAACCTGGAAGGTACGCACACAGGAATGGCAGGAAAGGAAGTGAAGAGGCTGAAGGTTACAATGTGAGGGGCCTTGCTTACTAGGGTTGGAAGTGGAAGGCAGTGCAATATAATGGCTCAAAGCAAAGCTCTGCTCCTTGCCAGCTATGTGGGCAAGATATTTCTATGCATCAAGCTTTCACTTTCTAGTCTGCAAAATCAGAGTAATGAAACCTACTGCAAAGAGTTAGTGTGAAAGGACTTGAGATAGCAACTGTGAACGTGCTTGCCTCTTCCTGGTTTAGAAACACTCACTACATTTTTGTGTAACCTGATTTTACACCAAAGACAACGAAGTCTTTCACGCATAAGACTAGGGCATTAGATAACTATAGTGACAGTGTGGAAGCCCTGTTTGAAGGAGTAAGTTGAGTGGAGACAGGGCAGTAAACTAGAAATCTATGAAATTGATGAGAGCCTTAGAAAAGTAAGTGACTATGGAGTTGTAGAAAGAGTGGTGGATTTGAGATAAATTTTCTAGTGAAAATCTATAGACTTCTTGGTTGACTGAAGACCTGATGTATCACTATAGGACAAGCACTGGACTGCTAACCACAAAGTCAGTGATTCAAACCCACCAGTCACTCCTAAGACACCCTATCCAGGGTCACTACGAGTCCAAACTGACTCAGCGGCACTTAGCAACAAGTGTTGTTGTTATTGTTAGGTGCCATCAAGTTGGTACTGACCCATAGCCACCTTATGTACAGCAGAACAAAACACTGCCTGATCCTGGGTCAACCTCACTACTGTTGGCACACTTGAGTCTATCGATGCTGCCACTTGGCCAGTCCATCTCGTTGGGGTCTTCCTCTTTTTCTCTGACCCTCCACCTTACCAAACATGATGTCCTTCTTTAGTGATTGGTCCCTCCTGACCATATGTCCAAAATATGAAAGACTAAGTTTGGCCATCTTGGCCTCCAAGGAGCACTCTGGCTGTAATTCTTCCAAAACAGATCTATTGGTTCTTTTGGGAGCCCATGGCACTTTCAATATTCTCCTCCAACACCAGAACTCAAAGGCATCAATTCTTTTTTTTTAATGTTTTATTGTGAATTAGGTGATAGTTTACATGGGAGAACATTAGCTTTACATTCATTCTATCGTATATCGTCTCATTGCCATAGTTACAATCCCTTCCATGCATTATCAACCAACCAAAGGGTATACACTACGGCATCAATTCTTCTACAGTCTTCCTTATTCACTGTCCAGCTTTCGCATGCATATGAGGTTATTGAAAATACTATGGCTTGCCCTGGTGCGATTCCGTCCTGCGCGGCTGTTTTCAGTAGCAGCAACCCAGTTATCTCTGCCCTTCTTCTCTATCACCTAAGTGCACACCATCACCCCATGGAGGATTCGATGGATATGGACATGAGCCCCCTGAGGCCCCAAAACTACCCCTTCGGTTGTGAACTAAAAGCCGATAAAGATTATCACTTTAAGGTGGATAATGATGAAAATGAGCACCAATTATCATTAAGAACGGTCAGTTTAGGAGCTGGTGCCAAGGATGAATTGCACATTGTTGAAGCAGAAGCAATGAATTATGAAGGTAGCCCAATTAAAGTCACACTGGCTACTTTGAAGATGTCTGTACAGCCAATGGTCTCCCTTGGGGGCTTTGAAATAACGCCACCAGTAGTCTTACGGTTGAAGTGTGGCTCAGGGCCTGTGCATATTAGTGGACAGCACTTAGTAGCTGTGGAGGAAGATGCAGAGTCAGATGATGAAGAGGAAGAAGTGAAACTCTTAAGTATGTCAGGAAAGCGGTCTGCCCCTGCAAGTGGTAACAAGGTTCCACAGAAAAAAGTAAAGCTGGCTGCAGATGAAG
>NW_006408655.1:8941595-8960764 GCF_000296735.1 Chrysochloris asiatica
TGTTTTAGGACTTGATAATTTCTCTGGATTATTGAAGTAAACTCTTAACTGGTCACTCTGCCTTCAGATTTTCCACCCTCTTGTTTATTTTCTTTCTGAAACACAAACCTGATCCTGTCACAATGCTCAAATCTCCCCAAATGCCCTCAATATCAAGAATCATAATACTGATTGTGACCTGCCTCAGAGCACAATCTCACCTCAAGCCGCAAGATATTCTCCCCATACTCTTGAGCTCTATTAACCCACCCACAGTCTCTCATACAAGCTACATTCTCAAATCTCTGACTTGGGATATATTTTCTACCTCCCTCTTATTCCTTTACCTAGTGAACTTCTCCTCTGGGATTCTTCTTCAACCCTTCCTTGAGCCCTTAAGGAATTAGGAAATTCTTCCTAAGTGTCCCCATAGCAACCTGTGCTTCCCTGCATCCTGATGCTTCTTGTGCCCTGGACTTTCCCTCTAGGAACTGATCTTCTCCCCTCCCCACCTTTTTATCTTCCAGCAGCCCTGGAGTCAATTCTGACTTATGGCGACTTCCTGTGGCCCAGGCAGCATGGTCCATCTCCTGAGACTCATGAGAAAGGATTATATTTTTGCTCCTAGTGTAGTGCTATGGGATAAGCACTTGACCATAAAGTCGGTTTGAACTGCAACATCAGAGGTTCAAACTCACCAGCTGTTCCCTGAAAAACCTATACAGGGTCGCTATGAGGAAGAACTGACTTGACGTCACTTATTAAGAACAATGAGCAGCTGTTGTTCAGGCACAAGATTATTGGAATTGAAACACAAAAGCTGTTGAATTCCATAATTCCACAATTGCTTAGCCAAGGTAGATAGCAAGAGGTCAGCCTACACAAACTCAGCCTCATTTTCAACTTGCTTTTAATTGCATCCAGGGCTATAAAGGGAATATGTGGCTTAATCCAAATATTTCTAAGTCACTCCTTTTAATTTTCTCTGCTTCTTGCTTACCGTTTTCTCTCATCCCCAGACTTTCCTCTTTTTTGCCCCACTACAAATGATCCCACATGGTCTCACCCCAACGTTTACTTCATATTCCGTCCATAAGACATCACAGCAGTTTGACACACATAGCTTACACTCTATGCATGCATTTACACTGTTCCCAACTCTTATCTACCAGACTCTTGTCCTCTTGGAAAATACTTAGGAATTCCTCAAAAATCAGTTTAAGTGGTCTTAAACAAGCAGAGGAGCATGAGATATATTTGTAGAGCTGTTTGTTAAGCCCTTCTAGAAACTTCCAGGTCAAGGCAGACATCTCTACATACACATTTCTGTTAGAGCTCCTCTCACCAGTGGCATTATTAGGGAGGTGTGGCAGGTGCAAATCATACTCGGTGACACTGTCCAAAGTGTGACACCGAAATGACTGTCTATAAAAGTGTATGCAGTGTTTCTGCAGAAATTTATTATTTTTATAAAACGAGCTCTGTAGTTAGTTACAACAACAACAGAAGTTTTTTGTAAGCCCAGGTTACATGCATCAATACATTTACAAGGCTAAAACTCTCTGCTAATTTATTTTTTGAACTTTCTCATTTGCTCTGGTCAGAGCTGTCATTATAATCCCATCACAGTGATGCTTCAAATCATGTGGTTTCATGTTCAAGTGCTTGTAAGCATGTACTGTGGTTTCTGCTGCTGTTAGTGTTTGTATAGTCACTGATTTTATAAAATTTTCTGGTAGTTTAGCTACAATATCATGTAGTATCATCGGTTCTTGATCATATAACACATCTTGAAATGCTTGAGTATCAACCAATTCCTTTTGGTACTATAACTGTGCATTCCTTCCATCTTCTTTTGATGCATCATTCAATACTTTGCCCATAGAATTATTCAATGTCACAAATCAAGGCTTAAAGTTTTCTTCAGTTTTTCAGCTTGAGAACTGCTGAGTATGATCTTCTCTTTTGACTTTTCTAACTCCATATCTTTGCACATTTCATTATAATACTTGACTTTGTCTTCTTGAGCTACCCTTTGAAATTTTCTGTTCAGTTTTCTCTTCAGTTCGTTTACTTCCTCACTTCTTCTAGTTGTTTTAGCATTTGTATCATTGAAATCTTTGACCATAGAACTGTTTATTAAACAAAGATACCATAATGTGATGCTATTATTTTTTTGACATATCCTCTATCTAGGTTATAAACTTCTGAAGGCAGTATTTCCATCTCTCTAACCCTTCCTGAAATAACTGCATGCATTTAGAATTATACTGCATCAAAACAGCAGCTTTGAAATCCTCGAAGGATTCAAATTATGTTCCTTTTTAATGTTCTTTCAGTTTGGGCAAGAAAAAGAAATCTGAAAGGGAAAGAATGGGGCTATAGGGTGTGGGCCAAATGAAATTCTCAAAGGCCTGGTCCTTGCTATCTTTGAAATATGAGAAGGTTAATTATCAGATGGAAAAAGGTCTTTGGCTCAACTTAGCTGCTGCTTTCAATTTTCTTAAAACATCTTCATAATAAGACCCCATGATCATCTTGTGTCCTTCAAGAAAATCTATCAAGTCCTCAAAACAGTTGCCATCTGAGATGAACTCTGCAATGAATTTCATTGGCCCAGTAGATCCCCTAAGAAGCCACTGGTTAATTGGATCTCTTTTTAAAGACACCCTAAAGAGTCCTGGTGTGGTGCTGTGGGTTAATATGCCAGACTGCAAAGCTGTTTGAACTGCAAGGTTGGCAGTTCAAGCTCACCAGCTGCTCCTTGGAAACCCTATATAGAGTTGCTATGGGTCAGAGTCCACTCAACAGCACTTAACAACAACAACAACAACAAAGAGATTAACACAAGTATATCACTAGAGAACTTGTCTCCAGCAATCTGTTGATCACAGAGACTTGTTTAAATATATTTTTTTGTTTGGAATAAACAGTGCATGCATGAACTAATAGCAATACTTTTTTACTTACTCTCATACATTATCTCATCTTACATAATAAGCTTATGAGACAAAAAGGAGGGGAAAGATAAGTAGCAGACATAAGGGATTATTGAGGCAGAAATGAAACGGGAACCCAGAGCTCTATATTTTTTCTGCTTAGAATTGAGATATGTCATGTTCAATGTATGTATGAAGCTCCATTGTTTGCATATAAGGAAAAAGCAGGATGGAAAAATGATGAAACAGATCAGAGGTCTGCAATACTTGTATTCTAGCTTAAACAATAGAAATATAATGTGAGCCATGTAGAAATGTAAATATACTGTGTGGATCATGACAACTGAGGATAACATGGGGAAGAATGGGTACTCCAGAATGTTTAATTGTGCTCATGAGGAACCTGTATACAGACCTCTTGGTGTTAGAACAGAACAAGGGGACATGGAATAGTTTAAGACCAAGAAAGATATGCACCAGGGTTGTATCCTTTCACCATGCTTACTTAATTTGTATCCTGAGCAAATAATATGAGAAACAGGATCGTATGAAAAAGAACATGTGATCAGGATTGAAGGAAGACTCATTAACAACCTTCAATATGCAGATGACACAATCTGGTTTGCTGGAAGAGGTCTTAAAATACTTACTAATAAAAATCAAAGACCGCAACTCTCAGTATGGGTCGCACCTCAATGTAAAGAAAACAATTATCCTCACAGCTGGACCAATAACATAATGATAAATGGGGAAAAGATTGACGTAAAAACTTCATTTTGTTGGGTTCACAATCAACATTCATGAAAACAGCATTCAAGAAATCTTCTGATGTATTGCATTAGGCAAATATGCTGTACAAGACCCCTTTAAATGGTTTAAAAGTAAAGATATCAGTTTGAGGATACTAAAGTGCATCTGACCCAAGCCATGGTATTTTTAACCACCTCATATGCATGCAAAAATTAGACAATGACTAAGAAAGCCTGTGGAAAAATTGGTGCATTTGAATTATGGTGTTGGAGAAGAATATTAAAAGTACCGTAGAGTGCCGGAAGAACAAACAAATCTGTGTTACAGCCAGAATGCTCCTTAGAAGCCAGGATGGAGAGACTTTATCTCTCGTATTTTGGACATGGTATCAGGAGGGACCAGTTCCTGGAGAACATTGTCTTGGTAAAGTGGAGGGTCAGCGAAAAAGAGGAAGACAGACCACCAAGGAAATGGAGTGACACAGTGGCAGCAGCAATGGACTCAAATGTAAATATTGTAGGAATGGATGATATTTCATTATGTCTTGCATAGGGTCACTATGAGTCAGAACTGACTCGATGGCATCTAACAACAACAATATACATATGACATGCAGTCCTGGTATGGGGCTATAGGGTGTGGGCCAAATAAAATTCTCAATGAAATTCTCAAAGGCCTGGTCCTTGCTATCTTTGAAATATGAAAAGGTTAATTATCAGAAGGAAAAAGGTCTTTGGCTCAACTTAGCTGCTGCTTTCAATTTTCTTAAAACATCTTCATAATAAGACCCCATGATCATCTTGTGTCCTATGGTGCCGTAGGATAAACGCTGAACTGCTAATCACAGGTGAGTGGTTCAAACCCACCAGCCATTCCTTGGAAACCTATACAGGGTTGCTATAAGTTGGAACTGACTTGATGGCACTTAACACAACAATGTATAAAGTCAGGCATATATATGTGAGTTACATGTAATGTCCTGTAGAAATATAATGCATGCAAATTAGTCACATATATAGTTTAAAATATTCTAGTAGCCATGGTAAGGAGGAAACAGGAAAAAATCATTTTAACAATATGTAATTTATCCTAGTATATATTCAAACTTCTGTCATCTCAATATGCAATCAATATTAAAAAACTATTAGTTAGCTGTTTCACACTATTTTTACACCATGGGTTTGAAATCCAGTGTGTGTTTTTCACTTACAGACCATCTCAATCTGGAAGCACAATTTTCATTGAAGACACTTGATCTGCATTTAGATTTCAAAAAATTTACAGATGAAAAAGTTGATTCACATACCCTTTATGGAAAACATACGTAAAAGTTTTCCAATAACTGAAACGAGCATCAGTTTTTATGTTTAAATTTTCAAAAAAAATTTAAATTAAATATAATGAAAGCTTCAGTTCCTTGGTTAATCCAGCACTTTTCCAAAGTTCAATAACTGCACGTGAAATGTGCTAGGGTAACACAGTTGTCACTAGACAGTGCAGATCTGGAAAGGGGAGGCAGCATTTCACTGAAATATATATTTTAAACAAGATTTTATTATGTTTTTGGTGAAGGTTTACATAGCAGCTCAAGTTTCCATTCAAATATTTTTATAAAAGTTGTTTAGTGGCTTGGTCACATTCTTTATAATGCCTGGTCATTCCCATTTCTGCTCTGGTTGCTCCACATCCATTAGTCTAGTTTCCCTACCCACTTACATTCTCACCTTTGTTTTGAAGTAATTGTTGACTGTTTGGCTCATATAGGTGATTTTAAAAGGAACATAGTACTTACACGTGGTAATATTTTTTTAGCCAGGATGTTATTTACATACGCAATAACCTCAGGGTTTGAGGTTCAAGGTTTGAAGAGTATCTCCAGGCAATAGTCTTAGGGATTTTTTTTTTTTTTTTTTAAGGAATTAAAAGTTCTGTTCCACATTTTTCACCCATTCTATCAAGATCTATTTGTTGTGGCTCTCAGTAGTTGTAGCTGGGGACCATCTAGACTGGTCTCGGGGTAGATTAGGCCATGGTTCATGTAGAATATTTGTTTTGTAGACTAGTTACTTCTTTGAGTCTTTGATTTCCTTTCTCTTTTGCTCTGGGGAATAGGGACCAATAGTTGTATATTAGATGGTGGCTAGAAAGTTTTTAAAGACCTCAGAAATTACTTGCCAAACTAGGATGCAGAACATAACTTTATGAATTATATTATACCAGTTGACTGAGATGTTCCAGGAGATTATAGTCCTAATCCTTCAAATCCAAAAATCCAGTTCTGTGAGGTGTTCAGTTATGTCTAAGAAGCATCCATAACTGTACCTCATGTACTTTATTATATACAGGCAAACACTGCTTAGTGCCCACCATACTGCATGAAACAGGATGTTACGTGATTTTAACTTTCTCACTGACACCGTATCATAGTTCGGTCTTGTTTTTTCTTTAACCGTCTTGGACAAGTTCCATGGCATAGCAGTGATGGCCAGTGTGCTGAGAAGGATTTGCTTTTGTGTTTGATCTTCAATCAACGTCCTAAGCAAATTCTCCATATGTGTTATATAACCCCCTCACATTTTTGTTAACCTTGTAGCTTTCACCTTGATTTTTTTTTTTTTTCTTTGTTTTTGAGGATCATTGAGCTGCAACATGTCTAAACTGCAAGCAATAACATTCACTGAGTTTTCCACCGTTATGCTGTTTAATAAGGAGCTCTGGTAGCATAGTGGTTATGAATCAGGCTGCGAACCTTAAGGTCAGTGGTTCGAAACTACCAGCCGCTCCGCGGGAGAAAGATGAGGCTTTCTACTCCCGTAAGGATTTACACCCTCGGAAACCCTGTACAGGGTCGCTATGGGTCGGCTCTGACTCGAAGGCACTTAACAACAACAACAACATGCTGTTTAATAGCCTTTGTTTTGCTTCCTACTTCTCCTTTACCTCCGTCTGCTGCTATCACTAACACTGGTCTTACTGCATTTGGAAACCATGATGCACTTCCCGGTAATATTTTCAAGAAAAATTAAACAGAGACATGTTTCAACGTTCAAGAGATACTTGGTACACAAGATCATATGCTGCTGCCTACAGTTAAAGCATATACTGTTATGTAGTAAACTGTATACTAGAAAAAGTACAGACTTAAGCCAGTAGTGTAGGTATCTGTTATGACTATCACAAGATGTTGGTATAGGTTATATATGTATTGTACCCTGAGCCATGGTGGCATTGTGGGCTAGGTGTTGGACTACTAACCATGAGATTATCAGTTCAAACCCACCAGTCACTACATGGGGGAAATATGAGGCTGTCTTCTCCTTTAAACATTTACAGTCTTGGAAACCCTATTTAGGGTTTCTGTGAATTGAAATCAAGTCAGTGGTTTTTGATGTATATACTGTACCATGATCCACCAGGCAGTGCAGTTGCTTTGTATATAAGAGACATGAGACATACATGTTGTGTGTGGGAAGCTATTGGGCTCACTATGTCCTGTTCTTCATCTGAATTTCTGAGCTCTTTTGTAACCTGTGGGATCATTGACTTATATGTGGTTGGACATTACTTGAACTTGAACAGACGTTACACAGCACATGACTATATATGAATACTGGGGACTTCAAAAAGTTCTTGGGAAAATTTCATTGTCTTTTAATTCCAATTTTCTATGAACTTTGTGAAGCTCCCTCATATGTGTGCATACAGTTACATAGACACATATATGAGGGGGTTTCGAAAAATTTATGAAAAAAACTGGAGTTAAAAGATAATGAAATTTTTCCATGAACTTTTTGAAGCCCCCTTGTACATAGGCATATACCTATACATAGGTACTCAATGTATATGCACATACATATACTCCTGGGGTGGCACTGTGGACCAGCACTGGACTGCGAACCACAAGGTTGGCAGCTCAAACCTACAAGCTACTCCTCGGATACCCTATGTAGGGTTGCTATGAGTTGGCAGTCCCTCAACAGCAATTAACAACAACAAACACACATAAGAGTCCTAGTGTGGTGCTGTATGATAAACACTGGACTGGGAACCCTAAGACTGGTAGTTCAAACCCACCAGTCACTCTCAGGAATCCTATTTAGGCTCGCTGTGAGTCAGACAGCAACAACAACAGAGAGATAGGTATAGTTTCTGTCCATATAGAGCTGACAATAGACACTGTGACATTAACAAGAGTGTTTTAAGTGCTGTGATGGAGGACATGGTGGTGGTTGTGTGCCCTTGAGTTGGTTCTGACTCATAGCTATCCTGTCTAGGGTTTCCAAGGCTGTAAAGCTTTTACATGGGAACAGAAAGTCTCATTTTTTCTTCCGAGGAATGACTGGTAGATTCTAACTGTTGACCTTGAGGTTAGTAGTCCAGCTCGTGATTCACTACACTACCAGGGTTTCTTGGTGGGGGATGTATATAGAGAGAAAGAACGGTAAGTAAGAGCAGCTGACCTAAGTGGGAAAGGGCACAGATTGCTTGGTTCTGCTACATTAGATGAGTGAGGAAATCTTGACTTCCCAGATTCCAAAAGAATTTCCTGTTCAAAACACACATTTACTGGGTAATATAAGTCCATTTCATTCATTTATATACAGTAACATGAACATAAACTACAACTGATCTCAAAATAAGAGACAGCTTGTTTTTAAATACTACAATTCTTCCACAACCTCAAGCACATCTTTGGATTTCTTTGTACATTGTAATTTGAGGTTCCTTACAATCAACAGAGTCTGGTGTGGTGCTCTGGAGTGCAAGGTCGCTATGAACCTCAAGATCGGCAGTTCAAATCTACCTGTTGCTCCTCTGAAACCCTATACAGGGTTGCCATGAGTTGAAACTGACTCAACAGCACTTAACAACAACAACAAAATCAATTAGGTGGATACTCAATTATCACAAAGGAAAGAAGCATCTCTTCTATATTAGCTTGTTTTCTAAATAAAACCCGTATTCACTACTATTTACCCTACCCAAATAATATACAGAGATTAAATGTATGAAGCAACTTTTCTATACAATAGGAGACAAACCCAACACAGTATTATTTCACCAACAGTGCTGATATTTCAATTTAAAAGAGTGATTCATCAATGTAAAAGAGATACAGTACCCTTTCAATGGTATTATGATCCTTTTCTGCCATCTCTTTCAGAGTAAAAATTTCATCTTCTGTAAACAAAAGGAGAGAGAGGCCAACCATGAAATTACATGCTTATGCCCCTGTATTCAAACTGCCTACTCTAGGCAGGCTGTACGCTGCTGGCAGGCAGGGTGGACCAAAGCCCTAGCAGGACTGTGACCTTCACAACTGCCCTTGACATTCATAGCCTTCTTCCTGCTGTTCAGACGGCTGGTCAGATAGGAATTAAGAACTAAGTTCAAGATCCAAGTGTGGCTGAGGGCTCGGCACTTTTCATCAATACTAGCGATGGACATTTTCACTGTTAGTCACAGCCAATACAAAGTGCTTTAGCAGGTGGTACTTTATGACTCAATAAAACCACCCAAACCTGAAAAATCATGATTATACCACATCTGAAGAGAAACTAAACCATACTGGCATGCTATCGTTTGATATTCCGGGGACACTGTAATATATCTAGCTTTATCAATATTTTTTAATCAATTTTTTATTGTTGTTGTATAGTCACTGATTTTTACATTGAAGATTATGGGCAACATTAGATCATTAACAAAAGTACAAAGGTAACAGTGTATTGAAACATTTGTTAAATAAATCAAAATTTGGTGTGGTAAATGGAATTTTTATCTATGTTTATGGTGTTGAAGGGGCAAATAAAGTATATAAAACTTTGTATCATGAATTAAAGATAATTAAGTAGTACTGTTGTTGTTATGTGCCATCGAGTCAGTTCTGACTCAAAGCAACCTCAGTGTGGGGTTTCTGAGGCTGTTCATCTTTTTGGGAGTAGAAAGCCCCATCTTTCACCGTCAGAGCAGCTGGTGGGTTAGAGCTGCCAACCTTGTGATTGACCACAAAACATATTCCAATATATATCCTCAAGTACGAAAATACTCATTGAAAATATGAATCTACATTTTAGATAACCTGTTATGCGTATGAAACAGAAATCAGCAAACATTTCTGCTTATAATATTTCTGAGTGAGCGCTGATTGGCAATTTTTACAAAGATCAAAGCTTGGCTCAGCAAAGAAAAGCACTGAGTTATAGTGATATGGCTCAGAAGTACAATCCCAAGGAAGGAATATTATTGTGAGTAAAATATCAAAGATGGCTATCTGATTATGCCTTTAAATGTCAACAGGTATGTAAATGACCCAACAAATTAGGGGGAAAACCCTAGCCAACATAGTTGCAGATTTTATGAAGTCCCCCACGTACATACAGATTTTCTCAAAACTGACTTCAAAATGTTACCTAAGACTGAATTTTCTTTGAGATTGACCTGGATCTCCTCTTCAAGTTCTGCAATAATTTGAGTAAGCCTCTCATTTTCCACTTTCCATTCCAAATTTTCCTTTTCTATTTTCGAAGAGCTGGCCGCTTTGGCAAAGGAGTCCTGAAAAAGGAAGAATTCCATATTCCGTAAAGGGAGCCATGGATAGAAATAGGCAACACAAAGAAAATACAGATATAGAAGAGCTATCAGATAATTTTCTGAATTCTATTACACACTTAACAATATGAATAGTAAAAAACAAAGAGACTAAATAGAGCTTGCTGGAAGAAAGGCCACAGTACATTATGTACAAAGACCACAGCACATGGGGACATTTTATTGACAGGAATAATGCATATCATACTGTTAGTGTGCCCTCATCATTCAGGTCAATTCATTATGGAGGCTGTGTCCGGGGAGGCAGCTGGGGCCCCTCCACCCACACTTCCCTCTGTGTGAGTCTGAAGTGCTGTCCGCCCGTAACTAGGCAGACTGGGGAGACCGTGGACGGGCAGCGCCAGGGGGTGGCAAAGTGCATGGCTAAAGAGGGGGGCTTGTTGCCTTTGTGGCATTTCCCAGTGTCAGCGCTGCCAGTGTCAGGAGGAGCATATCACATGTCAAAGTGGTGACGTTTTCAGGCTGGGAGCCGCATGGAGCCCATCAGGCACACGGATATCCACACAGTTGGTTTTCTGCTGGGTGGAGGAGCCACCCAGAGGCAATTCATATTCTGAACATTAACATGGCTTTGCATGCCTGTCACACTTGGACTGTGCAGGCGTTTAATGCTATTGAAGACTTCGGTTTAAATCTCTATGCAAACAGTGATTACCTTGTAAGAAGGTTTCAGGATAACTTACAACAAAAGACTTTAAAGTTATAGTTTTAGTAAAGCAAACTCATTTACATTCTTATTATGTGTGTCTTTTGTTTAAATTTTGCCATGTCTATTATGGCAGAAGCTTTTTCTTACCCAATTGAAGCTTATTGGGACAGCTACTGTGTTTTTTCCCCTCTTGTCTGTTTCAAAGCTATTGAAACCATCTGAATATACTCTCTTATGGCTGTCTAGATTTTACTGCCACACACTTTTTTTTTTTTTTTTTTTTAAGAAAAAAATAAAGATGTAATGGATTGTGGAAGCGGGTGCAGAACTTTATACTTCACTCTGGCAAGACATTAAACTGATTACAAAGTCTCAAAATATGAAAGAGTATACTGAAAAGTCATATTATTATGCTAAAAAGGAGAGAAGGCTTTATATGCCTTGTTCAAAAGTACTCTAGAGCTACTTTTGAACTGTAATCTTCAGAATTGAATTTACTCTTTTTTGTCGGGATTCCATGGTTGTAAATTAATAAGACTAAAAGTTACCTCTAGCCTTTACTCCCCAAATCATGTCTACCTATATTGGTTTCCTGTTTTGGGCAACATTTAATTTTATGAGTATATGGAAGTAATAATTAAAATGTTTTCCTCTCTGATCACAATGGTCTGGAAGAAAAATAAGTGTCTAAAATGGTTTGTTGGACATTGTTACTGTTGTTGTAAAGAGCTGTCAAGTCAGTCCCAACTCATAGTCGGTCCCAACTCACAGCCACCCTGCCTAGGGTTTCCGAGGAGCTGCTGATGGGTTTGAACTACCAATTTTGTGGCTAGTGGCCCAGTGCTTATCCTACAAAGCCATTAGCAAATTTTAACAATCAAGGAAAAATGAAAGAAAAATGGGTAAGAAAAGTTACTAAAGAAGGTAGATATAGCGGAGTTAATAATTTAAAATAGGTTTATCAAAATTTGCACTAAGCCCAATGCAAATGTTCACAATTTTGATTCAGCACTCCGTTTAAACTATTCAAACCCAAATCATTCTTAACTAGTGAGGAAGCAAACAAATCTAGTTGGTAATTAATAAAACTCTTTTCCTAATTAAAGAATCCCTGTCTTTAATCTGTTGCCTATACATTGTACAATTTGAGATCATTACAGAAAGCATTTATAGACTATTAAAGCTTTAAAAAAACAACAAAAAAACCCCCAGTAGTTGCTTAATAGCATGTTTTCTAATAGTGAGAGAATATGAACATCAATAATGGAGTTCATGAGCATCCATTATCATAAACCAAACAAGAATGCTGCCACTCGTCTGTGGTGGCTTGCCTGTTGCTGTGATGGCAGAAGCTATGCCACCCACTGGTATTTCAAATGCCAGCAGAGTCACCCATGGTGGATGGGTTTCCGTGGAGCTTCCAGACTAAGATAAATACTAGGAAGAAAAAGTTCAAGTTGTACTGAAGGTATTCATGAGGAGCTCCAGGACCTGACAGAATACCAATGGAGATGTTTGAATCAACAGATGCAATACTGCAAGCACTCACTCATCTATGTCAGGAAATCTGAAAGACAGCTACTTGGCCAACTGACTGAAAAGAGAACCGTATTTGTGTCCATTCCAAAATAGCTGATGCAGAAGAATGTGAAAAGTATTGAATAATATTGTTAATCTCACATGCAAGTAAAGTTTTGCTGATCATTCAGAAATGACTGCAGCAGGACTTTGAAATGAAACTGCCAGAAATTCAAGCTGGATTCAGAAGAGAATATGGAATGAGGGATATCACTGCTGACATCAAATGGATCTTGGCTGAAAGAGAATATCAGAAAAACATCTACCTGTGTTTAATTTGACTATGCAAAGGCATTTGAATGTGTGAGTCGTAATAAACTATTTCAAAGAATGGGAATTACAGAACATATCATTGTGCTTATGCAGAACCTGCAGATAGACAGGCACTCATTTGAACAGAATAAGGGAAGGCTGGCTAGTTTTAAATCCAGAAAGGTGTATGACAGGGTTGTATCTTCTCACCATACTTGTTCAGTCTTTATGCTGAGCAAATAATCTGAGAAGCTGAACTAGATGATGAAGAACGAGGCATCAGGATTGGAGGAAGACTCATTAACAACTTGCAATATGCAAATGAAAACTTCACTTGCTGAAAGTGAAGAGGACTTGAAACATTTACTGATGAAAATCAAATACAACCTTCAGTATTGATTATACTGAAACATAAAACAAAAATTCCCACAGCTGGATCAATAAGCAACATCCTAATAAAGAGAGATAAGATTAAAGTTGTCAAGGATTTAATTTTACTCAGATCCTCGATCAACAACCATGGGCAACAGTCAAGAAATCAAGCAATGTTTTTGTTGCATTGGGCAAACTGCTGCAAAATATCTCCTCAAAGTGTTTCAAAGCAAAGCTATCACTTTGAAGACTAAAGTGCACCAGATTCAAGTCCTGGTATTTTCAATTCCCTTATATACATGTGAGAGCTGGACACTGAATAAGAAAGACTGAAGAAAAAAATACTGTCTTTGAATTATGGTGTTGGCAGAGAATATTAAATGTGCATGGACTACCAGAAGAATGAACACATCTGATTAGAAGAAGAATAGTAAAATGCTCCTTGGATGTGAGGATGGCAAAATTTCATCTCCCATCCTTAGGACATATTATCAGGAGGGACAGCACCTGGAGAGCATCAAACTTGGTAAAATAGAGGGTCAGTGAAAAAGAGGAAGACCCTCGCTGAGATGGCTTGACACAGTGGCTGCAACAATGGGCTTAAACACAGGAATGATTGTGAGGATGGCACAGGAGCTGGCCGTGTTTCATTCTATTGTGCATGAGGTTCCTGTGAGTTGGAATTGACTTGATGCCACGTAACAACAACAAACAAGTGCTATCTGAATTAATCAGGTAAAGTATAAAACTTGTATGTCATAGAAGCTAATATCTAAATGATATTTTGAATAAAAATCTCATTGTATGAAAGCAGCAAACAAGATAAACACATTAAACTTGCAAGATATTTTTTTCATTCCACAGAGCCCTCCACAACTCTAGTTCTTTTGAGGTTAGCCTTTAGCTCTATCCCCACCATCTGTCAGCTGTAGGAACTGCAAGTAGTTAACTATTCACACTCCCACAGCAATGAGGACACTCATTAGCAAAATGAACAAAGAGATAGTTCTGTGCAGTGATGGTCATCTGTTACACGCTGAGTGGCAGGTTTTGTGATGGTGTTCCTCCTACCATCTGCCCGCAACATTAGGTTTTGCTTGCTTAAACCATGAGACTTGTTTAAAATAAACTGCATTAATAAAACAAGGTTAAGAAGGAAGGAGGTCGTTAAAAGGTGGTTAGTTCTATGTAGCTATTTAAAACTGCATTATACTCTAAGAGAGACTGTATGATTTAGGATCATTCTGCAATTCTAAAGTTATAAAGGGATTTGCCAATTTGAAGTTTTGATAGCATAGTGTGAAAATTAGTGCTTCAGGTGGTTTGAATAAATATGAACTGCTTCTTTTTAACCTAGAAATAGAACACTTGGCCCTCTTGGCTTCTTCTGCTCTGTTTCTCTTGTGAATATTGACACCCTGAGTAGAATCATTGTTCCTGGGTTTCAGAACAGCAAATTAAATCTTGGAAGAACCCTTTCTGGAAACATGCATATTCAGGAGCCTTGTTAAAGAAAGCGTGTTTCATGGACCAGGAATCTCAGAATCACTGGACATTTGAAAGAAAAATGGAGTCTCAGACCCCACCCTAGAGCTACTATTTCAGAATCTGGATATTAACAAAATCCCTAGGCATCTCATGTGCACAGTAAAGCTTGAGAAGTCTGACTGTACAGCATTTTATGTCTTCTTAGCAGTTTCTTCTGTGGGTATTGGCATCTTTATCCTGCAGCCTCCTTGTAGACATATCAATTGGATACTGGGGGTGGAGTAGGGTTCTGATGTATGCCCATGCCTCGTGACAGTCACGGAAAAGAGCAGGTGCTTTCCCAATGAGTGACAACCAGGACAGCGGCACACTGGGGCAGCGCAGCCCTGCAGAGCTGCCACTCTTGGATGACAGCTCTGTTTGGAGCTGTCAACGACTAGCAGATATGTTCACCCATGGAGGGTTGGGTGGGTGATGGTTGCACAGCTCATCCATGTTGAGTAAGAAAGAAAAATGAAAAGTCCATTCAAAATGACAACTCCATTTGAAATTAAAATATGCACGTGCACAGACATGCAAGCACTTGCACGAGCGCGCGCACACACACACACAGTGACAGGCTAACCTTTTCTATATTCTCAAAGGGATTTGTCAACATACAGCAAGGGAAACTGATCATAACAATGGTGTGCAGTTAAGTTGCACTGATTTCCTGTAGAAAAAAAAACCTGAAGGGCTCTTGTGTTTTAATGAAGTTGCATCTCAGGAAGATGCAACATCAAATTCTGGTCTGATGTGGAGATAGAGGTCTGTAACTTGAAGAGACTCTTTTCCTGGTTTCTATGTTGTTGTAAAAAGAATGTAAACTGTCTATTAAATTATAACGTTACCTTTCCTGTTAGATTCTTGTCAGGTTTCTTTCAAAAACAGTCTAGGGGAGATATTCTACTTTTTGACTATACAGTTATTTATGTAACTTGGCTATCAGAATAAACTAGATCTTTCTTGCTGTATTCTTGATTTGTTTTATTTTAAAATTATTTTCAAGTTTTTGTTTTATTTCCAAATTATTTCCGTTCTTACTTTGAAATTTTCTAATTGACTTCCCAAGTTCTGTTTCCTAACTCTAATGAAGGACTTCTAACCAGTGCATACCTCTTCGACCAGCTGCTGAGAATTTGCGTTTCTGGTAGATATACAGATTCAGTATGTATAAATAAGAATCACTTGGGGATCTTGTCAAACGGTAAATTCTGATTCAGAGTCCTGATGTGGTGTTGTAGCATAAGCACTGGACCACAAGATCGGTTTGAACTGCAAGGTCGGCAGTTCAAACCCACCAGCCATTCCTTGGAAACCCTTTACAGGGTCACTATAAATCAGAAACGGAGTTCTGGGGTGGCGCTGTGGGTTAATGCGCCACACTGCAAAGCCGTTTAAACTTCAAGGTCGGCGGTTCAAGCTCACCAGCTGCTCCTCGGAAACCCTATATAGGGTCGCTATGGGTCGGAATCCACTCAACAGCACGTAAAAACAACAACATAAGTCGGAACCAACTCGACGGCACTGAACAACAACAACATATCTGGGCTGGAATGGCAAATTCTCAGCAGGGTTCAAACTGTACAAACTGGTTGGAAGCCCTGCTCTAATTTCAGCTATTTTGTGTCAGTGCTTTGCTACCACTAGAGGGGGCAGTTGTATAAGATGAACTTTCAAATTACTGCAAGTTACATCATCTAGAACGTAAATGGAATGGCGTTTTAGGAAAACTTGTTCTTAGAGGAGTCAAACAAGTATTTTCACTGGTTTATTTTATACAACCCATAATCTGCTTCTGTGCTATTCGTGTCTGTGCTCTTGAAATTTACACAAGTATTGGCGTACTGTTGTGGTGCAGAAGGAAAAGCACTGAACTGCTAACAGTAAGGTCAGCAGTTTAAACCCACCAACTGCTCCGTGGACATCCTATACAGGGTCACTATGAGTCAGAACCAACTCAACAGCAGTTAGAAACAACCATTTTAGTTAGAAACTACTCATTTACGTTTCCTTCAGTCAAGATGAGAGATCAGGCTACACATTGTAAGTTGGAGAAATCTCTACACTTAATTAAAAGTACCTTACCTTACTCAAATCTTAGGATCTTTATAGAAATTCTGCTTGTCTCCTTGGGAGCACCTGGTGTGGTGCTCTAGGATCAGCACTGGACTGTGAATCACAAAGTCGGCAATTCAGATCCACCAACTGCTCCTCAGAAACCCTATACAGGGTGGTTATGATTCGGAACCTACTCAGTGGCACTTAATAACAATGACAACCTTGGGGAATAACTATTTTGGATGCTATCCTTGAATCAGAGAACATCTGCTCACACATGAACAGGAGGGAGCCTCCCACTTACTGTCTCTCAAAGACTCAGTTATCCTTCTTCTTCCAAAGTAACATCCAGATGGGTTAAGTTACAGACTTAGGAGAACACACAGAGTTATAAGCTCAAGAAAGGTCTCATGTTTTAGTATAAGAATTTCAATTACAGAATCAGGATGCTCTTAAGGATCCAGAGGTCTATGTTCACCCAGGAATGGTGGTTGAGTGAGGACTGCATGGCTCACCCACGTTGGGTCAGAAAGAAAAATGAACAGGTTATTAGAAATGATGACTCCATTTTAAATGAAAATATCCAAATGTACACACACATACACACACATTTTTTGGAACACAAACAAGATGGTCATAAGGACTTACCTATTTTTTCATAATGATACTAATTTTTTTTTTAAAGAGCACAAAGCAATTGCCATTTAATACCACAGGTATTCTTACAACAACCCTTTCCTCAGTTAAGCAGATATCATTTTCCATATCACAAGTACAAAATAAGCAGATCAAAATTGCCACGCCACATCCAAGCAGAACATCTTTGGTCGTGGCACAATTAACAGCAAAGCTATAATAGTGTCACTAGTGAAGAAGAGGAAGACCCCAATGAGATAGATTGCCATACTAGCAGTAACAATAGGCACAGATGCCACCACAATTGTGAAGATGAGGCAGGATAGGGCAGAGTTTCATTCTATTGCGTACAGGGTCACTATGAGTTGGAACTGACTCCACAGCACCAACAATGACAATTACACTGTTGGTGGTTTCGCTTTTTCTATTATATTATTTTCTCCAACTAAAGGAGCTCTGGTAGCGTAGTGGTTACGAATCGGACTGCGAACCTTAAGGTCAGCGGTTCGAAACTATCAGCTGCTCCGCAGGAGAAAGATGAGGCTTTCTACTCCCATAAAGATTTACACCCTCGGAAACCCTGTACAGGGTCGCTATGGGTCGGAACCGACTCGACGGCACTTAACAACAACAACAACAACGAGAGTGATTGTAGAACCAGAAAAGGTTAAAGAAAAGTGAATGCAAAAATCGGATGTGACTCCTTTTCTAAAGTCATTTTGTTGTTGTGAAGTGCCGTCGAGTTGATTCCGACCCATAGCCACCCTGTATAGGGTTTCCAAGGAGTGACTGGTGAGCTTGAACCACCGACCTTGTAGTTCAAACGGCTTTGCAGTCTGGTGCATTAACCCACAGTGTCACACCAGGACTCCTCTAAAGTCATTAGAACATGTAAAAATAATTAACATGCTATCTTCTTAAATCTGTTTCTGATACTTAATATTGCATAGCTTAGAGAGTACTTAGGTTTTTTAATATAAAAATCTGAATACATTAACAAAGAAAAGACTTCTTCACAAACTAGTAAATAAAGTCCTTTAGAATGGTACTTGATCAATTACTTATCTCTTATAAGCATGGGGTTTCAAATAAGAATACTAGTTTGATATTTAGATGAACAGCAGACTGCAGTTAAAGAGACCAGCAACCTGTAAGCATTTCTTAATCTGTTACTATTTTTATGTAAAATCCCCAGACTTTTTTTTGTGCATATATGTGTACATCCATATTTCTATACAGACATATGAATTGGTGTGGCACTGTAGGAAGAGCACTGGACTGTGAATCACAAGGACAGTAGTTCACATCCAACACCCACTCCTCTAAAAGCCTCCACAGGGTCACTAGGAGTTGGAACTGACTCAACAGTACTTAACAACAACAACAACCAATTAATTATAGTAACATATTATAATTTACACTATGCACAAATACAGATTAACTACAACTTTAATTTTTATACTAGATCATAAAGCTCTACCTCCTACGTGGGATTTGGAGTCAGACAAACTTTGGTCCACATCCCATCTTTGCCATTTATTAGTTGTGTGCTTAGAAGAAGCTACTTAACCACCTGGTCTCTGTTTCCCCATCTGGAAACTGGGCCTTGAGAATGGGAGGAGACACCATTGATGGAGTTACTGGTATCTGCTAGGTGATTGATATTCAATAAGTTTTTATTTCTCCTGGGTCCTGACACTTCCACTAACCAAAAAACTCCTTAAAGTAGAGTTGGTTAACCTTAATGATGGGAATGGAGCACATTTTTCAATAACTACATTTGCTGATGGGGCACAACTCAAAACGAGAAGAAA
>NW_006408655.1:8964588-8980662 GCF_000296735.1 Chrysochloris asiatica
GTAAAGAATAGAGACGTCTGAGATGCTTCCACTGAATTTCCTTTCTTTTTTACTCAAGTTTCTAGTTAGTTATAGATATTTTCATATACATTAACATTAAGGAGTCCTGGTAGCATAGAGCGTTACTAGTTGGTCTGCTAACTGCATGATAGCAGTTCGAATCTACTAGTTACTCCTTGGGAGAAAGATGAATCTTTCTGCTTCCGTAAAAGTTTACAGCCTCAGAAACCCTATAAACAGTCCCTATGAGTTGGAACTGATTCCATGACACACCCATCACTACCACCACTGTTAACATTAATGATATATTACCTTGAAATGTACAGTTTGGGGGAAATGACTTTCTTGAAGTTGTTCTAGTTCCTCTGTTAATGCCTTAATAAGTTTTTCTTTCTCCTTCAGTGTTTTTAACAATACATTCATTTTGACAGCATTTGGGTCTTGTCTAGAAGTCTTCTCTTCTTCCACCTCAAAAAATTGCTGGGGAGAGAAATCAGCATTGAAAGTCAGATACCAAACTAGCACTACCAGAAACCATTTAATGTTTTGTCTAAGCTGTGGTCTTCTAAAGTTATGTCTTATAACTTGCACACAATTTTAAGTAAAGAACTAAAAATATATTGAAAGAAATGTTAAATTATCATGAAATTTAGCCCAGTACTATCTTCCATAATATCAGTCATGCAAATTATGATAATAATTATTTCTAATAGTAAATTCACATCATAATTCATGAATCATGGACATTTATGGATTCACATTTATGAATGTCCCATTTCAAAACCTCCCTAGAAAAAGGAACCAAACCCATTGCCACTGAGAGCAAATTTTTTTAATATGTAGAAAGATATGGTAAAAATGGAAGTAATTGTCAATGTTATTGTTGTTATTGTTAAATAAATTCATAGCTACCCTGTACAGGGTTTCTGAGGAGCAGATGGTGGGTTTGAACCTCAGACCTTGAGGTTAGCAATCCAGTGCTTATCCTACAGTGTCACATCTGGACCCCAATGGTAATAGTACAGCTAACTCCCTCAGTTTATATTGGAGATGAGGGGAGAAACAAATGCTTGTTTTTAAATATTAAGAGCTTCCTTATTTGCAGTCATTACTCTAACGAAATATATCCCCCCAAACCAAAACATGTACGAAATGCTTTACTAATGGATGTTGTTACTTATTTCCAGCACATGAAAATCTCATTTTCAACATGCAAAATCATAATATCCATTTAGGATTCTTTTAGAAATGATAGGAGAATCATTTTATTTTTACTATTTGTATATGAGTTAGTAATGCATTTGAGTACACACACATATGGAAAACAGTAGAATCTAATAATATCGGCTAATACCAAAGAGTTAAATTTAAAAATTAAAATAGTTCTAATCTTATTTGATGACTATCAATAAACTGAGAATAATAATATGATACTGAGGTAGAGTAGAATTAGGCTTAATAGCCTAACACTGATATTATCTACAAGGGGTCCTGATGGCGCTGTAAGATAAGCACTGGGCTGCTAACCACAAGGTGGGCAATTCAAACCCACCAGCTGTTCTGAGGGAGAAAGATGAGGCCTGCTGTTCCTCTAAAGAGTTATAGCCTCAGAAACCCTATACAAGGTTGCTATGAGTCGGAATCAACTCAATGGCCGTGAGTTTGAATGAGATATATCTAGACAATATTTTAAAAATCAGTATGTAAGTATGAAATAGAACTCAAAAGAGTGAACATTTATATAACAATATCAGATGTTTAAATTTGACAATTTAAAAAACAGTATTGATTATATAGATAATATCACATATGTTCTCATTTAATGAATCCCTAGCAATATGGTGGGTTATACACTGGGATGCTAACCAACCACAAGTTTAGCAGTTTGAATTCACCAGCTTCTCTGAGGGAGAAAGTTGAAGCTTTCTGCTCCAGTAAAAGTCTACAGTCCTGGAAACACAATACAGGTCACTATGTGTCAGAACTGACTTGATGACACATAACAGCAGCATTGTTGTTTATGTCTACCAGTTCAAATACTGCTGAACTCAAGACTCATTTATTCCCTTAGTGTCCAGTCCAGGATATTACCTGTTGTTAAGTGCTGTCGAGATGGTTCCGACCCACAATGACCCTGTATAGGGTTTCTGAGGAGCCGCTGGTGAGCTTAAACCACCAACCTTGCAGTTCAAACCAACTGTGAAGTCCAGTGCATTAACCCACAGTGCCACACTTCTTGTTGTTGTTAAGTGCCGCCGAGTCGATTCCGACCCATAGCGACCCTGTATAGGGTTTCCAAGGAGCAGCTGGTGAGTTTGAACCACCGACCTTGCAGTTCAAACAGCTTTGCAGTCTGGTGCATTAACCCACAATGCCACACCAGGACTCCTAGACATCTCAAATTCAGCAGGTCCAAACAGAACCGAGTATCTTCACTGTCATTTTGTCTGTCTCCCAGCAACCCAGTAGTCATTTTAACCTCCTTCCTCACCCTCAGTAACTCAAAAGATCTGTTCAGCCCATCCCTAAATGTCTCCCATCACCTCCTCCTCTTTGCCCTTTTCATGCCTACTTTGGTCATTGTAATAGCCTCTTTTTTTTTCTTTTCTTTTTTCTTTATTATTGTGAACTGAGTGATAGTTTACATGGGAGAATATCAGCTTTACACGATCATTTCATTGCAATGATTACAATATCTTCTGTGCATCATCATTCAACAGTACTTGCTTCCATCCCTCTGGTTTTTTCTTTTTTTGGAGGGGAGGGTGTAGGGGAGTGTATAAAAAAAAACAACACTCAGGAATATACAATAATTTAAACAATCAAAGGGTACATTCTGCAAGCCTGCCTCCTGGCCACCAACTTTAAGTCCCTCTCTTTTCATGAGTCTAGAGTCCTCAGCTGCTCCCTTTCTTCATGTCTTCATCTCTGCCTCCATCTCTAGTGTCGCTGCTTCTCTGGATCAGGTCCCACATTCTGCTCCTGCTCTTCTCCCTTGATGATCCTAGGTTCCTCTGTTTCTGGACTATAAGATTAACTACTCCCCCATTTTTGTTACAAAAATATTTTTGTTACAGTTGTGGCAGTCGCAATTAGTCATGATAAAAATTGCTCACTATTGAATCATAAGACTCTTATCCCCATCTTTTTCACCAGACCCATTTAGATAAGATGAAAACTATTCAGTGGGGAGAGACTTTATCTTTCTCTATCAGCCTCTTAACTAGCCTGCCTACCTCTTGTTTTGCCCTACCACACTGTTATCATCTATTACAGGGTGAAGTTCAACTCCTTCAGCATGGTGTACAAAAGGTCCTCCATGAGCTGGTTGGTGCCTGCCTGCTTGACCAACAATTCTTGCTAGTCTTCTCTCCCTTTTCCACACCCAAACTAGGCATGTGACTTCTCAGAAACATGATGCGGCCACAAATCTCCATGCCTTTTTTTATATATATATAAATCAGATCCTTGTATTTATTACTCATTGACTGGCAAGTGTTGTCAAACATTACAAGTCACAGAAATACTTTGGTAAGCCTTAGAAGATGTATGAGAAGACTTGATGTAAAGACTCCTTCCCCTTTCACTTGGTGTTTTGAGCTACTACATCCATAAGTATAGGTCAAGTTCATCAAATTGTAGCAATTTACACTTTATCAAAAATTGTTTTTTTCATCTTCCTCTAGTCAAGTTCTGATCATCAAGCTAGGTTGAATGGGTACTATCTACAAATCTGGGCCTTCTTGTACATCTCCCCTCACTTCATATCAGCTGGATGCTTCACTTTCAGCTCTAGCCCTCCATGGCTCCGTCCTGGTCCATGGGCTCAGGAGTCCCCAGGTCTCATCACACTTTGGACCAACCAGCCCTTCCTCTTATCTCTCTCATCTCCAGGTGGATGGGAATCTATGTAATATCATCAAACTCAGCTTGCTGTTCCCAGCATACCTAACAAGTCCGTACTTGTCAGCCTACTAGAATGGCATTAGAGTTGGGTATCTTAGATCTGCCCGCCAGCTCTGTCATTTGGTAGTTTTGAGCCTTGAATTAATTTCTTAAACGTCTGTGCTTACATTTTATCATCTGTAAAATGGGACTGATAAGAATAATACTTAAACTGATGTGAAAATGAAATAAGATAATGCATGTGAACAATTTAGAATTGTATTTACAATACAGACCCCAAAAGTATTATATCTTAGAATTTATTATTGTTAGTAATATTATTGTCACTCAAATCCAGATGCTACCTACGCTGAAAAGTGTTACAATGCCTCCCTCCACCATCTTCCTCCTCTGTATCCCCTTTTATCTCTTAAAAATTATCTTCCTGAATAGCTTTGTCTATTTACTCACTCAGACTAATTTTTATGTTATGAATTTTATAGATTCATTTTGCTCTTGAAAACTAACAACAATAAAAGGAAGATTGCACAGTAGCTTTGAGAACAATGACCTAAAAATAATGAGAAAGTGGTGTTGGCCACTGAGGTAGTGATGCTTTTGACAAGCTGGCCATGTTATCCCTGGTGTAACATGGTACACAGACACCTCTGGGGAACCTATTAAATACTCTACTCAGGCTCCACACAGAAACAGGGCAGAGACATGGTGGTGCTCAGACCAACCTTCCTTATGGTTGGCTCAGCACCTCTGAGCTCCAGTGTAGGGAGGGTGTTCCTTGGGAAAAAACAAGAGTTTCATTTCGTAACCACCTGTTCAGATCCTTCAAATCTGCTTTCTGGTCTCTGGTCTTGTTTTTCTCACCTCTTGGAAATCTCAGGGACCTGCCACAGTCTTTTTTTTCTTATTTTTTGTAACCTCTTACATAATAACATTACCCAAATAAAATAAAAGAAAGCAAAGCAAAATCCAATAGCATTATCATCATCGTTTTCATCATTATCCCAATCCAGACAATTCGTTCCCACTGCATGTCTGTTCTTCCCAGTTTTGTAGCTTCTCTCAGGCTTAGCAACCTGCAGTAAATGAAAGGGATGGAGGCCCACTTCTTTTTTTCTTTTTACAATTTGAGTTGCTCCCATGGTCAGGTGAAGAGGAGGAAGAAAAAACTAAGGATTCAGGAATGAATCTCAATGTACAGAGTAGACACATGGTGCTTTTGGTTCCTGGGAGAGCCCCTGCTGGCTCCTCTGACTACAGACCCCAGTGGTACCTTCTCCCTGGCTCCTGGCCTAGGGTCTACCTTTCTGCTGGGGTTGCATCACCTCTTCAGGTGGTCCTCATCAGCTGGCCTCTTTTGGTGAGGTCTGCATCTGTTCTTTTGGAAACACAGACCTTTGCCCTGCTGGTTATAGAAGGAGGAAGCAGTATAGTCTGCTTCCATAGACCACCCCACCCTTTGTGCTTGGTCAACTGTCTCATCTTTAGATTTTTACTTGGCAATTCCCACATCAGTCTTCATGTCCCTCAAACTCAGAGACTCATGTTAGACTCACTAAATGGCTCTCTTCAAGACTCCTCCCTCACTTGCATTGTTGTTGTTGTTGTTGTTAAGTGCCGTCGAGTCGGTTCCGACCCATAGCGACCCTGTACAGGTTTCCGAGGGTGTAAATCTTTACGGGAGTAGAAAGTCTCATCTTTCTCTTGCATTAAAGAGAGGGAAATACTCCCTTCTTCTCATCTACTTAAAACCACAGCATACTGGCTACTGTCTGAAACTGGCATCCTAACTGGCCTCTTTTGTCCCCATGCATAAGACTTTTCTTCTACGGCCTGGAGATTGGTGACAGGTTAATGCTGGTCCATTAGTCAGTTTCACAAAGTCATAGCACAACCTGCTTAGATGGTCTAACATTTAGAATATGATGATGCTATCATCTAGTATTTTGTTCTCCCCTTTTGGGGCTACAGACCAGCACACCAAGGATCACATTTTAATATATCATTGGAAGATGGCTTCCTAAAAATCTTAATAAATTTCTAGTTCAAACCCCACCCTGTTCATGCAACCTTTACTCCTTCACTGAGTTCTTCCTGTCAATTAGAGGTGAAAGGGACAAATGGCATACAGGTCTTAGGATTTGAGTAGAATCAAGTCGTACCAGGCTGGCACAGTTTATCAGATACAAAAGCTCTAGAATCCAGCTTGGGTTCAGCATTAAATGTCCAAACAGTGGATTACTACCTGCTGTTCAAGGGAGAGTGTTTTGTTAATTTCAATGATCTCATCAAGCTTTTAAAACAAAATGTCCACATCTAATGTTATTATTTCTACTGAAGTCCAACTGGTAGTATGCAACTCTCAACCCAGGGAAAAATTACTCTGTGAACATTTAGATTTGGCTGGGATAACACTCATCAAATGAGAAGCAAGTCAAATTGCTTCTTTCAAAGGCCAGCTGAAGGACATGGACCCTGAAGTCAGAATCCCCGGGGTTGAAGGCAAGCACTGCCACTTCATTGCTATGTCACCTTGGACAGGCTATTTAACCTCCCTTGTTGTTGTTAAGTGCCGTCGAGTGGGTTCCGACCCATAGCGACCCTGTACAGGGTTTCCAAGGGTGTAAATCTTTACGGGAGTAGAAAGCCTCATCTTTCTCCCACAGAATGGCTGGTAGTTTCGAACCGTAGGCTTCCATTTATTTTCTATCAAATGAGGATATCCACAATGTGAAGGCTAAATGAGTTAATGTTTGTAAAGTGCTTAAATATAGTTACTGTTACAGTGATATTTGAATAAAATGTTGATAAAGAAAATTTTTGTCAATATTACTACTAAAAAGTTATTCTGTATTTTTCTCAGTGTCTCATGTCAGGAGGTACTCAGATACTGATTTTCCCCATAATTGTGTTAACTTTTATTGTTTATTGTGTTAAGATGGTATGTGTAGGTCCCCAAAGTAAAGTCAATTAACAGATCTATATCAATTAATTCCAACACTGTTTTAATAAAGTGAATTCATTAATATATTTCTTAATTTATAATTGACTGTTAAATATTTATATTCATTAATGAACAAGTATTAATACATAGCTTAGATAGTGGTATTATGATATATTTTCCATAAGATAGAGTTTTTTTTTTATCCTTTTACGTTTATTATTTATCTATATATTACACCACAGTAGAAAGATGAGGCTTTCTGCTTCTGTTAAAAGTTACAGCCTCGGAAACCCCATACAGGGTCGCTATGAGTCGGAACAACTCCACAATACTGAACAACAGTAATAATCTATTATGCCAGTGTGGACTCAGATTTCTATGTTTCACTCAAATGATTGCAATTCACAATTAGTATTTACTCTGATGCTTAGATTGACCCAGCCTTGGACAGTGAGTGCCCCCCTACAAGCTGACTTCTAAGTCCTATGGCCATGTCCCCATCATTGAGCAGGCCCCATCATCCTTTGAGCGTATTCTAGGCTCTTCTTGAATCTTTCTTGCCACAGTCCTGGAGCTGCCATTTCTGCAAAAAAAAACCTGGTTTCTTTTAGCAAAGAGTGGCATTTAAAAGCTGAGGTCTGGATGCTAAGTGTGCTCATTGCTACAGGAATGCCACTGCTTTCCAAGGATAGAACAAAGAAATCTAGAAATGATGTATGTAAACATGCACATGCAGTTATGCACACATCTATCTACATAGCTATAGATTAGTATTGATATGGTGGTGGTGCTGGTGTGCCATGGGGTCAGTTCTGACTCATAGTGACCCTGCACAGGATTTCCAAGGCTGTAAACTTTTATGGAAGCAGAAAGCCTCCTCTGTCTCCTGCAGATCAGCTGGTAGTTTCGAACTGCTGACCTTGAGGTTAGCAACCTGACTCATAACCACTATGCTATCAGAGCTCCTTTATAGCTATTATGTTGTTGTTGTTAAGTGTTGTCCAGTTAGTTCCAACCCTTAGTGACCCTGTATAGAGTTTACAAGGAGCAGCTGGTGAGCTTGAACCGCCGACCTTGCAGTTCAAATGGCTTTTGCAGTCTGACGCATTAACCCACAGCATCACACCAGAACTCTTTTAAAGCTATATATATAAGACCATAAAATCCTATCAACACCTCTAATTCCAGTCCAACCACTGAGTTTATTATGATCTGTGTCCTTTCCCCATTATAACCCTTCCTTCAACAGTGGGAAGATTGACTACCATTATCCTCAATGAATTTACGTATTTGCACAATCCTCCCTCTATGTAATCATACTGCTCCACTGAGAACTTGGCTCTGATGAAGGCGAGTTGAAAGGGGAAAGAGACATGCATTTGGTGTTTTGATTCACAAGGACAAACATTTTAGTTTGAGCTTTAATATTTCCTTGGGAATTTGGAAGTACAAAAGGGTATGTTGTCATTGTTAGGCACCTTCGAGTCAGTTCCAACTTATAGAGACAAGAGAATAAAACATTGCCAGGCCCTGTGCCATCCTCACAATTGTTATATTTGAGTTCATTCTGATTGCCATTATGTCAATATTGAGAGTCTTTCTCTTTGTCAATGACTTTCCACTTTACCAATCATGATGGCCTTCTCCAGGGACTGGTGCCTCCTGATAACATGTCCAAAGTGCCTGTAAGGAGCATTCTGGTTGTACATATATATATATTCAAATTTTGAACATCTCTCTTTTATTCATTTTTTATTTGGGGAGTCATTTTATGATGTAGTTTTTATCCTATTTGTAAAATCTTTTGATAGACAACATGACTGATTATCCTCTTCTAAAGGATCTCTATCTCCTCTCATCAGAGGGTCAGACACATCCTGGTTCATCACCAGCTAAATGGTTAAGTTCATTGTGTTAAAAGAAGGGGAAACAATCTGGGGAAGATTTTTCCTTCCATGTAGAGTGACTCCTATTGGATCCTGTTCTTGGCTTCTCTCCTCTCAGTTATCTGACTTATGACTTTAGGAGAGGAATTTGGATACACATTGACCATCCCTTCTTTATCCATGTCTCTTTAGGGCATGTGCTACATGGTGCTTCTTCAGGGACAGGCTCTGCCCTGGCAGGAAAGGACTTGTGCCAGCCTGTGACAGTAGTCAAGATAACCGAATTGTATATTTCAGCAATGCAGCCTGCTACGTCCTTCAGAGAGCTCTATCAGTAAAATGGTTATCTCCAATTGCTGCCTCCTTGGTGAAAGACTACTGACTTGGAGTTGATTCCAACTCATGGGGGCCCCATGTGAAGTAGAACTGCTTCACAGGGTTTTCTTGGCTGTAATCTTTACAGAAGCACGTCTTTCTTTCACAGTGCTGTTGTGGAACTGTCAACCTTTAAGTTAGATGAGTGCAAATTGTTTGCCACCTAGGGATCTTCAAGACTCATAAACTCTCCAAAGATAGTGCTCTTTTGATCTTTGAAAGCTACAAATCTAACCAGATCACAAACTACTTAGAATTCTCTGATATCTTAAATATAAAATATAAATTCCTTACTTTAACTTTCCTTTATCACTTCTTTTCCAGATGTCATATCTTATAGTCATATCAAGTTCCCTGATTGTGCCATGCATCTTTTGTGTGTGTGTGTTTGGTGAAAATATACATAGCAATACAGATTTCTATTAAATTCCTACACATATTGTTCCATGACATTGATTACATTCTTCACATAATGCAGCAATTTCATTACTTCTATTTTAGTCTAGTCCCATGAACTTCTTCTCTCTGTTCCCCACAACCTTCTGATCCAACCAATTGGTCTCGTAAGTTACTTTTTTAAAGAGAGTGCAGTACTCAAGGGTGATACTCTATGAGTGTTAACTTGCTATTTAGTCAAAAGGTGACTTGTGGATGGCTTTGTTTGAATGTTTAAAGAGTGTCTCGTGGCAATAATCTCAGAAACTTCTCCAGTCTCATAGGGCCCAGTGGGTCTGGCTCTTTGAGAATGTAAAGTTAGTTTTGTTCCAGTTTTTTCCCTTTCTATCACGATGCAACTGTTGTGACCCTGGTCAGGATACTCAGAAGTGGTAGTTGGGCACCATCGAGTTCTTCTGTGTGTTATGCATTCTCATGCCAAATCTGTACTATACTTTCAAAAGTCAGGTCAGGAATAACCTCCTCTTGAAAATCTTCCTTACCACCCATCAGGTGCAAGTCCTTATTATGGACTGTAATTTCCTAGGTTCTTGTCTCTCTTGAACTACTTGGATTCAAGGACTGCTTCTGCCTCAGATACACAGTCAGAGGATGGGTGGATGAAACAACAATTGAGTGAAAGATTATTTAATGCCCTCAACATTACATATTGCCTGCCTTCTAGGGAATGTCCACTGGGAACTCAAGGTCTGTTTCCAGTTCCATGGTGTAGGGCCAGTTCTCTTGGTGCTTTTCTTACTTATGTTCAGCCCTTTATTCATCAAATATGTATCAAAATACTAATGTGCCAGCCTCTCTTCTTAGAGCAAAGTACAAATATGAATAAAGACGTAATCCTTCAAGGAACACAAAGCCCAGCAGGTAAGACCTACATATAAACAGGTCATTGTGACACAATACACGATGTGTCCATTCTCCAGGGGAGGAAGAGGTTCCCAGATTGAGTGGGCACTATGTGAGAATTCCACTGAGGTGACTCATAGCTTGATGGAGGCAAGTATCTCAGTACTGCTAAGGGGTATAGTTTTAGGCAGCAAGTGGCGGGGAGCAATGGTCACTGGCCAGCAAGAAAAGCTGCCTGCCTGAACTAGTTCACTGGCAAGATAGAGAAGACGCTATAAGAAACTGGCAGGAAAATGATGGGGTGGCACTGCACTAGACTGCGAGGTAGGTTTGCACTGCAAGTTCGGTGGTTCAAACTCACCAGCCGCTTCTCAGAAACCTTATACAGTTAATGACTGCTACAGGACAATATTACCACAAACTTAGTGACTTAAGACAGCTTGCACTGATTAGCTCAGTTTCTGCGGGTCAGGAGCCTGAGCACGTACTAACTGGATCCTCTGCATAGGGCCCCACGTAGGCTACAATCAAAATGTCAATCAAGACTGGGGTCTCATTTGAGGCTTCAGACTCCAATGGGAAAGGATCTGCTTCCGAGAGCTTCGCAGTGTTAGGATTTTGTTGTTGTTGTTGTTGATGTAAGTCAGCCAGAGGTTTTGGCCACCTGCAATTCTTCTCCACGTGGGTTTCCCCAACGTAGGCACTTCCTCCAAGCCAATAATGGAGAGGGATACTCTGGTGTGGAGGAGCTCTGGTAGCATAGTGGTTACAAATCGGGCTGTGGATCACAAGGCCAGCAGTTCGAAACTACCAGCTGTTCCATGGGAGAAAAATGAGGCGGTCTGCTCCCGTAAAGATTTACAGCCTCGGAAACCCTGTATAGGGTTGCTATGAGTCGGAACTGACTTCATGGCACTTAACAACAACAACAACTCTGGTGTGGTGCTGTAGGATAAAGCACTAGACCAAAAGCTTGGTTTGAACTGAAAGGTTGACCATACAGGGTTGCTGTGAGTTGGAACTGACTCAATGGCACTTAACAACAATAACACTAGCAAGGTGGGCAGTCCACTCTTGGGAGACGCAGCACAAATCCACCATTCCCTTTGCTGCAGTTAATTGGTCAGAAACAAGTCACAGCCCTGCCTACACTCAAAAGAGGCAAAAGGAGGACAGTACACCAGGATGCGAAGACCAGGGGGCAGGGATCAAGCCAACACTCCATATCTGCCCGGTACAAGGAGTGACTCTCAAGTGTCCTGTTACTCTGCTTCATGGATTGGGGTGCTACCACCTGAAACTAGGCAAGGGGTCAGATTTAAGGGGGAAGATTACAGCTTGGGTCATGTTGAGTTTGGAATGGTCTATTTTGTACCTCCTTTCCTTCACAGGCTTCAGAGCTTTGAAGTCTCATCCAAGCAGTTTCTTTCTCACCTTCTTTTCAGTGCAAAGCCCCATTTAGGTCATTAAAGATGCCCCAGGAAATGGAGCACCTCCCGGTTGGAGCAGACACACCCTTTCAGGACTGAGGGTCATTCTGGTTTCCTAACAGAGTGCAGACAACTAACTCCCCTACAAATACAAAAATATTGGATTTTTTTTTTTTCCCACAGCATAACACTGCTGTTTAGACTTAAAAAAAAAAATCTGAAATACACATAATTTAATCCCCAGACAGTACTTCTTGTACTGTGATCTGATAGAAAGGGCTCTTCTATACCTTTCAAAAAAGCAAGGCTTCTGTTGCAAGTATAACTATTTTCTAGTCCAGAGACCATTTAAACAGTGAAATGTGACATCCTTGAAATTTAATTGGGTCTTTCTGCATTAAGTTTTCATTTGTATTTGAAGGAAGTAAAGAAAAGGAGAAGCCAGAAATGCTTTTCTAGAAACAAGTACTAAAACTTGCCATCAATGAAAAGATTGTTATTCCTGCAAAGGAGTCCCTGAGTTGCGCCAACAGTTAAGCCCTGATCAATTGGCTGAAAGGGTGGCAGTTCTAATCCATTCGGGGAGCTTGGGAAAACTTGTGAAAGATTACAACCTTAAAAGGTTGTCACAGGGTCTCGCCATGAGTCCAAATCAACTCCACAGCTAACAGCAATTGTCCCTGCAAACAGAACAAAAGCTTCTTCAAAAAGATCATAAAGTTATCAGGGTGAAACTTGTGAGGGCCAGAACTCAACTGGACTGCCTTATTTATCCAATTCTCACAGAGAGCAGCCTTACCATGCTTTTCTATCTCTTTCTATTGCTGTTGTTAAGCACCTTCGAGTTGGTTCGGACTCATAGTGACCCTGTATAGGGTTTCCAAGGAGCATCTGGTGAGTTTGAACCACCAATCTCGTGATCCAAACCAACCTTGCAGTCCAGTGCTTTATTACACAGATTTGAGTTTTCCTTGTCTGACAATTTTCACCTCACACAGGTTTCAGCTTTTGTGGGTTATATTATATTTGATGATGATGTCATGGGGCAATATTTGAAACTGGCTTATTAACTATATTCCACCTCCTAAGTTACTTTAGAGTTAGAAAGAGTTTTATTGGTAGGTAGAAAACAACACCAAAAATATTCTCTGAATGAATGATGACATGAAAAAAAACTTACTGTTTTTTTAAGATCCTACTTTCTAAAAGGATCCAGTTTTCATAATTACATGTCTTCTGTTTTCTGTAGTCCAGTTTGTTCGTTTTTGAATAAGCTTTTATTTTACCCAGACTATAAATAGATATCTTGCCAGAACTCTTAGTACTATGGGTATAATCTTCATATTTTTAACTTATGTTTTTATTTGTCACTTTTTATATGTTCATAAATTTTGGTTTTGAAATATAGCAAATATTTAGGTTATTTAGGAAAAATCTATGTATCTGAATACTTTAAAATAAAATATTAGTAATATCATTATTTCTATCTTATGAAAAATAAACAAAAATATATAGCGAGACGTTTGCTTTAGATACTCTCTTCTTTCTCATGATCTTCAACTAGAATAAAGATTTCTAACTTTACTTTTTGCTCCCAAGTTTCTGAGTTTCCTGCCCAGGATTTTAAAGTTACTATGGAAAATGACATTGTTTCATTCTATAGTACATGTTGTTGTTGTTAAGTGCTGTAGAGTAGATTCCAACGCATAATGACCCTGTGTAGGGTTTCCAAAGAGCAGCTAGTGAGCTTGAACCACAGATTTTGCAGTTCGAATGACTTTAAAGTCCAGTGCACCAACCCACATCACCACAGAGTGGTCACTATGAGTCAGAATTGACTCTACGGCACCTAACAACAACAAATGGGAAGACATATTAAGGTTTTCAGTTACTGTGATGGTTAATTTTAAGTGTCAACTTGGTTAGACAATGGTGCCTAGATGCTTGGTCAAACACTAGTTTGTAGTTGCTGTTGTTATGTGCCGTGAGTCGGTTCTGACTCATAGCAACCCTGTACACAGTTTGTAAATCTTTAAGGGAGCAGAAAGCCTCATCTTTCTCCTGTGGAACAACTGGTAGTTTCAAACTGCTGACCGTGAGATTAGCAGTCCGATTCATAACCATACACTACCAGAGCTCCTTAAAGCCTAGTTTAGACACTAGTTTAAACTCTGTCAAAAAGTAGTTATATGAGATTAAATCAATTGGCTTTAAATGAAGCAGATTACCCTCCATAATGTGGATTGTTGTTATTAAGTGATGTCGAGTTGGTTCCAACCCATAGCAACTCTATGTAGGGGTTCTGATGAGTGGCTGATAAGCTTGAACCCCTGACGCTGTGGTTCAAACCCACAGTACCACACAGCACCACAGCTACTGATTAGATGTGTGTGGGCATTATCTAATCAGTTGCAAAACAAAAAAGGGTTTCACTAGAAGGGTGCCTCCAGTTTGTAAATAGGAATGCCTCCACTCTTCACTTATGCAGGCTCCTGAACTAAGGATTTAGGCACACAAGCCTGCAGAAGTCTTCGGCCATTCACTGATGACAGAAACATGTTTAAAACACTTTTGTTTGGAATTAACTTGTGCATGTATGAACTCCTTTTTTACTTACCCTCCTATATGTATATCTTACTGGCTCTGTTTCTAAGAACCCTGACTATGACAGTCAGTTAAATCCCCAACAGGATGTAAGGGTTTTAATAAACTAGAGGACAGAGGATGAGCAGAATGTTGAGGGGCCTAGAGTCCTCTTCACAGTAGAAACAGGTAAGGGATTGGTGTTGGGTGCTTACCAGAAGGAGAGATAACATAGAAGAGGGGTTAGTCCAATTCACCTTTCCCTCTAATGATCAGAGTCGCACGACAAGGTAAAACATTGAGATAAACAATTAGGTTAAAAGTTTACGTTTTTTTTCTGTAATCCAGCTGATTTTAATATTAATGTTTATTTGTATTTCTAGGAAAAGCACTGGACTGATAAGTGAAAGCTTCTTCAGTTCAAACCCACCAGCCACTCTTGGAAACCCTATATAAAGGGGGTTATAAGGAGCTCTGGTAGTGTAGTGGTTATGAATCGGGCTGAGAATCTCATGGTCAGCAGTTCGAAACCACCAGCTGTTCTGCAGGAGAAAGATGAGGCTTTCTGCTCCCGTAAAGATTTGCAGCCTGGGAAACCCTGTACAGGGTCACTATGAGTCAGAACCGACTCCACGGCACATAACAACAACAACAACAACAACAACATGAGTCTGTACCTATGCAGTGACACATAACAACAACAATGTTGTTGTTAGGTGCCATCGAGTCAGTTCTGACTTATAGCAAACCTACGCACAACAGAACAAAACAGTGTCTGACCCTGCGCCATCCTCACAATACTTGTTATGATTGAGCTCATTACTGCTGTCACCGTATCATTCCATCTCCTGGGGGTCTTCCTCTTTTTCACTGACCCGCCACTTTATCTAGTATTATGTCTTTCTCCAGGAACTGGTCCCTCCTAATAACATGTCTGAAGTATGAGAGATGAAGTCTCGCCATCCTGACTTCTAACCAACATTCTGGCTATATTTCTTTCAACATAGATTTGTTTGTTCTTCTGACAGTCCATGGTACCTTTAATATTCTTGTCCAAATGGTGCTGTAGGATAATACACTGGTCCGCAAGCTTGGTTTTGAACCACAAGATCGGCAGTTCAAACTCATCAGCCACTACTTAGAAACCCTAATCAGGGTCGCTATTGAGTTGAAACCAACTTGATGGTACTTAACAACAACATTCTTCTACAGGACTTCTGGTGTAGCACTGTAGGATCAGCATTGGACTGAGAACCACAAGGTCAGCAGTTCAGACAAACAGCTACTCCTCAGAAACCCTATACAGGGTTTCTATGAGTCAGAACCGACCAGATGGCACTTAACAACAACAACAACAACAGCATTCTTCTGCAGTCTGCCTTATTCATTGTCCCACGCATATGAGGCAATTGGAAACACCAAGGCTTGGTCAGGCGCACCTTAGTCATCAAACAAATACCTTTACTCTTGAACACTTTAAAGAGAATTTTTTTGCAGCAGATTTGCCTAATGCAACATTTCATTTTATTTTTTAACTGCTGTTTCCTTTCATGTTGACTGCATATCCAGGAAAAATTAAGTCTTTGAAAACTTCAATCTTTTCTCCTTTTATTATGACATTATTTATTGGTTCAGTGGTGATTTTTTTTTTTTT
>NW_006408655.1:8980762-8981804 GCF_000296735.1 Chrysochloris asiatica
TAACAACAATAACAATACAGATTGACTAAGTATGGCGAAAGGATAGAACCTTAGTACACACCTTTCATAATTTTTTACCATTCAGTATCTCTTTATTCTATTTGAAGAACTGCCTCTTGCTCTATTTACAGGTTCCTCATGAACACAATTAAGGGTTCTGGAATACCCATTCTTCACAAGGCTATCCATAGTTTGTCATGACCCACAGAATCAAAAGCCTTTGCAGAGTAAATAAAGCACAAGTAAACATCTTTCTGATAGTCTATGCTTCCATCCCAGACCTGTCTGATGTCAGTACTAATATCCCTCATTTCATGTCCCCTTCTGACTTGAATTTCTGAGAGTTCCCTATTGATGTACTCTTGTAACCATTGTGAAGTGTCTTCAGCAAAATTTTACTTGCATGTAATATTAATGATATTGTTTGATACTGTTCTGTTAGGTCACCTCTCCTTGGAATGGATACAAATATGAGTCTCTTCCAATTGGCTGGCCAGGTAGCTGCCTTCCAAATTTCTTTGCATAGATTAGTGATCCACTCCAGGACTGCATCAGTTCATTTAAAGATTTCAATTTGTATTCCATCAATTACAGGAGCCTTGGTTTTGCCAATGCCTTCAGTTTAGCTTGGACTTCTTTCTTCAGTACCGCTAATTCTTGGGTTCTTGGTCATATGCTACTTCTTGAAAGGGTTGAACTCTGACCATTTCTTTCTGGTATAGAGACTGCCTACATATTCCTTTCATCTTCTTTTGATACTTTCTACATCATTCAACATTTTGTCCATAGAAGCTCTCAATATTTCAAGTTGAGGTTTGAATTTTTTCTTCAGATCTTTCAGTTTGAGAAATGCTGAGGATGTCCTTCTCTTTTGGTTTTAAATGTTTTTGCATAGTTCATTATAATGATTGATTTTGTTTTTTCAAAGTGCCCTTTAAAATTTTCTATTCAGCTCTTCTACTTTTTCATTTCTTCCGGTTGCTTTAGCTTTTCTATACTCAAGAGCAAGGTTGAGTCTCTTTTAACAGCCATTTTGGTCTGT
>NW_006408655.1:8981904-8982442 GCF_000296735.1 Chrysochloris asiatica
TTTATTGTGAATTAAGTGATAGTTTACATGGGAGAGCATCAGCTTTATATTCATCCTATCGTATTTCGTTTCATTGCAATGATTACAATCCCCTCAATGCAACATCATTCAACAGCATTTGCTTCCATTCTCTCTGTTTTTCTTTGGATTTACACTGAAGCACTCAGGAATATGTAACCATTCAAACAACCAAAGGGTACACCCACAAGCCTGCTCCCTGGCTTCTAGCACACAGCCCCTCTCTGTCCATGAGTCTAGAGTCCCCAGACGCTCCATCTCTCCACGTCATCGTCTCTGCCTCCATCTCTTGCGTCACTGCTTCTCTGGATAGGTTCCCGCACTCCACTCTTCTCCCTTGATGATCCCAGGGTCCTCTGCTCCTGGACTGCAAGATCAACCACTCCCTTCCTTTTGTTACAAAACATCTACCTTTACATTTGCAAAAATCTCAATCAGTCCTGATAGCAATAATTCACTATTGAACCACAAGAGTCTTATCCCCATCTCTTTTGCCAGTCCCATCTAGACAGGTTGGAAA
>NW_006408655.1:8983232-8997551 GCF_000296735.1 Chrysochloris asiatica
GTATTTGAAATGAATAAGTCATTG
Organism: Chrysochloris asiatica; assembly: GCF_000296735.1. Lineage (NCBI taxonomy): Eukaryota > Metazoa > Chordata > Mammalia > Afrosoricida > Chrysochloridae > Chrysochloris > Chrysochloris asiatica. The sequence continues at coordinate 8,983,257 of NW_006408655.1, forward strand.
ATCTTGCAAAATTCTCTCGTGATCGTCAGCATCATCTATCACCAATGCCATATTTCCCAAACATAGATCCTTCCTCTTTGTTTCCAACTTTCACATGCTAATCACCAATAATTATCAATGTGTCTTAATGGCATGGTTGGTCCATTTCAGACTGAAGAAGGTGGTACGATCCTTCAATTTAAATGCCACTGACTTAAGTGGTTGGTGCATACATTTGAGTAATAGAGATATTAGCTGGTCTTCCTTGGAGGCATCTGAATATTATCCTATTACAGATAGTTATGTACTTCAAGGTAGATCTTGAAATATTCTTTTTATGCTGATGAATGTGACGCCATTCCTCTTTAATTTGTCGTTCCTGGCATAGTAAGTCATATGATTGTCTGATTCAACATGGCCAATAACCAGTTCATTTCAGCTCACTGATACCTAAGATATTGATCTTTATGCATTCCATTTCATTTTTTACAACTTCAAATTTTCCTAGGTTCATCATCATACATTCCATGTTCCAATTACTAATGGATGTTTGCATCTGTTGCTCCTCATTTCGAGTTGTGCTCCATCTACAAATTATGTTCCCAGTTATGTTTTGCTCCATTCACAAATAATGGTCAACCCTACTTTGAGGAGGCAGCCCTATCATATTTTAAGTGCCTTCCAACCTGAGGGGCTCATCTTCTGGCACAGTATCTGACAATGTTCTGGAGCTATTCATAATGTTGTCAGTGGCTAAATATTCAGAAATAGTTTGCCTCTCCTTCTTCCTCGTCTTTCTTAGTCTAAAAGCTCCGCTGAAACCTGTTTATCCTTGATGACCCTGCTGTTATTTGAAATATTGTTGGCATAGCTTCCAGCATCATAGAAACACGCAAGCCACCACATAACAACAAACTGACAGATGAGTGGTGGAGCAACACAGAAACATAATAAATATGGTTATGTTTGTGCAGTACTTTTCACAGTGCCTGTTGTTGTTAAATGCCATTGAGTCGGTTCGGGCTCAGTGACCCTATAGCTGGTGGGTTTGAATCACTGATCTTGTGGTTAACTGTCCAGTGCTTATCCTACTGGATGTATCCAGTCCAGTGCCTGGGTCATAGTAAAGACTTAATATGTGACAACTGGTATCTTTATTACTAATTATCTGTCAAGACAGAAAGAGCAAGGTTACCTAAGCATTGCTGCTCATGTTTCTATAGCAAACAAACACTCTGTCATTAATTAATGAATTTTACATTCCTTATGATAAAAGAAAAGATAAAAGAAAGGGACTTTCATGGTGTAGTAGTTAAGCGCTATTGCTGCTAGCTGAAAGGTTGACAGCTTGAACCCACCAGCTGCTCCACTGGAGAGAGATGTGGCACTCTGCCTCTTTAAAAGTTGTTGCCACATGCCACCAACTTGGTTCTGACACCTAGTGATCCTGTGTATTGCATAATGAAGCACTGTCTCGTCCCATTCCTAGGCTTGAGCTCACTGTTGCGGTCACTGTACTAATCCATTCCACTGAGGAGCTTCCTCTTTTTTGCTGACCCTCCACTTTATGAAGCATGATGTCCTTCTCTAGGGACTTGTCCCTCAGACAACATGCCCAACATATTAGAGATGAAGTCTTGTTATCCTTCCTTGTAAGGAGGATTCCGCTGTACTTCTTCCAAGACATACATGTTCATTCTTCTGGCAGTCCATGTGGATTCAATATTCTTTCTCAATACCATAATTCAAATGCATTCATTCTTCTTTAGTCTTCCTTATTCATTATCCAGCTTTCACATGCATATGAGGTGATTCGAAATACCATGGCTTGGGTCAGGTGCACCTTAGTCTTCAGAGTGACATCTTTTCTCTTTAGCACATTAAATCTTTTGAAGCAGACTTGCCTAATGCAATTATCTCATTTGATATTTGGTGTAGTGCTGTAGGATAAGCACTGGACCACAAAGTCAGTTTGAACCGTAAAGTCAGTGGTTCAAATTCACCAGCCACTCTTTGGAAACCCTATATGAGGTAGCTATGAGTCAGAACCTACTCGATGGCACTTAACAACAGTAACAATAAACTCTAGGGGGCAGTTCTACACTGACCTAGAAAGGCACTAGGAGTCAGAATTCAATTGACAGCGAGGACTTTTTGGTTTTTAGATAAAAGAATGACTGGGGTCTCAAACCCCTCAGGTCTATGCAAAACCATGAAGATGAAGCTTATTCAACTTCTCTCAACACCTTCTTTGTACCCTTTTCCCCATTTAAATAGCCTCTATCCCCCTCTGGTACCGTAGTGATTACGAATCCAGCTGCGGACCTTAAGGTCAGCAGTTCGAACCTACCAGCTGTTCCGCAGGAGAAAGATGAGGCTTTCTGCTCCCGTAAAGATTTACAGCCGCAGAAACCCTGTACAGAGTCACTATGAGTTGCTTCTGACTCCATGGCACACAACCACCCTAACCACCACCATCCCCCTCTAGTTCAGATTTTCATCACAGAAGAAGAAAAAAACAAAACCATATACAGGAATAGGGAGTATTTGCATCGGTAAAGCAGAATTAAATTCCCTGATGGCTCTGGAATACCATCATTCAAAAAAAAAAAAAATGCAAAGAACTACAGTAAGGTACAAACCAACCCAAACAACTCACTGTGAATCTACAGGACAGTGTAGAACTGCTCCCTAGGGTTTCTAAGGCTGTAATCCTTATGGAAACAGACTACCACAACTTTCTCCTGCAGAGTAGGCTGGTGGGTTTGAACTGACAGTCATTTGGTTAGCAGTCAACTGCTGTAACTACTACACCAACAGGGCTCATTAGAAGCAGAGTTTAGGGTATTCCAAACTCTATAGCAAAATTAAAATACCCTCCATGCCAAAGGGTCTATATCAGCCTTCACCTGAATTTCACCTTGATGCTTCTCTGTAAAGAAGTATCTCTTAGTCTGGTTCAGCCTCTTCTGTTTTACAAGTCAGGTTTTCTAGAATATGACTTTATCACATGAGTGTAACTCCAGTTATTGATTTAAATGAAATATTTGTGCCAAAGGAATGAGCAAGCAAGGACTGAGCCTCCACCATGTTTCTGTTCCCTCCTTAGGAATATACAAGGATAAGTGAAAAAGTGTTGCTAAAAAAGCACAGAAACCCCAAAGTAAGTAAAAAAATCACAGAAATCCTAAAGGAAAAGTAAGCCTACAGTCAAAAGAAATAATAAAGATTAGAGAAGAAAAAAATGAATTGTTGTCATTGTTGTTAAGTGCTCTTGAGTCAGTTGTGACCCATAGCGACTCCTAGGGTTTCCAAGGAGAGGTTGGTGAGCTGGAACCACAAACCTTGCAGTTCAAACCAACTTAACAGTCCAGTGTACTAGCCCACAGTGCCATACCAAGATTCCATATAAATAAATGAATTAGGAAACAGAAAAACAATAGAAAGAACCAACAAAACAAGAAACTGATTATTCAAAGGATTAATAAAATCCACAAACCACTGGCAAATCTAACACAAGAAAAGAGAGAGAAGACCTATAAAAAACCATATGGGTGACCTCACAATAGAACCAACAGAAATAAAAAGGATAATAACAGAATCCGATGAAGAGTTGTACTCCAACAAATTTGAAAATCTACAGGAAATGGATACATTTTTAGAAAAACATCATCTATCTACACTAGCACAGAGTGAAGCAGAAAACTTGAACACACCTAGAACAAAAGATGAAATTGATCAAGTCATCAAAACACACTCAACAAAAATAAGTCCAGCCCTGGATGGCTTTACTAGTGAATTTTACCAAACATTCAGAGAAGAGCTGACACCTACTTTACTCAAACTATATCAGAATATAGAAAAGGACGGAAAACTTCCTAAAACATTTTATGAAGCAAGCATAATCTTCATATCAAAACCAGGACATCACTAAAAAAAAAAGCTATAGACCAATATCATGAACATGGATGCAAAAGTTCCCAATAAAATCCTAGCCAACAGAATTCAATAACATATCAATCTTTTGCATACTGCTTTCCAGCTCTGCCAGAACCATCCCCATGCAATATACTTAGGCACTTTGTCAAAAATCAGTTGGCTGTAGGTGGATGGACTCATTTCTGGATTCTCGATTCTGTTCCATTGATCAATGTATCTTTCATTGTACCAGTACCAGGCTGTTTTGACCACTGTGGCTGTGTAATAAATTTTGAAATCAGGGAATGAGAGGCTTTATGGTGATAGGATTTCATGACTCAATTGTGAGTAGTTGTTAGCAGGATTAATTATGATTGTCACAACTATAATTGTAGAAGATGTGTAACTAAAAAGGGGAGTAGTTATTCTTTCTTTTCAGGAACAGATAGATGATCCCAAGACTACTAAGAAGGAAGAACATGAGTGGAGCAGACATGGTGGCAGGAGCATGGAGAGGCAGAGTAGCCGTGGGCTGTAGGCCCATGGACTGACTAAGGTGTGTTTATGAGCAGGAAGCTGGTTCTGACTCAAACCTTGTATAGGGTTTCCAAGATGGATTTGAACAGCTGACCTTTTGGTTAGCAGGCCAATGCTTATCCTACTACATCAGTAGGGCAGTTGTGGCATCCTCGCAGGACTCACATTGTGTTCCTTTCAAAGGCTATTTGTTTTGGAAACAAAAAGAAGCCTGACAGGGCAAAAATAAGGGCTGAAGGGTCCATGAGGTAAGGTTTCCCAGTGAAATTCTTGTAGGACAGCCCTTGCTACCCATAAACAAAGAGTAGGCGCGCTGTCATGATGGAAAAAATTCCTTGGCACAACTTTCCTGTACTTTTTCTTGCCAAACCAGTTTTCAATTTTCTGAAGATTTTTCCACAAGTTTTGTGATTGTCCCGAGTCCTTCCAGAAAAATCTATCAAGAGTACCTCTTTTCAAAACAAAACAAAACAGTTGCCATAACTTTTGAGCTGGCTTCTCAAATGAGTTTAACTAGCTCAGCACATCCCTTTGAAAGCCACTGTTTTGATTGTAACTTTTTAAAGGCACTGGACTGCTAACCACGTATTGATGGTTTAAACTCATCAGTCATTCCTTAGAAATGCTATACAGGGTCACTAGGAGTCGGAACCGACTCGAGGGCACTTAACAAAAACACAAACAACAATGAAACTGAAGGGTCCTGGTGTGGGACTGTAGGATAAGGACGGCTAACCTCAAAATTAGTGGTTCAAACCCATCAGCCACTCCCTGGAAACCTCACACAGGGTCATTCTGATTCAGAATTTACTCGATGGCACTTAACAACAACAACAACAACAAATTAAGCTAAGGAGTCTTGGTGTGGTGCTGTAGGATATGCACTGAACTGCTAACTGCAAAGTCAGTGGTTCAAACCCACTGACTGTGTCCTGGAAACCCTATACAGAGTGGCTATGAGTCAAAATGGACTCAACAGCACTTAACAACAATAACAATGAAACTCTAAGAGAAAGCCTTTCTGTAGTCATCCACTTATCACAGAGACGTGTTTAAACACCTTTGTGTACCGTGGTGACACATAGAACTAGAGGAAGCTTGGATCCATAATTGACAGGCAGTGTTTGATTCTGTTGTACATAGAACCACTATGAGTTGGAACCGACTCAACAGCACCTAACAACAACAAATTCCTGTATTAAATTCTACCTGTTGATGGCACCTAACAACAATAACATCAGAGTAGTTTTTCTTTTCTTTTCTGAGTCTTAACAGACACATCTCCAAATCCCCAGATAGCTCAATCAAGTGCAATGAAAACAATTCCTTTTATCTGCATATAAGGAACTTTAACATCACACATTACATATTTTAAGTTAAATAGAATTTTAAGCTAAATATCTGGGGTGATGAAATGTACCAGTATCTTTAACTGATCTCCAGAGGGCAGCAGAGAATCAAAAGTGCAAATTTAACGGTGGCTTTCTTTGAAAACACTCTTCTGCTCTTTCTTATGACTAAGCTTTGACAAACTGGGTGGCCAGGATTAGAAAGGCTGTGTAAGGTCGTGGATCAAAGCAATGCCAAAAAGCCAAAGTGAAGACTCAGATGCTGGATTTTGTATCATTAAAACAATCCTTTAATCAGATAACCCAACTAACCACAATTAATACACTGTTGGTAAAGCATACTTAAACATCATAGGCTCATGAAAAACTCATGAATATAAAGTATTTAATCCTTTCAGGGATTCAATTCTACCCCTATAATTATACTTTTTAAAAAGTTATATAAAAGATGATGTTCATTATTGAGACATATTTTTGGCATGGTAGGATAAGTACTAACCTGCCAACCACAAGGTCAGAAATTCAACCTACCAGCCGGCCCCCAGAATCCCTATGTAGGGTCACTATGAATTGGAACTGACTCAACAGCACTTAACAACAACGTAAGTACATTGAAGAACACTGGTGACGCAATAGTTACACACTCAGTTGCTAACTGAAAGGCTGTCGGTTTGAGCCTACTCAGCAGCTCTGTGAGAGACTTGGCAATCTGTATCTGTAAAGAATGAAGCCAAGAAGCCCCTGTGGGACAGTTGTACTCCATCACATGGGGTGGTGACAGATTGGAATTGACAACAACAGAAACACATCCCAAACCCCAAACCAAACCCACTGCCATTAAAGTCCATTGTGATCCTAGGTTTCCAAGGTTATAAATCTTTACAGGAGCAGAAAGTCTTATTTTTCTTCCTTGGAGTAGCTGGTGGGTTTGAGCTGCTGACCTGGTGGTTAGCAGTCCAGTGTTTATCCGGCAGAACCATTAGGGCTCCTTCAATATCCAATAAGTTGTTGAAGATACAAAGCACAAAACAACCTACAATTATGACTTACTCTTTCAGTGTAAGCTACAAAAATTCTGGACAAGATAGATTGAGTTCTGGTGGCACTATAGGATTATCACTGGATTGCTAACCACAAGGTTGGTAGTTCAAACCCACCAGTCACTCTGTGGGAGAAAGATGAGACTTTCTGCTCCCGTAAAGATTTATAGCCTCTGAAATGGTACACAGGGTCACTAGGAGTCAGAACAGCCTTAACTGCACCTAACAATAGCAACAACATAAAGTGACAAAATAGTAAGAAATACTTAGGCCAAAAATTAAAATGAGTGCAGAAAGCTGAGAAGTAAGCAGAATACTGCTGCTGGCCAACACTGAGGGCAACTTCAGGGTAAGAATGGACTAGAAATAGCCACCTTGACCCCTACATGCACCCCTATCACACTGAAAGTAAAATTGCCTCCTGTCTGGTAACTTGGTTCTAAATACAGAGAAGGGAAAAATCTCTTCTGAGACTTTATAGTCACAAGATGATCCACACAGTTATGTGGGCGAAATTCATATATCTGGGTGGTCTGCAATACCTAAAGCTGAGAATTAGGTTGCCACAGACCCAGGAATATGGCAGAAGCAAGCCCAACTTTTCTCTGAAGAAACCCACTTGTATTCTAGGCCTGAAAGAATTTCCATAGATAAGGTTCCAAGAAGTATTAACTCACAGCAAAAATCATGAAACCCCAAAGTGAATGACATCTCATGAAAACCAGCACTTTTTAGACTCATGAAGATGGAAGATACAGAAATTATATGAAAACAATATTAATCAAGTGTATCTAAATGTTTATAAAAATAACAGGTGGCAAGATGGTGGCCTAGGCAGAAACATTACAGAGAGCCTCTACAACAAAGATACAGAAGACCAAATGAAACAGATGCAGATGATAGTCTTGGAACCCTGAGTTTCAGATGAAGAGATTGAGAAGATCAAATGGTTACTAGGAGAGGAAGCTGACCAGATGAAGCAAAAAAAAAAAAAGAGACAGAGAAGTAACGTGTGTCAGCAGACCAGACGCTGTGAGGAAATGGTGAACAGCACAGAGGGTACCAAGTGACTCGAGGATATAAAGGTGTGATGTTTTTCTTGTTCCCCACACTCTCCTGGTGAGGCATGGCAGGTCCCCACTCCCATACACTGCCACTCTCCTGGCTCTCTGATCCACACAATGGAGAGCAACGCAGTTGTGGGCCCCATTAAAGTGAGTCAGGAGCTATCAGCATCAACCCTGGGGCCTAGATTCAGGTGAGCCCTGCTCCAAGCCTGCAGAACCAGCCCTGTATTAGACCTCCCTGGAGAAGAAGCTGAACAGACACAGAGAGAAAAAAGAGATAGACAGGTGACCTATGCTGGTTTGGCTAGGCGCAGCACAGCCATCTTCTAAACGTTCACAGGCAGCTCTGTGAAAGCAGGGGCAGTTCAGTGGTGTAGAGGTGTACTGGCAGAGAAAAAGGCAATTTGGTTTTCTTGTATTTCACATTACCCTGGTGTGGCACTGTGGGATAATGTACTGGATTGTAACATTGGTTTAAACCACATGGTTGGTGTTCAGGATTACCAGTCGTTCCTCAGAAACCCTATACAGGGTCACTATGAGTCAGAACCGACTCAACGATACTTAACAATAACAACAACCACATATTACCCTAGTGATCAGAGGTGTAGTCAGCCCCCGCTGCATCATCCCCAGCCAAACTCCTGCTTTCCACAGTGGCTCAGTGATAAGCCATGTGGTCATGAGGGGCATCAAAGTGAGTAGGGAGCTATCCACACCAATCTGGGTACCATTATTCAGTTTAGAGTCTGCACAAACTACTTCCGGATTGGGTGTTGAGAACAGAAAACGTCTAGGACTATGGTGGTGGTGGTGGTGTGCTGTGGAGTCGGTTCCGACTCACAGTGACCCTGAATAGGGGTTCCGAGACTGTAAATCTTTACGGGATCAGAAAGGCTCATCTTTCTCAGAACAACTGGTGGTTTTGAGCTGCTCACCTTGAGTTAGCAGCCCGACTCATAACCACTAATCTACTAGAGCTCCTCATCTAGGACTATAGGAGCTCCATATAGGGTCAAGTGTGACTGTCTCATATCTTGGTCATCCACCACATGAGCTCCTTGGCTGACAGGAGCCCCAGAGTTTTCTTCTCTCTGGGTTTGGCATGTGCCCTGGTTTGTTTGTTTGTTTTTTGTGTTAATTCTTTCCTCACCTTCTTCCTCTCTACTTTCCCTTGGTTTTTATCCATTCTATCTCTGTCTTCTTTTCGTATTTTCTTTGATTTCTCTCCCCCCATACCCCCACCATCTTCTCCTTTTTTCTTTCTTGACTTTTCTTTACTACATTCTTGTCTCTTTCTCTCTCTCTTTTGATTTTTAACAAACAAAAATTTATTTCCTCAGTTAAGAAGGCTAGAAGTCAGAATTCAGAATGCTGACTCACAGGAAGGCTTTCTGTCTCTGCTGGCTCTGGAGAAAGGTCCTTGATGCTTCAGTTTCTGCTTCCTGGTTTTTCAGAGAACTCTGTTTCTTGGCATCTATCCTTCTCTGGGTCTAGAAGATTCTCAGCACAGGGACCCCAGTCCAAAGGATGCACTTCATTCCTAGATCTTCTTTCTTGGTAGTAGTGATGTCCCTCTCCTGTCTGCTAGTTTCTCTCTCCGTTTCTCTTTTGTAAGATAAAAGCAGTGTGGTACATGGAGTACGGGTGATGACTCAAAAACACACCCCATAGAAAACCTGCTTCAATAACACACACAGAGGTTAGTTTTTACAACACATCACAAAATGGAGGCCATTTACATCAGATCACAAAATGGAGGACAAGCACATAACACTGGGAAGAATGGCTCAGCAAAATTATACATATTTTTAGGAAGCACAATTCAATCCATGACATTCCATCCTTTGGCCCTCAAAAATATATGCTCGCCATAAACAAAATACATTCAACCCATCACATCTTCTGAGTCATCTAAATCAAATATGGGTAAAACTTTAGGCATATCCATCTTGGGGCAAAATTCCTCTTCATCTGTGAACTTCTTCAATTAACTTTTCATTTGGTGATGAAGTACAAAGACAGACAAGGTACGTTTGCTTAAAACTGCCTTTTGTACCAATCTTTGGATGGTCAGAATTCAGCTTTGCTAGAGCAGTTGCTTGATTTAGCTGATTTGTTTTGATTAGATGTTTACTTCTCATATCCAACAAGGTGGGACCCTCAAAAGCTAAAAATTCATTCACTTTATATGTATCCAATGGTTCCTTGGAAAGCATAGGGCACAGTACTGGGTTTTTCCACATCCTAGTCTCTTGAGCTAGATTAGCTAAAAAAATTCAATTCACAACTGCCATTTACTACTCTGGTAGTGTAGTGGTTATGAATAGGGCTGTGAACCTTAAGGTCAGCAGTTCAAAACTACCGGCCGCTCCGTGGGAGAAAGATGAGGCTTTCTGCTCCCATAAAGATTTACAGCATCGGAAACTCTGTACAGGGTTGCTATGGGTCGGAACCAACTCGACAGCACTTAACAACAACAACAGCATTCTCCATCAGCATTTCATGAGCTACATGTACCAGAGTCTGGAACTGTTCCCATTGTTTATATGATAACTCAGCCCACAGGCACAATAAAAATTCAACACTACTTAACGCCAAGTGTTCCAGAACCAATGCTACATTTTCATATTCAGAGGTAAGACAAGGTGGTGCTTTAACATAACTTTGGATAGCCACTGTGTATACCTCCAATAAAGATAAGGGAAGGGATCATCTGAAGTTTTCCATTTCTCTGCATATTCAAGGAGTGTCTGGCACAGGGGCTGACAGTATTTCATGGCCCCTTGCACAGCTGGTACCCAGCTCTCCTGCGGCTGACTCTCTAGCTCCTGAAGACATTTTGCAGCCGCATCTGCCTTGGCTCAACCACTGCTGCTCTGGCTCCTTGTCAACCATCTTCATACCTCACTCCCTCTTTCTCTTTTCTTATGTTCAGTGCTTTTCCTTCCAATGTTTTCTCTTCCATGATTTTTATTTTATTTTTCATTTTCTCTCCCTCATTTCTCTTTTTGATTATTGTGCTCTTTTTTTTTTAGTTGTTGCCTGCATTTTTTCTCCTTTGCTATCTTTTTTCACTGTTGCTTGCTTGTTGGCTTAGCTTTTTTCCCCCTAGCCTCACCTGACAGGGGATAGCAATTGTGCCAATATCACCCAGCCACAACCATACTCTCTGCAGTCCCAACCACTGGGCAAGAGCCAATACCAGCTGCTATAGACCAGATTAATGACAGCAACCAACATCAGCCACACCCATCCTAAACTGGGCTGCACAAAAAGTGAACAGAGAACAGTGCGCAAGTTTTCATTCTCTAATCACACCCATCAGGAGGAAGTTGGTGAGTGCCTAAGAACACACCATTTGTATTCATTGAATACAAATACAAAAACACCACAATGTCTCAGGAGTAATAGACAATTTCTATTCACAGGAAGAAACAAGACAGAGTGGTTTAAACAAGTGACTAAAAGTCAGAGATAGGAAATGTTGTTGAGGGTAAAAGGCATTGGAACTCACTGAAAAATAATTCAAGAAAATAATATTTAGGTATTGTGACAGCTAAGGTTTTGTGTCAACTTGACTGGGCCAAGATTCTCAGTGATTTGTCCGTTGATATGTGCTTAATCCCATGGTGAAATCTAATACAGTGTAGTTAACTATATGATGATTGGCTGTGAACAGCCAATCAATTGAAGGGATGTTTCGTCAGGAGTGCCACCTATTACAAATATAATGAAATTCAGGCAATGCTTGCTCACTTTCTGTTGGATCTGGATCTTGACATTCCAACTTTCAATTTTTTGAACTTGAGCCAGTGACCTGCTTTATCTGCCTGCTTGCCTGCCTGCCTGACCTGTCTATGTGTGTACCTGTCTGCCTGCCTTCTGCTTATCTGCCAGATGGACCTGCTTGGTTCATATGACCCAGACTTGGGACTTGGTTCATATGACCCAGACTTGGGACTAAAAATCAAATGATATGAAAAATACATAAAGTTAATGGCAATCAAATATGGAAGAGCAAGACAATAGAATGGTGATATTTATCTCTGCTAAAGTAGACTTTAAGGAGCTCTGGTAGCGTAGTGGTTACGAATCGGGCTGCGAACCTTAAGGTCAGTGGTTCGAAACTACCAGCCGCTCCGCGGGAGAAAGATGAGGCTTTCTACTCCCGTAAAGATTTACACCCTCGGAAACCCTGTACAGGGTCGCTATGGGTCGGAAACGACTCAACGGCACTTAACAACAACAACAAAGTAGACTTTAGGGCAAAAAACAGCATAGAAGGCAAAGAAGGGCATTATCTCATGATTAAAGGGCCAATTAAATGAGAGGCCATAACATAAAAAATATCTATGCTCCCAATGAAAGAGCCTCAAAATATATAAATCAAACTCTAGTCGAATTGAAGGAATAAATAATACATCTCTTTCAATGAAAGACAGAACAACTAGAAAGAAACTCAACAGAACTAAACAATATGATCTACAAATAAGATATCATAGACTTGGTTTAATTGTCCCTATATGGAGCACTCAACCCAACAACAGTACAATATACATTCTTTTCCAGTGCACATGGAATATTCTCTAGAATACACCGTAAGGCAGGCCACAAAGTAAGTCTCGAGAAATTTTAAAACATCAAAATACTACAAAGCATATTTTCACATCACAAAGCTATAAAACTGGAAACCAACAATAGGAAGATCGGGGGTGGGGGGTGGGGGAGGGGGGCAATCAAGTACATGGAAATTGAATAACATCCTGCTTAAAGGCTACTGGGTAACGGAACATATTAAAAAATGACGTTAAAAATTTCCTGGAATTAAATGCGAATGAAACCACAACAAACCTAAACCTTAGAGGGAAATTTATAGCAATAAATACACACATCCAAAAAGAAGAAAAACCCAAATCAACCCATTCATGAGACATTTCCAACAATTAGACAAAGATCATCAAAGTAAACCTACTTCTACCAGAAGAAAAGAATTATTAAAGGTAAAGTATCTAGAAATAAATCTAATAAAATAGTATAAGATCTTTATGGATAGGATTGTAAAATTTTATTCAAAGACATAACTTAGGAAACCTAAGTAAATGGAGAACTATGTTCTGTTGATGTGTTAAAAGCCTCAACGTAGGAAAATATCAATTTTCTGCTAAAATGATGTGTAATTTTAGGCAAATCCAATCAAATCTCCAATAAGCTTATTTACAAAATATAAAAAACTTATTTTAAGATGTATGTGAAAGATAATAGCAAAAAAATGGAGACAGCCTAAATGTCCCTCAACAGAAGGATGGAGAAGCAAACTTTGGTACATGTACACAATGGAATACCTCTCAGCGTGAAGAATGACAATGACTCTGCGAAATACCCCTCATCATCAATAAGTATGGAAGACATTTGAGTGAAATTAGTCAATAACAAAAGGACAGATATTGTATGAGACCTTTATTGTAAAAAAAAAAAAATGGTTTTCATGCTAAAAGAAACATTGTTTGATCGTTACCAGGGGTGCGGAGAGGGAGTAATTAATTCACTGGTTATAGGGTAGACATGTATTATGAAGATAGGGATGACAGGGAGGAGTTCAAGAGTTAAAAGGAATAGAGGTAAATATTGCTATATACGTAATCCTACACCTGTTGTTGCCTCTACTCACGGGATAACAATATATGAGTAGATACATAGACAGATACACAAGCTAAATGGGTGTGGGATGGAGAGTGGAAGTATACTCACAAATACACAAAGGTTTGACAGGATCTTTGTCATGGTATGGCACTGTGGGTTAATAAGCCAGACTGCAAAGCCATTTAAACTGCAAGGTCAGTGGTTCAAGCTCACCACGTGCTTCTCGGAAACCCTATACAGGGTCGCTATATGTTGGAATCAACTCAACAGCACTTAATAACAACACCAATAACATTTACCTTTACTACAAACATATCCATGAATGTGGTGGAGCACATAGGGAACAAAATTATGAAAACTTCTTAGACATTACCAAACAGCTTGAGGGAATGAGTTGCTGGACCTGGGGCTCAAGACCATAGTATCTTGGGACACCATGGCCAATTGTCATAGCATAGTCCATAAAAACACTGTGAGTAGTCACTGGGATCTTCAAAGTTTCTAAGTGGCCATCTAAGGAGCACCTATGGGCTTCTCCATGTGTGGGAGAAAAAAAAGAGTGATGAAAATGGAAGATTCTTGAAATCAGTTAGTCTAATGGAATAATGAAACATGAATAGCAGTCTCCATGACCCTGAAACTAGAGATCTAGATGGTGTCCAGCTACCACTACCAACCATTCTGATAGGAATTATATTAGTAGGTCTTGGATATAGTGGAAGAAAATATGGAACAACATTCAAAATTATAAATCTATCAGGT
>NW_006408655.1:8997711-9029771 GCF_000296735.1 Chrysochloris asiatica
TTGGGGAAAAGGTAAGTTGAATGGAATCACAGGGATGACGTGGGATAACTGATGTTACATAGAGGGAATTGCAGTCATCAAAGTGAAATGAAGTATGTGATTTGTTGTATGTAAAACTGATGATTTACTCTGTAAACCTTCACTCAGCACACAACAAAATGTTTTAAAAAAATATGTGAAAAAGCAGAGCACCAAGAATTTTCAAACCACTGCTGAAAAAGAATAGAATGATATTTGTTTCACCAGATACCTACAATTAATTAAGGCCTTGAGGTATTGTCCACAGGATAAATAATCCCCCTAATGGAACAGAACAAAATACCTACAATCTACTCTGCACACATATAAACCTTTAGGAGACTTCAAGATAGTAGAAAATAAAAAGCAAAACAGAAACCTGGAAGCCTTGAATAAAAGATTGATGTTAGACTACACTGACATAAAAAAACTTCAGTTAACCAAAAAATACCATTAAAAGACTGCAAATATAGAAAACTGAAATAAGATATCTGCAGCACACGTAACAAAAAAAGATAAGCATCTATAGTATATTTTTTAAGTACTGCTTTAAATCAGTAAGAAAAAATAATGCAGGAGAAAAAAAATTTAATTCAAACAGGCATTTCAGGAAATAGGAAAATGAATGGCCAATATACATGTGAAAAGATGGTAATCTTAATAATATTAAGGGCAATGCAAATCAAGACCACAATGAAATACAATTTCACACCCTTCAGATTGACAAAAGTTAAAAAGTCTGACAATATCAAGTTTCACTGAAGAAGTTGTTAAGTGCCATTGAGTTGGTTCTGACTCATAGAGACCCTGTGTAGAATTTCCAAGGAGCAGTGAGTGAATTTGAACCACTGACTGTGTAGTTCAAACCAACCTTAGGATCCAGTGCTTATCCTACAGTGCCACAACAGGACTCCACTGAAGAAGTAGAGCAACAGATATTTTTATGTAATACTGAAAGGAATGAAGGGAAAGTTTATTATTATGCTAGACAACAAGGTCAATTTGAACCAAAAGGTGGTGCTTCAAATCCACTAGCTGCTCCTTGGAAACCCTATGAGTCGGAACCAACTCAATGGCACTCAACAACAACAACAAAATGGCTGGTGAACTACCGACTATCTTGCAGCAGTTCATATTGACATTGTGGTCCAGTACTTATCCTACAGGGCCACAGATACAACTCAAAATAACAATGAGATATCATTTGACCCCAGCATTAATAGAAAAGTTCAAAAACATAAGAAACAATAAATGCTGGTTAGGGTATGGAGAGTCTGAGACCCTCTTGCTCTGCTGGTTGGGCTAGAAAATGGTGCAACAACTGTGGAAGATGGTACCGTGCTTTCCCCAAAAGTTGGAAATCGAACTTGCATATGATTCAGGAAACCCTCTATTTGTTATGTATCCTCAAGACATAAGATCTGTGACACAAATAGATAAATGTTCACCACAATTATCGCAGCACTATTCACAATAGCAAAAAGATGGAAACTGCGTAAGTGCCTTTCAACAGAAGAATGGTTAAACCAACTTTGGTACATACACACGATGGAATACTATGAAACATTGAAGAATAATAGTGAATCTGCAAAACATCTCATAGCATGAATGAACTTGGAGGCCATTATTCTGGGTGAATTTTGTCAATCACAAAAGGACAAATATTATATGAGACGATTGTAAAAAGTCAAGAAAAGATTTTAATGCTAAATGGAACATTCTATAATGGTTACTAGTGGTTGGAGATGCCTAGATGGAGTTTCTATATGCCTATAGAAACTGTGTGTCAGTTCCAGAGGGCAGTCAGGGACAGGCAGGGCAGCCAGCCTGTGGGCTTCTGTCAGTCCAATGTTGACTTGGTGGCTCGGTGGGCTCTGGATGTCTGGAGCAAAGGCTGCTCAAATCCAGGAACCAAGGTAGCACAGCCAGCCCTGCCTCACTCTAGCATGCCCCAGGACTCTGTGACTCTGCCTTCCTAGAGTCAGGTGACCTCTAGTCACCAGGGAAGTGTGGGGAATAAGAAAGAATCACATCTTTCCCATTGCCTCTTGCCTTCATGAATTTGCATAACCAGGCTGCTATCTGTCCTCAAAACTGCATGCAAAGCTTCATCACACCATGTCTAGCCAGGAGACCTTTCACCAGTCTGTCTTTGTCCTTCACCATCCCTGCTCAGCTTCTTCTCCCAGGAAGTATTTAATCCACTTCTCTAACTTTTCCGCTGCAGCTCAGAGTTCCAGGATTATCATCTGTGTGTATTTCGTTTGGTCTTTCTTATCTTTATTGTAGAGAGTTTGTGTATTTGAGTGTTGCCTAATCCATTATCTTTTCCATTAGCTTCAAACCATGTTCCTTTTAAGTGTTCTTTGAGTTTGGGGAACACAGGACTGTAGGGTGGATAGAGTTAAGGTTTCCCAGCAAATTCTTGCTACCCTTGAAGAATGAGCAGGTGCTTTGTCATGATGGAAAAAGAGTTCTTTGGTACAACTTTCCTGTTCTTTTTCTCATCAGCGCAGCTTACAATTTTCTTTACATTTCTTCCTAACAAGTCCCTATGATCATCCTGTGTCCATCACAAAAACCTATCAAGGAGTAAGATTACTCCTTGTTGTTCTTGTTAAGTACCACCAATCCCGACTCATAGCAACCCTATCTGGAGTTTCCAAGGAACAACTGATGAGTTTAGGAATCCCAAAAAACAATCGGCATAACCTTCTAAGATGACCTCTCTGCTTTAATCAGCAGATCTCAGAAGCCACTGTTTTGACCTGGACATTTTTTGGAGGCCCGAGAATGAGACTAAGACAAATGCATTACTGATAGAACTTGTCTGTCACCACCCACAGACTGTAGAGGCATGTCTAAACACATTTTGGTTGGAATAAGCCCATGCATGTATGAACTAAAACCCTAGTAGCAATATTGCTTTTGTTGACTCTTGTATATCTTCAAATCTCCCTACCTTAGTTGTTGGTGCTAAGTACTATCAAGTCGATTTTGACTCATGAAGACCCCACGGGAGCAGATTGTGTTTTGTAGATTGTGACCTTTCAGAAGCCCAAGCACTAGTCCTGTCTCCTGAGGTGCCTCTGAGTGGGTTCAGACCACCAAACTTATATGAATTTTCCTCGGTTTAAATGGCAGAGTAAATTTCGATCATATGTGTCATCATAAAGTATTATTGTTACTTTCCATTAAAAATTGGGTTATGGTTCTGTCAGTCAGTAGCCATGTATTTTTATTATCCATTTCAGCCAGTGGAATAGATTAATAGAAAGGGAATTGCTGGATCAAAATGAATTCACATGTATATATCTGTTGTTGTTAAGTGCCATTGAATTGCTTCTGCTCCATAGTGACCCTGTAGAGGGTTTCCAAGAAGCAGATGCTTTTCCACTGACATTCCAGTTCAAATGACTTTGCAGTCTGGTGTATTAGTCTATAGCGCCACACCAGGGCTCCTACATTTTTCTCCAAAAGGGTAATATTTGTCTGTCTCCACAGTACATGAATTTGCTCACTTACTCATGCCGTGACCACCTAGATAATACCAATATTTTCTATTTTTGCCAATCTGAAAAGTCAAAATAGTATTTTTTATTTGTTTTGATTTGTTTGATAAATAAGGTAGAGTGTTTTTACGTAAATTTGTTGATGGTTTGAATTTATTTTTCTCTGAATTTCTTTTTTATTTATTCTGCTCATCTTTTTATTAGGTTATTATTCAGCATTATTTAAATGACTGGTTGGTGTTCTGAAGCTATTATAACTATTAATGCCTTGTCTGCATGTTGTATTATAACTATTTTCTTAATTCTCCATTTGCTTTTCAACTATTTTTAGTACTTTCTGAAGCTTTTCATTTTAGGCCTGCAGGGCAGCTAATTATTTATCATGGCCCTTGTAGCCAAATGTCTCCAGTGTGTGATATACTATAAACCCCAGCCTCGATGCCTGTGATTATGGACCCATTTTGAAATGAATTACTTAGGAGTAAAAATTAAGGCAAGGCTAAGGACTAAAGGGATTAAGGATGCCCCCACCTTACTAAAGTGTGTGACTCAAGTCAACATCCATGGTCTGACTCCAGTTTATAAGACTGCTTTTGGACAAGTTTGCACTGTTACCCTGGATTTTGCCTCTGGCTTATTAGTCTGACGTCCAGTTCATGGGATTTTCGGCTCATAGCCTGACCTGATTGACCAGCTCTGGTAGACTCTTGTATCAAAAGCCTGTGGTTTGATCTGCCGATTTGGGTTCCTCAGCTTTTGAGACTACATGAGTGAGAAGATTCCTCAAGATTGATCTCTGAAGTATGCATTTGGGATTTGCCAGCCTCCACAATTGTGTGAGTCATTGCTTTGGACAACTGAGTTTTTCAAGACTTTGCCGAGTCTTGTATCCTAAGACTTGAGGGAAGGGAGGAGTGGTGATTGACATCAAGGATTATGGAGCATTGTTGTTATTGTTAAGTGCCGATGAGTCAGTTCCGACCCGTAGTGACCCCATATAGGGTTTCCGGGGAGCAGCTGGTGTGTTTGAACCACTAAACTTGCAGTTCAAACTGATCTTGCAATCCAACATATTGTGCTGTAGTGCTACACCAGCAGTGGTATGCCTGTGTGCCGTGGAGTTGGTTCTGACTCATAGTGACCCTGTACAGGGTTTCCGAGGCTGTAAATCTTTACGGGAGCAGAATGACTCGTCTTTCTCCCACGAAATAACTGGTAGTTTCAAAGTGCTGACCTTGCGGTTTGCAACCCAATTCGTAACCACTACGCTACCAGAGGTCCTTAGCAGTGGTGTAGCATGTTGGAAAAGTCAAACAGTTGGGAAATTTTAAATCTCCAACTCAATAGGGACCAGCCTGTGCTGTTCTTTCTAAAAGAAATTATTCATGCAATGCCTATTTTTTCTATTATGGACTTTGTGAAATGGCTCATGCTTAGAAAGTTCAAATTTATTTTGCTTATTCTTTACACATGTGCTTATCTGTTGTTAAGTGCTGTCGAGTTGATTCTGATTCATAGTGACCCTGTATAGTGTTTCTGAAGCTGTAAGTCTTTGTGGGAGCAGAAAGCCTACTGTTTCTCCTGAGAAGCAACTGGTGGGCTCAAACCGCCTGGTGGGATTCAACCACCAACCGTGTAGTTCTCAGTCCATCCAATACTTATCATACATATTAAGTACTGTCTAGGTACAAATAAAAGATCACTTCTATAGGGGAGCATAAGCTCTAGTGGGGTGTTGTTGTTTTTGTTAAGTGCCATTGAGTCAGTTCTGACTCACAGAGACCCTGTATAGTTTTCAACAACAATAGCAACATAGTTTCCAAGGAGCAGCTTGTGGGTTTGTACTGCCAACCTTGTGATTATCAGTTCAGTGCTTAGTCAACAGTGTCACATCAGCCCTCTCTGTTGTTGTTATGTGCCATCAAGTTAGTTCTGACTCATAGCAACCCTGTGTAAGATTTCCGAGAAACAGCTGGTGAGTTTGAACTGCCGACTTGGCTGTTCAAACCAACTTTGTGGTCCAATGTTTACAGCACCACAAAGGGGTGAGAAATACATAAATAATAAACGAACAAGACAATCACTGAGTGGCACAATGCTTTGACGACAATTCAGTGAGGTGAGGGAATAGGGAAAGATGGGGGTAGAAGATGACTGAGCCGTGCTCTCATGGAAGGCCTTTCTGAAGAGGTAGTGTCAAGTTGCGGTATGAAGATGAATGCAGGCAGAGGGAAGAGCTAGTGCCTTTTTATTTTGGTGGAAATGCCTGCTTGAGGATCAGAAAGCTGGCTGGGCACTTGAAACACAGTGAACTGGGAAGAAAGGGACAGGGTCAAATCACCTGAGGCCTGGGTGGTGACTGTCTGTTGCGGAGTTGATTCCAACACATAGCGGCCCTGCAGAGGGTTTCCAAGACTGTAAATCTTTAAGGGAGCAGAAAGCTTCATCTTTCTTCCTCATCTACACAGAACCACTGATAGTTTTGAACTGCTGACCATAAGATTAGCAGCCTGACTTGTAACCACTTGAGCTCCTTAAGGCCTAGGAGACTGTATGAAATCATTTGGATTCCATTCTGGGTTCATAGAAGGCTACTGTTTTGTTGTTGTTGTTGTTGTTGTTGTTTTTTAAAGAAGAGTGGTTCAAGAGCTCATTTGATTTTTCCAACTATGTCTATTTCTAATGAAGAAGAATGTAAACATACATCAAAGAACAGAATATGAGAGTCATTTGTCTCAAATTTATCTACTGTTTCGTGTGTACATAGTATAAAGGGATTCCTCGACATCATGCCATTGATTCCTAAATACTTCACTCCAAACTCAACTTCCTGCCATTGAGTCCGTTCTGACACATAGCAGCTCTACAGGAAAGAGCAGAACTGTTCCTTGGGGTTGTTTTTTTTTTAACACTTCTTCATGTTTATCTCATGGAGTACTTGGTGTGTTTGCACTGCTGACCTTGTGATTAGCAGCCCAGTGCTTACCCCAGTTCACCACCAGGAATCTTTAAATACCTCACGGTGCATTGCTAATAATTATGGGTGTTTTCTTGTTTTTGTTGTTGTTAGGTGCCGTTCAGTTGGCGCCAATTCACACTGACCCTATGTACAACAAAACCAAACATGGCCCATTCCTGCTCCAACCTTATAATTACTACAATGTTTTAGTCCATTATTACAGCCAGTGTGTCAATCCATTGTGTTAAGGGGTTTCCTCTTTTTTATTGACCCTCTACCAACAGTGATGTCCTTCCTGCTTACATGTTCCAAGTATGTGAGACAAAATCTCACCATTCTGGTGATACTTCTTTCAAGACAGTCCATAGTAGATTCAATGATCTTCACCAATACCATAATTCAAATACATCAATTCTTCTCTGGTGGTCCTAATTCATTGTCCAGCTTTCACATGCATATGAGGCCACTAAAAGTGCCATGGCTTAGGTCAGGAGCACCTTTGTCTTCTAAGTGACATGTTTGTTTCTTAACACTTTTCAGAGTCATTTGCAGTAGATTTGCTCAATGAAATAAGTCATTTGATTTCTTGACTGCGGTTTCTGCGGGAGTTGATTGTGGATCCAAGTAAAATGAAATCCTTGACAATTTCAATCATTTTTCCATCTATCATTAAGTTGCTTATTCTTCAAAGTTTATCTTCTCAGATTATTTTCTCAGAGTACAAATTGAATAAATATGGCAAAAGGATACAACCCAGACACAATCTTTTTCTGACTTTAATCTCTGTAGTATCCATTTGCTCTGCATGAATGACTGCCTCTTGGTCCATGCATAAGTTTTACATGAGCACAATTAAGTTTTCTGGAATTCTCAACCTTCACAATGTTATCCATAATTTATTATGATCCACATAGTCAAATACATTTGCACAGTCAATAAAACACAGGTAAAGGTCTTTCTGGTATTCTCTGCTTTCAGCTAAGATCTATCTGACATCAGCAAAGATACCCCTTGTTCCATATCCACTTTTGAATTTGACTTGAATTTTTGGCAGTTACATGTTAATGTATTGCTACAACCATTTTCTAATTTCTACATTCTATTGGATCACCTTTCTTTGGAATGGGCACAAATTGGGTCTCTTTCAGTCAGTTGGTCAGTTGGTCTTCTCAATTTCTTGGAATAGATGAATGAGTGCTTCCAGTACTGCATCAGTTTGCTGAAACATTTCAGTTGCTTTGGCCAATTCCTGGATTCTTGATTTTCACCAATGCCTTCAGTTCATATTGGACTTCTTCCCTCAACGCCATCCATTCTTGATCATACGCTACCTCCTGAAATGTCTGAACATTGACCGATTCTTTTCTGTGACTGTATATTCCTTCCATGTTCTTTTGATACTTTCTGCATCATTCAATATCTTGTCAATTGAATGCTTTAATGTTGTAACTCGAGGCTCAGATTTTTTCCTTCAGTTCTTTTAGATTGAGAAAGGCAAATCTATTCATTCTATTTCCTTTTCTAACTTCAGGTCTTTGTACATTTCATTACAATACTTTTCTTTGTCTTCTTGAGCTGCCCTTTGAAATCTTCTGTTCAAGACTTTTATGTCATCATTTATTCTAACCACTTTGTTTTTGTTGTTGTTAAGTGCTGTTGAGTCAGTTCCCACTCATGGCAACCCTGCATAGGGTTTCTCAGTAGCAGTTGGTGGGTTTGAGCCACTGACCTTGTGGTTCACAAACCAGGGCTTATCCTACAGATCCACACCAATAGTCTACTATATATTCAATAACAAGTTTCAGATTGCAGTCTTGGATAACACAAACTGTAGACACAAAAGAAGATACATGATTCGGTTTCTAAGACTGCAATCTTTTTGGAAGAGTTCTACTTGCCCAAGTGGTTCATTATGAGTCAAAATCAGTATTATCTGGCACGTAATCCATAATGAAATTCCAACACTGGTCTCAAAGCAGCCCCTTTTCCTATAGTTGGTTTACTCAAATCAAGATCCAAAGTAGCTCCACATGATACATTTGGTTGCTGTGTCTTTGATTCTCCTCTAATTTAGAGCAGAACTTTCCTTTTCTTCCTCTCTCCACAATCTTACTTACCAACTTAAATTGTTCATCTTCCTTTCCTCTTTTTCTTTCTTCTTCCTCATCTTTCTGTCTTTCTAAATATGTACTATAAATCTTTTTGCTGTCAAGAACTGTGCTAGACACTAAAGAGATTGGTGAAAAACCTTCATGGTCTCTGTAAAGATATATCCAGTTCTCTTATGCATTGTTAATGCTGCTAAAAGAGTAAGATTTTATTGGATAGGACAGTATCCATCCTAAAGGATAATGAAGCATGTCTCTTTCTTCTGCTCAGAAATTCGAAGCTCTCCTAATTATCTAAGAATAAACTTTAAGTATGCGATTCTCAGCTCCACCACTGACTAGCTCTATAACCTTGAGCAAGTTACTTAAGGTCTCTGTGCCTTTATCAGGTTTACAATCTAGTGCAGAACAGAAGCATTTAACAAGTAATTGTACAATTAACTGCTAATGTGTTAAGTGCTAGGAAGGGAAGTTAAGTGCTACGTAATCAGTGAATAATTAGCTTATGGAAGCATATTGACATGAAGGGCAAGATTACAGTAATAAATGCCAAAAGAAGTGGTAAATGCAAGGTCCTTACCAAGTCTAAAAAAGTAGTAAGGAATTTCCCATTATGTTGAAGAGTGAAGCACACATCTAGCAAACAGAATGTCCCCGTCATCAATAAAAGGCACTCCATAGAGTCTGGAGTCCTGGTGTGGAGCTGTGGGTTAAGGCACTGGACTGCAAAGTCACTTAGAACTGCAGGGTCGGCAGTTCAAGCTCACCACTTGCTCCTCAGAAACCTTATATAGGGTCACTATGAGTTGGACTCGATGGCATTTAACAATAACAACAAGAGAGAGTCCTGGCCTGGTGCTATAGGATAAGAACTGGACCTCAAGGTCAGTTTGAAACACAAGTTCAGCAGTTCAAACTCACCAGCTGCTCCCTAGGAACCCTATACAGGGTCACTATGAGTCAGAACCGGCTTGAATGCATTTAACAATAACAGCATAGGGAAGGGCCATTCTCTGGGACTTGATTATCTGACTTCCTTCTAACCAATTGCATCTTCACCGAACTTTGTAAGTAGTTCATCATATCCAAATAGCAGTCTGGTATTTTCCAGTCTCTGGAAGAGTTTATCTGTCACAACAAGGTGTTATTTTTGGTCAATTTAATGTGATTGTGAATATCCTTAGACCGTTTCCCTCTGAAGTGAACTGAAAATTATGCAAACAGCCCCTCAAAACTAAAAACACAACCCACAATATGTGCTCACAGGAAATAAAGAAGATCTTACCAGTGACACCACTGAAAACCCACCTCGTACTTTCCTTTAGTGATAGCTATGGCATCAGCTAACTGCTGATTGTAGCATTTTCTCATCTGCTCCTCATTCTGCAAACCAAAAATAAATACAGTGAGGACCACAATATGTTTCCATATATGAACCACACATACAGTGAAAGGATTCATAGTGTAAAACCATCAGTCAAATCATGGCAAGCTCTTGACAATTTCCATTTATAATCATTTCTCCTACACTGCAGCTCTTATAACACATTCAACTTTGACTTAATAGTTAATCAAAAGCAATAGAGAGTCCAGTGTTGTACAGTAGGATAAGCATGGTTCACAGTTCAAACTCACCATCCACTTCTTGGAAACCAACTCAGCAACACTTAACAACAACAACAAAAGCATCAGAGAGCTCATATTGGATAAAACAAATGTAGATAGTCCCAATACTTTATTTTGTTTTTACACATCTACCTTTCCTAGAATTGCTTTGAAAAGTGGTAAAAATCTATCTGTAATTCTTATCCTATTCTTATCTTTGTACTCTTGAGTGGAACGTGCTCGGGAAAAATAATCCAGAGTGGCTAATGCATAATCTAGAATCATTTTCTGATTGATTAAAACATTTAATATATCAAGGCTGCTGTGGGGCAAGATAGTGGAGGAGATAAAAACACTGAGCTGATTCTCTGCAATACAGACATGGAAGACCAAGTGAAACAGACACAGAAGGTAATATTGGAACCCTGAGCTTCAGAGGATAGGACAACGAGGTGGATTGAGTACACCTGGATGAGAAAACGGAACAGGAGCAGTGAGAGAGAAGAAAAACGGGCAGACTATAGAAGAAAAAAACAGGCTGAGGAGTGGTACAGCCATCTAGAGCTTTGGTGAGCAATTGTTGATACAGCAGCCTGCAGGCACAATAAAACTGGAGGCTACAGTGGGGGAAAGGTGTGTGAGTGTGTGCAGTTCTCCCTTGTTCCTGTGCCCTCCTGATAGCCAGTCCCCAACCTCACCAGCCCAGCAGCCAGTGGCACCCCCTCCTATGTAGCCTTTGCTCTGTCTTGGGTCAGGTACCAGTCATAGCACCTCTGTTTCTGGAGGTGTGTGGGGCTATCCTGAACTACACTATACACAGTGAACAGAAAACTGCATTCACAGTTCCAATCTCTACCAAAGCCAGAGGAAACGGGTGGTGAGTTCCTTAGAACACACCAATATACAATTACCAATTAAATATAAATATGACACCACAATCTCTCAGAGAAAACAGACAATTTCAGTTTGTACAAATAAACAAGACAGAGTGTCTCAAACAGATGATCAAAATATAGAGGCTGAAAATATAAAACTAGAAATGGTATTGGAAATACTTGATGAAGATTTCAAAAGAATGCTATTTAGGCACCTTCAAACGATTGAGAGAATGATTGAGAAAAGTGTAGATGGAATCAAGGAAAACATAGACAGAACTATATCATAATTCAGGAAACAAACTGATAAAATAAATGAAAAGGAAAACATGCAAAAATAGCATTTAGAAAGCCAGAGATTGACAGTAAAGCTTCTAAATTGATAATATACTGAAAGGGGAAAGAAGTAGAATTGAATCAATGGAAGACCAAATTGCTGAACTCAAAAATATATCTCTCAATATTCATCTGCTATAGGAAAAATCCCTCCACTTGTCTGTCAGTTTGTTGTACTATGGAGGATTGCATGTTGCTCTGAGGCTGGAAGCTATGTCACAGGATTATAAATACGAGTAGGGTCACCCATGGTGGACAGGTTTCAGATGTGTTGACAGACTAAAACAGATTAGGAAGAAGAAGAAGTAGACTACTTCTGAATGTTTAGCCATTTAAAACCTTATGAATAGCAGTGGAACACTATCAGATAGCACTAGAATATTGTCAGATATAAGGCCAGAAAATGAAGACCCTCAGATTGGAAGGCACTCAAAATATGACTGGGAAAGAGCTGCCTCCTCAAAGTAGAGTTAATTGTGATGATGTGAATGGAGTAAAGCTTTTGGGATCTTCATTTGCTGATGGGACACATCTTAAAATGAAGAGAAACAGCTGGAAGCATCCACTAATAATCAGAACATGGAATGTAAGAAGTATGAATGAATCTAGGAAAATTGAAGTTGCCAAAAATGAAATGAAGGTATAAAAATTGATAACCTAGGCATTGTTGTTGTTGTTGTTAAGTGCCATAGAGTCAGTTCTGACCCATAGTGACTCTGCATAGGGTTTCCAAGGAGTGCCTGGTGAGCTTGAACCACCGACCTTGAGGTTGAAACTGACTTTGCAGTCCAGTGCATTAACCTACAGCGCCACACCCAGACACACAGGCTTTAGTGGTTGGTGCATAAATTTGAATAATTGTGGTATTAACTGGCCTTCCTTGTAGACATGTGGATATTATCATATCACAGATACTTCAAGATAGATCTTGAAATGTTCTTTTTGATGGTTAATGCAATGCCATTCCTCTTCATTTTGTTATTCCCAGCATAGTAAACCATTTGTCAAATGCAAAATGATCCATACCAATCCATTTCAGCTTACTAATGCCTAGGCCAGTTAATACTAACTTCTTCATTCTGAAATTGATGAAACATGCAATCAAGATGTGTTGATAATCACTGGTTATTGGAATGCAAAAATTGGAAACAAAGTAAAAGAATCAATAGTTGGAAATATGATAGTAATGATGCTGGGGATCAAATGATAGAATTTTGCAAGACAAAAGACTTATTCCTTATATATCTTTCTTAAACAACATGAACCTCACAAGATGGAATATGCAGAAATCAAATGGATTAGAGCTAAGACATGGTGGCAAAGCTCCATATCAGCAACCAAAACAAGGCCAGGGTCCAACCCTAGAACAGACCATCAATTACTCCTATGCAAGTACAGGCTGAGGATGAAGAAAATGAAAACAAATCTGCAAAAGTCAAAATTTAATCTTGAATTTATCTCACCTGCATTTATAGATCATCCCAAGAACAGAACTGATGCACTAGACACTATTGACTGAACACCAGAGATTTGTGGGGGGGTGATATCAAGAACATTGTACAGGAAGAAAGCAAAAAGTCATTAAGAAGGTAAGAAAGAAGGAAAAGACCAAAATGGATGTTAGAAGACTCTGAAACTTACTCTCCAGAGTAGAAATGCTAAAGCAAATGGAAGAACAGAAAACTTCAAAGGGCAGCTCGAGAAGACAGAGTCAAGTGTTATAATGAAATGTGCAAAGACCTGGAGTTAGAAAACAAAAAGGGAAGACAATGCCCAGCATTTATTAAGCTGAAAGACCTGAAGAAAAAATCCAAGCCTTGACTTGCAATATTAAGGATTCTGTGGCCAAAATATTGAATGATGTAGAAAGTATCAAAAGAAGATGGAAGGAACATACACAGTCACTGTACTCAAAAGAACTGGTTGCTGTTCAACCATTTCAAGAGTTAGCATATGATCAAGAGCCAATGGTATTGAAGGAAGATGTCTAAGGTGCACTGAAGGCATTGGCAAAGAAAAATGTTCCAGGAATTGATGGGACACAAATAAATATCTTTCAAAAACTGATGAAGCACTAGAGACACTCAGTCATCTATGCCAAGAAATTTGGAAGAGAGCTACCTGGCCAACTGGTTGGAAGAGATCCATATTTGTGCCCATTCCAAAGAGAAGTGACTCAGTAGGTTGTAGAAATCATCATGTAATATCATTAACATGCAAATAAAGTTTTGCTAAAGATAATTCTAAAACAGCTGCAACCAGTAGTACATTGACAGGGAACTGCCAGAGGTTCAAGTCAGATTCACATGAGAACGTGGAATGAGGAATATAATCGCTAATGTCAGATGGATCGTAGTTGAAAGCAAACAACACCAGAAAGATGTTTATTTGTGCTTTATTTACTACGCAAAGGCTTTTGACTGTGTGGATCATGACAAACTATAGACAACATTACAGAGAATGAGCATTCAGAACGCTTCATTGTGCTCATGAGAAACCTGCACATAGACCAAGAGGCAGTTGTTCAAACATAACAATGGGATAATTGTTCTTACGTGCTGTTGAGTTGGTTTCGATTCATAACAACCTTGTATAATGTTTCCAAAGAGCAGCTGGTGAGTCAGAATCACTCACCTTATGGTTCAAACCAACCTTGTGGTCCAGTGTTTTATCCCACAGAACTACACCAGGACTCCATAAGAGGACACTGAGTGGTTTAAAATCAGGAAATGTGTGTTCTAGGGTTGTATTCATTCACTATACTTATCCAATCTGCATACTGAGCAAGTAATCTACGAAGCTGGAAGAATGTGGTAACAGAATTGGAGAAAGACTCATTACCAACTTACAATGTATAGATGATACAACCTTGCTTGCTGAAAGCAAAGAGGATTGACAACGCTTACTGATAAAGATCAAAGACCATAGTCTTCAGTAATGGTTGCACCTCAATGTGAAGAAAGCAAAATCTTCGTCACTGGACCAGTAAATAACATGACAAATGAAGAAAAGATTGAAGCTGTCAAATACTATTATGCTTGGATCCACTATCAACATTCATGGAAACAGCAGTCAAGAAATCAAATGATGCATTGTATTAGGCAAATCTGCAACACAAAACCTCTGTAAAGTGTTCAAGAGCAAACATGTCAGTTCGAGGACTAAGATTTGCCTGATATAAGCCAAAATATTTTCAATAACCTTGTATGTATGTGTTTGGTAAAGTGGAATGTCTGAGAAAAGAAGAAAACCCCCAAAGGGATGGATTGGCACAGTGGCAGCAGCAATGGGATCAAACATAGGAACAAATGTGAGGTTGGCACAGGACCAGGCAGGTTTCCATTTTGTTGTGCATAGGCTCAATAGCACCTAACAACAGCAAGGAAGAAATGTACTTAAGCTTAGTATGGTGCTTCGTATAGTGTCAATAAAAGATGGATTTTCTTGTTTTATGTCAGATAAATGACAGCAATACTTACTCATAATGACAGAAAGCATTAGTGATTATCTTCAAGCAACATAGTTTTACATCTTTGCCTCTAGATGAGTCATGAAAGCACAAATGTTGTTGTTGTTAAGTACCATGGAGTCGGTTCTGACTCATAGTGACCCTGCACAGGGTTTCCGAGGCTGCCAATCTTTATGGGAGCAGAAAGCCTCATCTTTCTCCCATGGAATGGCTGGTAGTTTCGAACTGCCGACCTTGCGGTTAGCCACCTGATTCATAACCACTACGTTACCAGAAATAAGACCATATGAATATGTGGTTGAAATCAAGAACTCAACTCACACTGTCTAGGTTGAAACTGAAGCACCACTGTTTTTAACTGCTGACCTTGAGTAAGTTAATGAGACTTTCTGTGTCTCTATTTTATTTTCATTTGTAATATAGGGATTACAACTGTACCTGTTACATTGTGAGGATTAAGTGAGTTCATATACAGGTACTTTTTAAAAGCTCTGAGCACATGGTAAAGCTCTATAAGGGGACTTGGAAAAGTTCATGGAAAAATGGAATAATGGAACTTTTCCATGAAATTTTTGAAGTCCCCTAGTATTTATTAAGTTAGTGTATGAAATATAACCTGTGCAAATTAAAACTACCTTCATAAATTAGTAATTCAAGAACTCTATACACATCTAAGTATAAGATCAATCCACACAAAGAACAAAGGGAATTAAAGAACTTCTACCTGCTGATAATATTTCTCAACTGATGTGATCCTGTCATGTAGATTACTGAAGACATGAAAGGCTTCCTCTTTAAGACGATCCTCAAACTGCAACTGCAGCAATTGTTTGAGAAATCCAAAATCCACCTGAAGGGCTTTAAAAGTCTAAAATATTGAAAAGCATGCATTATTGTAGGGGGTAATGGTCATCTATGTGAAGATTCTAACCCATCCCCTGGTTCAGGACACATAACCAGATTGGGAGTTGTTCTCCTTTTAAGGATTACCTGTCAAATATTTTGTGCATTGGACAATGCCAGTAATTCCATCCCATGGTGTCTAGCTGCTGCTCAATGTAACAGTTAATATGCTAAACTAATATACGCTACCATGGATAAGGGAGATGACATTCCTAGCAATTTCTCCTCATGTGGAATAAAATACCTGTGCTAACAATAGCCTTCTGCCAGCCCTCAAAGTTAATTTTAAGCTATGGATTTCAGATCAGAGAAAATGGGCAAGAATAAACATTTTCTGAGAATCTACTAATGAGGTATTAAATACACAAACAGTGTGTTGAATAAGAACCAATTATGATATAATTAGAACAGAATGTATTCCCCCCACCAGTGGTTGGGATCTTTATTTTTTATTGTGAACTGGGTGATAGTTTATATAGGAGAACATCAGCTTTACACCATCAATTCATTGCAATAATTACAATTTCTTCCATGCATTATTATTAAACAGTATTTGCTTCCATTCAGTCCCTCTGTTTTTCTTTTCTTTTTTTGGTGGGAGCGGGGGCACTTCTGGGGGGAAGAACACAAAAACACTCAGGAATATATAATCATTTAAACAACCAAAGGGCACATTCTGCAAGCCTGCCTCCTGGCTGCCAGCTCTCAGTCCCTCTCTTTCCATTAGTGTAGAGCCCTCAGCTGTTCCCTCTCTGATCTTCATCTCTGCTTCCATCTCTGGTGTCACTGCTTCTCTGGATAGAGTCCTGCATTCCGCTTATGCTCTCTTCTTCCTTGATGGTCCTAGGGTCTTCTATTTCTGGTCTATAAGATTAACTTCTCCCCTGTTTTTGTTACAAAACTTCTGCCATTAGAGTTGTGACAGTTGTAATTAGTCATGATAACAATTACTCATTATTGAATTGTAAGACTTTTATCCCCATCTCTTTTCATCAGGCCCATCTAGACTAGATGAAAACTATTCAGTGGGGACTCTACCTTCCCCCACACACTCTGAAACTAAACTTCCTCTTGAAAACTTGTAAGCCAGTCACTTCATGCCTTTATTGCCCCCTCAATTTAGGTAGCCAATGTTTATAAATTGCCCGTCCCTATCTATCCTGTATGCAGAGGGGATAGGATTGATATGTGATGTGAAGATATCCCTCTCAGTTGGTATTTTGAGCTACTACATCCATAAGTATTAAGAAGAAGGTTGGAAAACTCTCAATCCCTGATTTCAAATTTTACTTCACAGTTACAGTGGTCAAAACAGCTTAGTACTGGTACAATGAAAGAGACATTGATCAATGGAACAGAATTGAGAATCCAGAAATTAACCCATCCACATACAGCCAACTGATTTTCGACAAAGTGCCTAAATATATTGCATGAGCAGGAGATAGTCTCTTCAACAGAAGGTGCTGGCAGAACTGGAAAGTGATATGCAAAAGACTGAAATAATACCTTTACCTCACACCCTTACAAAAATCCATGTCAGCATGGATTAAAGACCTAAATATGAATTCCAGAATTATAAAGGCCACCAATGAAAACATAGGGATAAAGTGAGGGCTCTAATACAGGGCATACACAGACTACCAAACATTTTGAAAATTACACAAATGAAAGACAAAATAGATAATTGGGACATACTAAAAATTAAACACTTAGGTGCATCAAAAGACTTCACCAAAAGAGCAAAAAAGGAGCCCACAGAATGGGAAAATATCTTCTGTAATGACACATTAGACAAGGGACTAATTTCTAAAATATATAGGAAATTACAACACCTCTGCAGGAAAAAGACAAATAACCCAATTTAAAAATGGGCACAGTACATGAACAGACACTTCACCAAGGAGGAGATTTGGGCAGCCAACAAACATGAAGAAATGTTCATGATCACTAGCCATTAGAGAGATGCAAATCAAAACAACAATGAGATATTATCTCACACCAGCAATAACAGCAAAGATAAAAAAAAAAGTAGAGGACAACAAATGCTGGTGAGGATGCCAAGACTGGGACACTCCTGCATTGTGGTAGAATTGTAATATGGTCCAACCACTCTGGAAAGCAATATGGTGCTTCCTTAGAAGGTTGGGAATAGAAATACCTTATGATCCAGCAATTCCTCTACTTGGTATTTGCCCACAAAAAGTACAAGCCATAACAGGAGTAGATATATGCACACCAATGTTCATAGTAGCACTATCCACAATAGCAAAAAGATGGAGACAGCCTAAGTGCCCATCAATGGAAGAATGGATAAACAAACTGGTACATACACACAGTGGAATATTATGCTACCTTGAAGAATAACAAGGAAGCTGCAAGCCACCACAAAACATGGATAAACCTTGTGAACAGTATACCGAGTGAAATTAGTCACAAAAGGAGAAATACTACATAGGACCATTATTGTAAAAGATTAAGAAAAAGAACCTATATTAAAAGGGGGGAAAAACTTCTTTGTTGGTTACCGGCATGTGTGGGATGGGGTAAGGGGACGAAGGGGAAGGTGGAGCATGCTCCACCTTCCCCTTCGTCCCCTTACCCCATCCCACACATGCCGGTAACCAAGGAGCTCTGGTAGCGTAGTGGTTACGAATCGGGCTGCGAACCTTAAGGTCAGGGGTTCGAAACTACCAGCCGCTCCGCGGGAGAAAGATGAGGCTTTCTACTTCCGTAAAGATTTACACCCTCGGAAACCCTGTACAGTGTCATTATGGGTCAGAACCGACTCGACGGCACTTAACAACAACACTTGGGTGCTGGTGGGGGGGGTATATAAGAAGGGAGAGGAAAATGGAAGAACAAGGCATATGGGAGAACAGTTAGGCAGCTTTGTATGGGCTAAGTGGGACAGAGGTAAATAAAGATGTATGCACAATCTTAGAAAAACAGGCTTCCAGAATACAGGGATTGAAGCATGATTTGAATGGGTAAAAGGAGGAAAATAATGTTAAGATGCTTGGCTTTCTTTTGAATCTTTGTTTCCCTTGCCTGCCATTGTAAAATAGAACTTAAGGGAGAGAGAAAGAAATAACCAGAAACATCACCATAGAAAGCTTGTAAGTCTGTCTTCAGTCTATAACTTATTGGAATACCTAAAATGGGACTAGAACTTGCCCAGTGAAGGAGGCTTCCTGTGACACCTTTGCATTGCATAAGACCATCCAGAATCTTCTGAGGTGGGAAATTTCCACTTGAAAGGATAAGCAGACCAACCTGGAGCAGCTAGAAAAACAGAAGACACTTCTTAAAAGATACTTCTTGAAATAACGGCAGTCTGACTGACTACTACAAGAACAAGCAAGTTTTTTGCCTGGGAGCCATCAAAGCAAGTGGTTGGGTCCCCTCAGGGCAAACACTTTTCCAAGACTAAGAATCAATGGGAATACACAAGCAGGCTTATGGTCTTTCTGGTGACCACATTGGTCACTGATAAGGGGAAGTGGGGGGAAAACAGCAATGAAGTTGTGAGCTAAGTCCTACCATGTTCAATAGACTCCTATGAATCCAGGTTGAGAGCTGGTTGGCCAGCAGTATGGCACAACCTGGGAACTCCTGGGTTCAGAGACAGGGACATGACCACAGAGAACTAGAGTGGAGAGTGAAGTATACAGCTGATATGAAGTGAGGGGAGATGCACAAGAACACTCACATTTGCACTTGACCCGGCTCAATGACTGGATGATCAGAACTCGACTAGAAGAAGAAAGAAGAGGGGGGAAAAAAATTTCACTAGAATTTGATGAACTTGATCTATACTTATGGATGTAGTAGCTCAAAAGAGGGAACAAATCCTTACAGCAAGTATCATTCCCACCCTCTCAGTACACAGGGTTGATAGGGATGGGCAACTTAGACATTGTTGTTGTTGTTGTTGTTATGTGCCGTGAAGTCAGTTCCGACTCATAGCAACCTTGCATAGGGTCTCCAAGGCTGTAAATCTTTACTGGAGCAGAAAGCCTCATCTTTCTCCCATGGAACAGCTGGTAGTTTTGAACTGCTGACCGTGAGATTAGCAGCCCAATTCATAGCCACTATGCTATTGGCTATCCAAAATGGGGCGGGGGGGTGGTGGTTTACAAAGGCAAGAAGTGATTCCCTTACAAGCTTTCAGGAGGGAGCCTAGTTCCAGAGAGTGTGGGGGAAGGTAGAATCTCCACTGAGTGGTTTCCAATCTGTCATGACGTGGCTGATGAAAGGAGATGGTGATAAGACTCTTGTGGTACAATAGTGAATAATTACTATC
Organism: Chrysochloris asiatica; assembly: GCF_000296735.1. Lineage (NCBI taxonomy): Eukaryota > Metazoa > Chordata > Mammalia > Afrosoricida > Chrysochloridae > Chrysochloris > Chrysochloris asiatica. Next base: position 9,017,800 of record NW_006408655.1, read on the forward strand.
AAGACTGATTGTGAATATTACAAATGTAAAGGTAGACGTTTTGTAGCAAAAGGAGGGGAGTGATTGACTTTGCAGTCCAGGAGCAGAGGACCCTGAGACCATCAAGGGAGAAGAGCAGAGTGCGGTACTCTACCCAGAGAATCAGTGATGCCAGAGATGGAGGCAGAGACAATGATGTGAAGAGATGGAGCAGCTGGGGACTCTGGACTCAGGGAGGGAGAGGGGCTGTGTGCTGAGGGCTGAGGGGCAGGCTTGCGGAGTGTACCCTTTGGTTGTTTGATGATGCATGGAAGGGATTGTAATCATTTCAATGAAATGAAATGAACTACCATAGGATGAATGTAAAGTTAATGTTCTCCCATGTGAACAATAAAAACTTAAAAAAAGAATAGATTAAGGAAAAATAAAGAGAGAGAGACTCTCAAACTTGCTCTCTAGTATAGTATAGAGATGCTAAAGTGAACCTAAGAAATGAGAACGTATAAGAGCTCAACAGAAAATTTTAATGTATACTTCCAGAAGATGGAGCAATCAAGTATTATAATGAAATTTGCAAAGACCTAGAATTTGAAAACCAAAAGGGAAGCACATGCTCAGCATTTCTCAAGCTGAAAGACAGAACAAAAAATTCAACGTTTGGGCTGCAATGTTGAAGGATTCTATGGGCAAAATGGAGTCCTGGTGTGGAGCTATAGGATAAGCACTGGATAGCAAGGTCAGTTTGAACTCCAAGGCTAACCATTCAAACCCACCAGTTGCTCCTTGGAAACACTATATAGGGTTACTATGAGTAGGAATTGACTTGATGGCACTTAACAATAACAATGAAAAAAATACTGAAAAATGCAGAAAGCATCAAAGAAGATGGAGACTTTCTGCAAAATGGCAGATTAGGCAGACACAATACACAGACTCTCTACAACAAAGACATGAAAGACAAAAAATAAAACAGACACAGATGAAAATTCTGGCACCCTGAAAAGGAAGGCTAGAGAGGTGGATGGAGTGCTTGCTGGGAGGAGTAGGAAAGCAGGGACTGCAAGAGAAGGAGACTGACTGGTGAACCGCTGGCTGTGTGTGGCTCAGCCATCTTGAGCAGCCTTGGCAATTAAGAGAGGCCTGGCAGAACAGATTCACAAGGCCAACATAAAAAAGCACATTTCTTCCTTTTCTCCATGTTAAGTGCTGTCGAGTAGATTTTGACCCGTAGCGACCCTGTTAGGGGTTTCCGAGGAGCAACTAGTGAGCTTGAGCCACCAACTTTGCAGTTCAAATGGCTTTGCAGTCTGGTGTATTAACCCACAGTGTCACACCAGGATACCTTCCTGATAACCAGAAATGTGGCGAGCTGCCATTCTCATCCACCCCCAGCATCGACCCGTCTCTCCATGAGTTTGGAGCTGTGTGGTTGGGAGTCATGACAGTATGAGGTAGGGGCTGGCTGTGACACGTTGGTGTGCCACTTTGGTTCCTGGATTTAGGTGAGCTCAGATCTACACCAACAAAACCCACAAAACCAGACCAGCATTTAACCAGTCGTGCTGCCCCACTGTCCCTGTGGTCCTAATAGACACTGACACCAGCTCTATCAAGGGATTCCCATGAACAACTTCCAGACTGAGTACCCTGAACATAGATAATACCAAGACCAGTAGGAACTCCTCCATCTAGGGCCAGGAACACTGCTGTCACATCCCTGCCACAACCACCTCTTGAGCTCTTTGAACTGCAGGAGCCCCAAGAGTTTTCTCCCCTCTGTGTCAAACACTGTACTGTTTATTTTCACAAATACAACAACCTCACAATGCCTGTTGATAACAAACAATTTAGCTCACATGAAGAAACAAAAGATAATGGCTCAAGCAAATGACCAAGATGTAGAGCCAGAAGACATTTCTGAGGAAGAAAAGGTAATAGAATTAACTGAAAAAGAATTCAAAATAATGATAATTAGGAACCATTAAAGAATCAAAAGAAAGATCAAGGAAAGCCAGGAGAGCACAATAAAAACTTTAGAAGAATTCAGGAAAACACGACAAGAACAAACAGATAAAATAAAAGCAAATTTTGAAACAATTGAAAGCCTGCAATTAGAAAACCAGAAAATTAATACTAAGATCTCCGAAATGGACAATGCATTGAAAGGGCAAAGGAGTAGATGCAAAGCAATGGAAGACCGAATTAGTGAGCTTGAAGAGAAATCTATCAACACTAGTATGCTAGAAGAAAAAAGAATGAAAAATTCTGAAGAAAATTATGAGACACCATGAAGAGGAACAACTTAAGTGGTGATCAGAATTCCAGGATAGGAAGAGATAAGCACAGAGAAAATTGTCTAAGAGTTGTTGGAAGAAAACTTCCCTAATATCATGAAAGACAAGAAGATAAACTTACAAGAAGCTGAATGAAACACAAACAGGATAGATCCTCCCCAAATACATCAAGACGTATCATAATCAAACTTTCCAAAATCAAAGACAAGGAAAGAATCCTGAGAGCAACTCTAGAAAAAAAATTACCTACAAAGGAGAACCACTAAGACTCAATTTGGATTTCTCAGCAGAAACCATGCAGACAAAAAGGCAATAGTTGTTGTTGTTATGTGCCATGGAGTAAGTTCCGACTCATAACAATCCTATACAGGGTTTCTGAAGCTGTACATTTTTATGGGAGTAGAAAGCCTCATCTTTCTTCCTCAGAACAGCTGGTAGTTTCGAACTGCTGACCTTGAGGTTAGCAGTCCGATTCGTAACCCCTACGCTACCAAACCTTCTTAAAAAGACAATAGAATGACATATATAAAACACTGAAAGAAAAAGATTGCCAACCAAGAATCATATACCCAGCAAGGCTATTTCTCAAATACATTGGCAAAATTAGGACATTGTCTATAAACAAAAAGTAAAGGAATTTATAATGACCAGACCAAGTTTACAAAAAATGTTTGAGGGTATTCTTTGGACTGAGAACCAACAATAGCAGACAACAACCTGAGATTACCATACATGACACCACCACCCAGAACTCAATTCAGATATGGAAGTATTTATAGTAAGACAAATCTACAAGACTGAAAATAAGGAACTAAAGATATCAATGTATAATGAAGTCAACTACAAAGCAAAAATAGGGAATAGTGTAGATACAGAACTTACAAATAGCAAGGAAGTCAAGTAGATGTCAAGATAAAACAGACTGTTTTAAGTAGGGAAAAAATTAATAAATTACAGATTAACCTCAAAGAAAAATAATACATATACCCATCAAAATAAAGAGGAAAATCAGAAAAATTTAGTAAACATTAACACAACAGAAGTGAAAATGACAAGAAAACACATACAACAAATGAACTCAGCATAGAAAATTATGTGGAACAAAGAATCCAACAGTACCACAAAAAACACACAGAAAAAAATGACAACAATCAATTCATACGTATTGATAATTATACTGAATGCAAATGGATTAAATATACATGGGGGTGGGGGGATGGGACTGCAACCACGTAATGAAGCAAAGTGTGTGGTTTGTTGAATGTAAAATTGATGATTTGCTTTGTAAACCTTCACTCAATTCACAATAAAAAGTTTAAATTAAAATTGAAAAAAAGAAAACGTCCAACACCTCAACAAGAAAAAGACAAATAATCCAATTAAAAAATGAGCAGAGGACATAAACAAACCTTTAATCAAAGACATTAAGGTGGCCAACAAATGAAGAAATGATCTCAATCATTAGCCATGACAGAAATGCAAATCAAAACAAGAATGAGATGCCACTATCATCTCACCCCAGCATTAACAGCAAAGTTCAAAAGTGCAGAAAATTACAAATGCTAGTGAGGGTGTGGAGAGACTAGAATTCTCAAACACTGCTGGTGAGACAGTAAAATGGTGCAACCACTGTGGAAAATATTCTGGCATTTTCTAAAAAAGTTGAAAACAAAAATACTGCATGACCCAGCAATCCCTCTACTTGGTATATATCCTCAAGAAATAAGAATCATGACATGAATAGATATATATACACTCATGTTCATCACAGAACTATTCACAATTGCAAATAGATGAAAACCATCTAAAAAGCCCACTAGTAGAATGGATAAACCATCTATGGTATAGATACACAATGGAATACTATACAATGTTAAAGAATAATGAAAAATCTTTTAAACACATCATAATGTGGGTGAACCTGGAGGATATTATGTGGAGTGAAATTGTTGTTGAGTGCCGTACAGTCGTTTCTGACCCATAGCAACGCTGTATAGTGTTTCTGAAGAGCAGTTGGTGAGCTTGAACTATCGACCTTTGCAGTTCAATGGGACTTTGCAGTCTTGCACATTAACCCACAGGGCCACACCAATTAGTCAATCACAAAAGGACAAATATCATATGAGACAATAATCATAAAAAAATCAAGAAAAAAATTTTACGATAAAAAAACCAGTTTGATAGTTACGGGGTGGAAGGAAAATCATACCTAATTAGGATTTATAACACATAGAATAATTACATCAGGTCACAAAATGGAGGGTAATTATAAACATACTGAGACTTGGAACACTGACAGACGTTTTGGGGGTGGGGAAGACACAATTCAGTCTATAACAGGGAATATGATGCACAACACAACCTACTTGTGAAATAAATAAGCTCTTTATGTACAAATATGGGATGATTTTCCAGTTATACTGTTAAAGGAAAACACAAACAAAATCAAAGTACATGAGAGTATGTATATTAGTATGCTAGCCTATGTGACATTTTATTGATTGGGGTTTTAATAGCTTTTGATAGCCAATGCATATGAGATGTTATATTTCTTTATGCCCCCTCCCCCAAAAAAAGGATCCAAAGGAAATGTAATAGAATTTCAAAATTTGGCAAATCTGTATGATCGATACCACAGCTATCCATTACATTTTTCTCTACATTCTTATACACGCAAAAAAATTATCAATAATTTTATATAAGAATCAAAATTAGAAAATGCCATAGAGGTTCAAAGAATTCCCAAGAGAGTATCAAAATGTCTCATTACGCAAGTTTAATATCTATAAATATCTAAAAAATAACATCTATAAATATCTAAGCAGTAGCTTAGCTCAATAATTTAAAAAACAATGATATGCATTTCTGTTTGTAAAAGGTGCTAATAGTTTACAAATGTTAAGAATTTCATTTCTGTCAATGAAAGAGACATAAAGACAAGAAATACCAAAACTTTAGCTCAGAAGTTTAAACATAAATTCAGATTTACCTGCATTAGATTCTGTGTTGCTAAACTCAACTCTTTTAATGGCAAAATTTCACTGTCATCTGTCTGAGTAGCATGATCTGTGGTGAAAAAGCCAATCTTTAAGTCATCTGAAATGTTAAGTCTGGGGGAGAAAAAGTGATGAAATGTGCTTATTTAAGTCAATTATTTCCTTAAATTAATTTTAGTGCAAACATTTTTGTGTAGATCATATTAAAATTTAAATATCTTAAGGAACTGCTAACTGCTCCAGGGTCACTAAGAGTTAGAACCAACTTAAGGGCACCTTACAACAAGGAAGGCATTGATTGGTGAGGTGAGGAAACCTTCTCTAGTTGTTACCAGTTTGGGGTTTGCACCAGGATTATCAGATTGTTTGGATGCTGGGCATTGTTCCAACTGATGCGCACTAGAAATCTTATTTTCATTTTCTGAGATATGATCAATTTAAATGCCTTAGCTTAATGTTCTATCTGTGAATGGGCACATCAAATAGAAATACTTTAATGGCTCTCAAAGTATGGTCTGAGGTCCACTGGGAGTCCCAAACAGTTTCAGAGAATTCACAAGGTCAAACTTATTTTCCTAACAATAGTAAGATTTGATTTGCCTTTTCCGCTGCCATTCTTTCACAAGTGTATTAAGGAGTTTTTCAGAGGCTACGGGGTATATGAATGCACATCAGACTGAGCACTGAAGCAGATGTGAGGGTTCAGCAGTCCTCCAGTAAGCCAGGCATAAAAGAGACTTGCAAAAATTGAGAAAGTGTCACTCTTCCCATTAAAATTTTGAAAAACAGTTCTTTTTCCCTAAAATTATTTTTATTAACATTTCTTGGCTTATCATTATTTTAAATTAATTAATATAAGTGCATTTTTCATTTCTTCTTTTTAATTTCAAACATGGCAACTATCGAAAGAAATAACCAAGATAAAACTCTTTGAGATCCTCAATCATTTTTAAGAGAATAAAGGATTCCTGAAACCAAAAAGCTTCAAAACTGCTTAAGATCATCACAACCCAAAACCATATTTGATTTTCAAATTATACAAATATTTTTGAAATATCTGATGACTACATGACTACAGACTACATTACTAAATGATGGATAATTAGCATAACAGCAGGAGCAATGGGCTCAAGCACAACAATTGTGAGGATGGCACAGGAGCCAGCAGTGTTTTGTTGTATTGTGTCGCTTTGAGTTGGAATCAACTTGATGGCACCTAAAAGCAGCAACAAGGAGCTCTGGTAGTGTAGTGGTTACGAATCGGGCTGCGAGCCGCAAGGTCAGCGGTTCGAAACTACCAGCTGTTCCGTGGGAGAAAGATGAGGCTTTCTGCTCCTGTAAAGACTTACAGCCTTGGGAACCCTGTACAGGGTCGCTATGAGTCGGAACCGACTCCACGGCACATAACAACAACAACAGCAACAGACTCTGATGACAGGCATCTCAAACCAGAAGGCCAAATGCATTCTCTCTCTGTCATTGTGATCAAACTTACCACAACTCTGTCTTCAAAAAGTCAGTTAAAGAAGAGAATCACAAAAACCCAAGAAAAATGATCAGACTTTTAAGTATGGCATGTCTGTGTTTCCATCCTGGCTCTTCAGCAACCAGCTGGAGCAGACACTGGTTGTGGGCATCCCATGCAATCCTCCTCTTCTTTGTGCCCCACAGAACACAGGGGAGGGTAACCATATCCCCACTGCCAAGGGTCATACCTGTCTATTCTAAGCCTACCATGGTGATCCTGTTCTTGACAGTGAATGTGTAAAAGTGGGCATGTAACCCAGTTCTGCAAAATGAGGCTTGAGGAAAGGTCTGCAGAGGGGCTTATGGGAAAGCTTTTCATACAGAGACCATATTTCTGGACATTGCTCTACCTGGATGTGATGCTAAGAATCGCTATCATCTAGTGACCACCAGAAGGGTCAGCTAGAGGGCAAAGCCACTACATGGAAGATGAGTGGGGTGTTTTTTTTGGCATATTTGAAAATTCAATTGATAATCAGCTGTTAGTTTTCATCTACATTGACCATCTGTAGGTTTTTGAAAGTGGTGACAGGCACATAGGTTACCAGTGAATAGAGTTTGTTTGTTGAATCTTCATCCTCATTATGTTTTGTGGACAACCGCAATGAATACAGCATGGTGCATTCCTGATTCCTTTAGACCAGACAGCTTTGTTAAGCCTTGTGTTAATGCACACATCTGGTATTCCCATCACCTTCATGACAGACTATCGAGTCTCTTTGAGTGATTGAGGAGTACACTTCTTGACGCCTACTCCATGGATGCACTTGTGAATATTGCTGGTGTACTCTCTGGTCACCACTTTGTTGATAGCAGGACGGCCCTTCTACTTACCACCCTTCTTTGCAGGTGCCATAATGATGGGACCAGGTTGGTAAGGAAGAGCGCCAGGTGATGAGCTTTAAAAAAGATGGAGCACATTTTGACTGATGACTTTGTTGGGTCATTGAATCAACTAACTCTTCAAACCTGTCATACTTATGCTCTTCCTGTACTGTCAGGTAATAAAAGCACTTATCTTTAGAGGTGGTGATTCAAATCTACTCCTTGGAAACCTTTACAGACAGGGTTGTTATGAGTCGGAACCAACTAGACGGAACTGATTCACTGGGGGCACCATCACCACCACCATCGCTGCTGCCATTGTTGCTCTAGGAATCCCTGAGTTGAGCCAACAGCTACATGCGAGGACTAGCCCAAAGGTTGGTGGCTTGAACCCAACCCAGATACACCTTGAAAGAAAGGCCTGGTGATCTGCTTCAAAAAGGATACAACTGAAATTCTCCTGTCATGCTTGAGATCGCTATGAGTGGGAATTGACTCTACAGTAACTGGTTTTTTCTGTTTTGTTTTTTTTCAATTGTTACTGTGGTGGTTGCCGTTACTACTATCACTACTATGCTTAGAAACATCATAATTTTTTCAGCATATTTAGCAAAAACTATTAAAATATGAAACACAAATCCATTGCCATTGAGTAGATTCCAAACTCATAGTGACCCTGTAAGACAGAGCAGTGCTGCCTCCATAAAGTTCCCGAGAATATAAATCTGTATGGAAGCAGAATGCCACATCTTTCTCCTTCACATCACTGGTAGGATGGAACAACTGACCTTTTGGTTTGCAGTCAAATGCTTTAAACACTGTTCAACCAGGGCTCAACTAGAGAAGGCTGAGTTTAGGTTTAAATATCAAAACAAAACCAAACAAAACCCCCAGCTTCTGAACATTCAAAAGAATGATTTAAAATTAATCACAGAAAAATTTCAACTCATCAATATTATAATGAAGACAGACTCATAGCAAGTAAATGCACTATTGGAGTAGAGGAGCACCACCAATATTGTTGTTGTTGTTAGGTGCCATAGAGTTGGTACTGACTCATAGCGACCTTATGCACAACAGAACGAAACAGTGCCCGGTCCTGGGCCAACCTCACAAACGTTGCCACGCTTGAGCCCATTGACGTTGCCACTTTGTCAGTCCATCTCGCTGGGGGTCTTCCTCTTTTTCTCTGACCCTCCACCTTACCAAACATGATATCCTTCTCCAGCAACTGGTCCCTCCTGACAATATGTCTGAAGTATGAGAGACAAAGTTTGGCCATCTTGGCATCCAAGGAGCATTCTGGCTGTACTTCTTCCAACACAGATCTGTTGGTTCTTTTGGCAGCCCATGGTACTTTCAATATTCTCCTCTAACACCATAACTCAAAAGCATCAATTCTCTGGTCTTCCTTATTCACTGTCCAGCTTTCGCATGCATATGAGGTTACTGAATATACCATGGTTTGGGTCAGGCGCACCTTAGTCCTCAAGCTGACATCTTTGCTCTTCAATACTTTAAAAAGGTCTTATGCAGAAGATTTGCCTAATCCAATATGGCCTTTGATTTCTTGACTGCTGCTTCCATGCATGTTGATAGTTGATCCAAGAGGAATGAAGTCAGTGTTGTAAGAGGGAACTTCAAAAACGGTTGTGGAAAAATTCTACTATCTATTCACTCCATTTTTTTCATGAACTTTTGAAGTCCCCTCACACATCTCAATTTCAATTGAAATTTCTGTGTGATTTTTTTTTTCCAAAGAAAATTTTATTTTAGGTTTGGTCACGCTGATTTTAAAAACCTGTATTTTTCTCACTCACACAGCACTCTTGGGAGAACCAGTCTCCACAGCCCTGAGCTACTCTGCACATTCTTTTTTGGAATGCCAAGAATGCAAAGCCCTGCCCACTCTCTCTCCAGGGATTTCTCAGTGCTGTGTTTCATAGGGAGAAACCTTGAAGGATGAGGTAACATCTCACTCCTGTCAAGACGCAGGCTTGCTTCTGCTTACTATGAAAGTGGTGGGTCCCCCAAGCTCAGGGATTCTCCTCTGAACTACAATTCACTGAGTGTACAGGCATTATATAGGTCTTTCCCATCACCCCCTGTATGGCTTAGGGGGCCTGAGGAACCAACATAAATGAACATGAATCTTTGACTACTGTTTTTGCCATGATAACAAAGTCTTTTGTCTCTGACCCAGGAGTTTTGTGCTTTCTGTTGACAAACATAAAATAGTAATAGGCTAACTTGTTAACTTGTAAGTGGCATAAGATCTCAAACCCTGAACTGTTCTTGATGAGTCGCTGATGAGTAAAATCCCCTCAATAAATGCTTGGTGTATTGAATGTCTTTTTTTTTTTTTTTTTGTAAAGTTGTTATTGTAAATTGAGTGATAGTTTACATGGGAGAACATCGGTTTTACACCCATCGTTTCATTGCAATGATTACAATCTCCTTCATGCATCTCCGTTCAACAATATTTACTTCTAGTTCCTCTGTTTTTTGTTTTTTGTGGATGTACACAAAAACACTCAGGAATATATAATCATTTAAAGGGCACATTCTGCAAGGCTGCCTCCTGGCTATCAGCACACAGCCTTTCTCTTCCCATGAGTCTAGAGTTCTCAGATGCTCCCTCTCTCCATTTTTCCATTTCTGCCTCCATCTCTGGTGTCGCTGCTTCTCTAGATAAGATTTCACATTCCGCTTGTGCTCTGCTCCCTTGATGGTCATAGGGTCCTCTAAGGCCCCTGTAAGATTAACTATCCCTCTTTTATGTTATAAAGCTTCTACCTTTACAGTTGTGACAATCGCAATTAGTCACGATAACAATTACTCACTATTGAATCAAAAGAGTCTTATCCCATTTCCTTTCACCAGACCCATCTAGACATGATGAAAACTACTCAGTGGGGATTCTGTCTTCCCCTGCACACTCTGAAACTAAACTCCCTCTTGAAAACTTATAAAGCAGTCACTTTGTGCCTTTATAGCTCCCCGCCCCATTTTAGGTAGTCAATGTCTAAGTTGCCCGTCCCTATCAACTCTTTGTTGCCCATCCCTATTCATTCTGTGTACAGAGGGGATGGGAATGATCCCTGATGTGAAGATTCCTTCCCTCTCAGTTGTTATTTTGAGCTACTACTTCTATGTTGTTGTTATTATGTGCCGTCGAGTCAGTTCCAGCCCACAGCGACTCTGACCAGGGTTTCTGAGGCTGTAAATCTTTACGGAGCAGAAAGCCTCATCTTACTCCCACGGAGTAGCTGGTAGTTTCAAACTGCTGACCTTGTGGTTCACAGCCTGAATCCTAACCACTGCGCTACCAGAGCTCCTTTTATAAGTAGTTCTATAAGTAGTATAAATATAAGTCCACCACTTGTCTGTTAGTGTGTCGTATTGTGGTGACTTGTGAGTTGCTGTGATTCTGAAAGCTATGCCACTGGTATTTTAAATACCAGCAGGGTCACCCATAGTGGACAGGTTTCAGATGAGCTTCCAGATGAAGACAGACTAAGAAGGAGTGGCGAAATACTTTCGAATATTTAGTCACTGAAAACCTTATGACTAGCAGAGAAACACTGTCAGATAGAGTGCCAGAAAATGAGCCCTTCAGGTTGGAAGACACTCAAAATGTGACTTGGGAAGAGCTGCCTCCTCAAAGTAGAGTTGACCGTGATGATGCAAATGGAGTAAAGCCTGTGGGAGTATAGCCCACAGGACCTTCATTTGCTGATGGGGCACAACTCAAAATGAAGAGAAACAGCTGTAAACATCCATTAATAATCGTAACATGGAATGAACAAAGTATGAATCTAGGAAAATTAGAAATTGTCAAAAATGAAATGGAATGCATAAACATTGATATCTTAGGCATTAGTGAGCTGAAATGGACTGGTATTGGCCATTTTGATTCTGACAACCACATGATTTACTATGCCAGGAATAACAAATTGAAAAGGAATGGTGTTGCATTCATTGTCATAAAGAACATATCCAGCTCAGTCATGAGGTACAACACTGTATGAGATAGGATAATATCCATGGGCCTAAAGGGAAGACCAGATAATACCACTGTTATGCAAATTTATGCACCAATCACTAAAGCCAGTAAGGATGAAAAGAAAAATTCTACCAACTTCTTCAATCTAAAATTGATCAAACATGCAGTTAAGATGTATTGATCATTACTGCTGATTGGAATGCAAAAATTGGGAGCAAAGAGGAAGGATCAGTAATTGGAAAATATGGCCTTGGTGATAGAAATGATGCTGGAGAACGCATGATAGAATTCTGCAAAATCAATGATTTGTTCATTTCAAATACTTTCTTTAGACAGCATAAGAGA
>NW_006408655.1:9030122-9051862 GCF_000296735.1 Chrysochloris asiatica
ACAAGGCACCAGGAATTGATGGGATAAAGATTGAAATCTTTCAAGAAAGTGAGGTGGCATAGGAGGCACTCACTCATCTCTGCCAAGAAATTTGGAAGACACCTATCTGACCGACTGATAGTAAGAGATTTGTATTTGTGCTCATTCCAAGGAGAGGTGACCCAATGGAATGCGGAAATCATTGGACAATATCTTTGATAGCCCATGCGAGTAAAGTTTTACTAGAGGTAATACAGAAATGCCTGCAAGCATACATTGCCAGAGAACTTACAGAGTTTCAAGCCAGATTCAGAAGAGGCCATGGAATGAGGGATATCACTGCTGATGTCCGATGGACCTTGGCTGAAAGCAGAGAATATCAGAAAGATGTTTACCTGTGCTTTATTGACTATGCAAAGGCTTTCTATTGTGTGGATCATGACAAGCTATGGACAACATTGCAAAATATGAGTATTCCAGAACACTTAATTGTGCTCATAAGGAAGCAGTTGTGCGAACAGAGCATGGGGACCTGAATAGTTAAAATTTTGTAAAAATTAAGGCTACCATGGCTTGGGTCAAGCGCACCTTAGTCCTCAAGCTGACATCTTTGCTCTTCAACACTTTAAAAAGGTCTTGTGTAGCAGATTTGCCTAATGCAATATGTCATTTGATTCCTTGACTGCTGCTTCCATGAGTGTTGATGGTTCATTCAAGAAGAATTAAGTCCTTGACAACTTCAGTCTTTTCTCCGTTGATAAGAATGTTGTTTATTGGTTCAGTGGTGAGGATTCATGTTTTGTTTACATTGAGATGGAATCCATACCAAAGGCTATACTCTTTGATCTTCATCAGTAAATATTTTAAGTCCTCTTCCGTTTCAGCAAGCAAAACTGTATCATCTGCATATTACAGGTTGTTAATGAGTCTCCCTCCAATCTTGATGCCACATTCTTCTTCATATAATCCAGATTCTCAGATTACTTGCTCAGCATACAGATTGAAAAACTATGGTGAAAAAATACAATCCTGGTGCACATCTTTCAGAATTTTAAACCATTCAATGACCACTTTTTTTAGTAGAACGATTGTCTCTTGGTCTATTTACAGGATCCTCATGAGCACAATTAAGTGTTCTGGAATACTCATTCTTCACAATGTTGTCCATAGGTTGTCATGATCTACACAGTCAAAAGTCTTTGCGTAGTCAATAAAGCACAGGTAAACATCTTTCAAGTATTCTCTGCTTTCAGCCAAGATCCATCTGACATCAGTGATGATGTCCCTCATTTGAATCTGACTTAAACCTCTAGCAGTTCCCTATCGATGTAATATTGTAACCATTTTTGAATTGTCTTTAGCAAAACTTCATTTGCATATGATATCAATGATATTGTCCAGTGAATTCTACATTGTGTTGGGTCACCTCCTTTTGGAATGGGCACAAATATGGATTTCTTCAAGTTAGTTGGCCAGGTAGCTGCTTCCAGCTTTGTTGGCATAGATGAGTTAGTGCCTCCAGTGCTGCACTAGTTTGTTGAAAGATTTCAATTTGCTTTGCAACAATTCTTGGAGCCTTGTGCTTTCTATGCATTCGCTCTTGATCATATGCTACCTCTTGAAATGGCTGAACATCAACCATTTCCTTTTGGTACAATGACTCTGTGTATTCCTTCCATCTTCTTTTAATGTTTTCTGCATCATTCAATAATTTGCCCATAGAATCCTTCAATATTGTGATTGAGGCTTGAATTTTCTCTTCAGTTCTTTCAGCGGGAGAAATGCTTAGCATGTTCTTCCCTTTTGGTTTTCTAACTCTAGATCTTTGCACATTTCATTATAATACTTGACTTTGTTGTTGTTAGGTGCCATCAAGTCGGTACTGACTCATAGCGACCCTATGCACAACAGAATGAAACACTGCCCAATCCTGGGCATACCTCACTATTGTTGCCACGCTTGAGCCCATTGATGCTGCCACTTTGCCAATCCATCTCGCTGAAGGTCTTCCTTTTTTTCTCTGACCCTCCACCTTACCAAACATGGTATCCTTCTCCCGGGACTGGTCCCTCCTGACTTGACTTCATGTCCTCCTAAATAGGTGTTGTAAATCCTTATCCCTATACCTATGGTAATAATCCCATTTGGGAATAGGCTGTCTTTGTTGTGCTAATGAGGCAGGATTAATAGAGTGTGTGCTGAAGCAATCTCTTTTGAGATATAAAGAGATTAAACAAGTCTGCTGAGAAAGAGATGCGGTAAAATAGATGCCAAGACAAGTAGAGATATCTAAGAAACCAAGAAACAGAAGCTGAAGAGAGGGGACTTTCCTCCAGAGCATTGTTATTGTTAAGTGCCAAGGAGTCGCTTCCGACTCATAGAGACCCTATATAGGGTTTCTAAGGATCGGATGGTGAGTTTGAACTACCGACCTTGAAGAAGATCAAACCTATGTTTTAATCCAATGTTTAGCTCATAGAGCCACACCAGAAGACAGAAGGCCTTCCCTATAAGCCCCTTCAATGAATCGTATTTTTGGCCTCCAGAACTGTGAGAAAAGAAACTTCTGTTAAAGCTATCCATTTGTGTTATTTCTTCTATGTGTGTACTAGATAACTAAAGGAACACTCTCCAACCACGGTTAGTTTAAGATTAATTAATGTTGACAACAACCCTAGAAGTAGACATTATCACCATCATAGTTTGCAGGATGAAGGAACACAGAAAAGTAACTTGTCTAGTTTATAGGCCTTGTGAAAGTGTTGCCAGGACTCGAACCCAGAAAGTCGGAACCCAGACAGGCTTCCTAGTTGAGTTCCCCGTATACAGCAATACACTTAAGAAATTAAAGTGCCCTGGGAAGCCTTGAAGGCCTTGGGATTGAGGAAGAGACCTCGGCCCAGTGCAGCCTGCTGAGCGGAAAGGCAGGCCTGGAGCCACTGAGACGGTGTTCGAGGCTGCAGCTTGTGGCTGGTCACCTGTGGTTGAACTGGAATAGTTCAATAGTGGACTCGATATTCTCGATGATCTTTCGGCATTCCTCTGTCTCGGGCGCGTCCGCCCTATCCACCTGAGTCCCGGTGCTACCCATTAGATCCTGAGCCTCCTCTGAAGCAAGTCCTCTGGGAGGTGTAGGAGTCCAGAACCCCCGCTTCCGTTACCATGGCGACTCCTGGGGAACCAGGGAAGCGTGGTAATTGGTATACATGAGGTGCAGCTGGAGGGGAGTCGGCCAACTGGGGGGCTTTGGAGCACCTCCTCCGCCCACTTCATTCGCACAGCCAGTATTGATTATTCAGGTCTTCTTGACAACCATGTGCTTCGCTGGCTGTCCATTGCTGACCCCCAGCCCTCAGCTCGATGCCTTCGATATAATGTCCTCAAAGACGCTGAACTTAAAAATATCCTTGCTGTCTTCTTCTGCCCCAAACCTTTCTTACTTTCTCCTCTCTTAAGGCTCTGAGCTCAGCTTCCCTTTAGGGTGTGTGCACTTGGTGTGTGCACATATCCTTCAAAAATATATGTTGTAAATCCTAAAGCCCTATGTCTGTGAATGTAATATCATTTGAGAACAGGACTTTCTTTGTTTCGTGTTGTTGTACAGCGAAGGGCCTTGAGTAGTTTCCAATCATAGCGACTCTGTATAAGGCTGTCAGGAGCAGCTGGTGGGTTTGAACTGTCCGGTGTAGGGTTTGTTTAAAATCAATCACCTTTGAAATACAAAAAAGAACAGATTAGGTATTAAGTAGGAAGCACAAAGAAGGGAAGATAGATAAACAACATGTGAAGATTTGCAAGAAACAGGAGCTGAGAAAAGCCGACCTTAATCCACAGCAAACCTAGAGCTGGCACCTTGAATTAGGATTTTAAAGCTCGTAAACTATGCAAAGAAAATGTTCTGTTCATTAAGGCTATCCACTATGGTATTTCTGTTCTATCAGTACTGTTGTTGTTGTGAGCCATCGAGTAGGTTCTAACCCATAGCAACCCTTATAGAGTTTTGGACGAGTGGCTGGTGAGTTTGAACTGCTGACTCCATGGTTCAACACAAGTTTGCATTAACCCACAGAAGCACACCAGGACTCTTATAGCAGTACTAGAGAATTAAAACAGGGCACAGAAATTTCTGAGCTGTTTGGTAGATTAACATCCCTTTAGGGTTAAGGAGCTCTGGTAGCGTAGTGGTTACAAATCGGGCTGCGAACCACAAGGTCAGCAGTTCGAAACTACCAGCTGTTCCATGGGAGAAAGATGAGGCGTTCTGCTCCCGTGAAGATTTGCAGCCTCAGAAACCCTGTACAGGGTGGGTATGTGTTGGAACTGACTCTACAGCACAGAGCCAGCTAGCCAGCTAGGGTCAGTGTTGGAGTCCTGGAGGATAAGCACTGAACTGCAAGGTCAGTTTGAGCTGCAAGGTGGAGATTCAAACCCATCAGGAGCTCACAGGTACGCAGCACTTAACAACAACCGCCCTTCTGTGTTAGAGGTCACCTTCAGGGAAGAAGAAAAACAAATGAATTCATTTCATGATGTTGTTATTAAGAGCCCTCGAATTGGTTTCACTCATAGTCACCCTGTATAGGATTTCCAAGGAATGGCTGGTGAATTTGAAGGGTTACGAATCGGGCTGCGAACCGCAAGGTCAGCAGTTAGAAACGACCAACTGCTCCGCGGGAGAAAGATGAGGCTTTCTGCTCCCATTAAGATTTACAGCCTCGGAAACCCTGTACAAGGTCGCTATGAGTCAGAACCGACTCCACGGCACATAACAACAACAACAACTTAGTTGTTCAAACCAACCATGAGGTCCCGTGTTCATCCTACAAGACATAATGAGCCCTGGGTTCTCAAAACATTGTCACAGTGAACAGGAGAACAGAAAGCCTGATAAATTCCCTATAGCTGCTCCTTTGTCACATACATAGGTGGACCTGAGGGGAAATGCTTTCTCTGAAGAGCTAAAACAAGACTACACTCCTGGTGTGGCTCTGTAAGATAAAGCACTGGACCACAAGGAATAGACTCAATGGCTTTTAACATCAACAACTTTACTATTTAGGAGTCAGTAGTTCAAGCAGCTTGCCATAGACAACTAACTTAAAGGCTGACAGTTTGAACCCTCCCATTGGCTACCAGGAAGACTTGGTGATCTGTTTCCCTAAAGATGACAGTCACGAAAATCCTATGACCTAGTTCTCTTCTATGACATATGGGTTCTCTATGACATATGGGTTCTGTATGACATATGGGTTCTCTATGACCTTTATATTATTAATCTGAATGGCATTCTTAATAATATAAAGGTCAGAAAGTAAGGTGATAATGTTTTAAGCTATCCCATGAAGTGTGGAATTCAGTGGTTATGAATCAGACTGCTATCCTCAGGGTCAGCAGTTCGAAACTACCAGCTGCTCCGCGGGAGAAAGATGAGGCTTTCTGATCCCGTAAAGATTTACAGCCTCGGAAACCCTGTACAGGGTCGCTATGAGTCGGAACCGACTCGATGGCACATAACAACAGCAACAACAACACAGTAATAAGAAAACTTTATTAATAGTGAAACTGCTGCTCATTCTTTGTTTTAAATTATGCGTTATTCGTTGAAAATTAAGAGACGACACCGATTACTAATATACCCACTCCTCACTCTCACTTATTGACATAATTAAGTTCCCAAGATCAGGTCCTTATGTGAAAATCAGCACTATGAAAAAATTGAGAATCAACACTTCAAATCACAAAAAAGAGGGTGATTACATCATTACAAAAACATAACTGCTAAATTTCATCACTGCATAGCAGACAAATGACTGAGAATCATGGTCCAGCCAAGTTGGCACATTTGTTGTTGTTGTTGAGTGCCGTGGAGTTGTTTCTGACTCATAGCGACCCTGTGCCACACCAGGACTCCAGTTGGCACCTAGCCTCCTTAATTACCACAGTCACTGTTACTCTATCCTGCCAGATATGTCATTATTGGGCAAAATAGTTTGATAGTAGATTTTTTACTCTTGTCATAAATGCAAAAGTTTGGATAATGAGATCATTAATGAGCAAGAGTAGGCTTATTAGTGGTGTGCTGGTGTGGCACTGTAGGATAAGTACTGGACTGCTAACCACAAGGTCGGCAGTTCAAACCCACCAGCCACTCCTTGGAAACCCTATACAGGGTCACTATGAGTTGGAAGCAACTCGAAGGCATTTAACAACAAGAACAAGGCTTACAGGTGCATTTTTGTCTGGTTATAAAACTAAGTATACTAGATCTCAGTTTCCATGTGTTGTCTATAGGAAATTAATTTATTTTCCTCTCTCCTTTATAAAAAATATGAGAAGCAGAGGCTAATTTGAATACTGGAAGCTCAAAATCGAAAAAAAATCACTGTAGCATCGTCACTACGCTTACATTTAAAGACAAAGCTGAAGAGCCACAAACGCTAAACTAAAATCATTGTTGTTCTTGGTGGCTGTGTGCCGTGGAGTCGGTTCCGACTCATAGTGACCCTGCATAGGATTTCCAAGGCTGTAAACCTTTACGGGAGCAGAATGCCTCATCTTTCTCCCTCGGAACAGCTGGTAGTTTTGAACTGCTGACCTTGCAGTTCACAGCCGTCCGTTCCAACTCATAAAGACCCTGTATAGGATTCCTGAGGAGCCTCTGGTGACTTTGAACGGCTGACCTTGCAGTTCAAACCAACCTTGCAGTCCAGTGCTTATTCTATAGCACCAGACCAGGACTCCAAACCAAAACTATAACCAATACCAAAATAACCTTCTGTGAAGGCTTACTTTCTAAGGAGAGGTAAAGAGAGAGGAGAAAAAAGAATTACTTTTTCTCCCTTAGATTTTTGTTTCAAAATCCAACTCTAAAATCTAATTTATATCCTTAGGAAATTTTTATTATACAGTCAAAAACTATTTTAAGGGAAAGAAAATTGCATATCAACAATATATTATTTTAAAGTAATTTTTTACCATAGCACATATGAAAAAGTTAAGAATAAAATGTAGAATTCAAATGTAAAGCCACATCTGTTTACAACTAGGCTGAGATAGTGGAAGAATGTGGCAAGCCTTTGGCTATTTGCAAATGAATATTTTGAAACTGAGGAGGGAGATTTCACCTTACAGAACTTGAGTCATTGGTTAGCTCTCCATAGCTTTGTTGACTGATATGGTCCGCATACTTACACCATCCCCACAAAAGCATGCACTGAACAAAACACCTTTGTTCAAAACCATGCTAGAGCCTCTCAAGGAGTTTCAGATTTCAGTATCTAGGAGACTGAGTTATGATCAGAATTGTTTTTGAAACTATTCGCGACGTAACACTTCTTGTCAGTTGCCTATATTTAGCACATATTTAGGTGTTGTGGACTATGAAATGGTTCATTTCAGATCATATGCTCACCTATAGTAACTGGGGTTTGTGACTGTTAATACATTTGTCATATTAAATCAGGCCCTCTTACCACATGATGAATTCATTAATGATTTTCATGAGCGCTGGAGTGCAAAGAACTGTCTCTGAAATGTACTCTATAACATTGGGCAAGTTATTTAACATCTCTGAGTCTGTTTCTTTACCAGTAAAAAGTGGAAAACTGGGTAATG
Organism: Chrysochloris asiatica; assembly: GCF_000296735.1. Classification (NCBI taxonomy): domain Eukaryota; kingdom Metazoa; phylum Chordata; class Mammalia; order Afrosoricida; family Chrysochloridae; genus Chrysochloris; species Chrysochloris asiatica. The sequence continues at coordinate 9,037,716 of NW_006408655.1, forward strand.
AAACTTTCACACAGGGTGGTTGGGAGCGATCTATAAGGCAAGGAAAACACGCAGCACAGTTCAGCAAACACATGGAACATCACATACCAATTAGGTCTTCAAGGAGTACATGCTCCTTCCTGTAAGATAAGCATTGGACTTTGAACCACAAGGTCGGCAGTTCGAACCCACCAGCCACTCAATAGGAGAAAGATGAGGCTTTCTGTTCCCGTACAGATTTATAGCCTCGAAAACCCTATACAGGGTCACGAAGAGTCGGAATCAACTTGATGGTTCTTAGCAACAACAACATCATTGGTTGTATTGAGAAATAGCTTTGATTCTCTTGAGTCCAGATTTCTGATTGATCCATCCGGCCATTTCCCTGAGATCTTTTTGCCCCTTGAGCCTTGAGAAAGGCATATAGTCACTATGAAGGAATAACGTTGTCAAAAGTTTTTCCTTTTTAAAAAGTTGATGATTTTGTAAGCAAAAACTATTTTCACTTGCAAATTAATAGGACTTAGAACACAATTTTTAAAAATGAGGTTCTTCTCTGATCCACACGTGCATAAATAAAATGTGTTGCTGTGTTTTTGTGTGTCATCATGTCCATTCTGATTCATAGCTACCCTGTATAAGGCTTCTGAGGAGAGGCTGGTGGGTTTGAACCACAAAACTTTTGGTTAGCAGTTCAGTGCTTATCCTACATACTTCTAAGAAAATGTCACATACCAATTATTAAAAGTGATCATATCTCAGACTAAACAGCATGAGTATTTGATTTAAGAGTCAAGTGCTGACTCTTAAGCACTTGTAATTTATATGATTCCATTTGGATATTATCAGTTCTATAACCTAATAAAAGCTAAGAGGTTTCAGTTTAGCTTTGTAATTTAAATTCTTTCAGTCATCATATGTAAAGTGCTTATTTTTCTTTTATCACCAGCTGTAATCTATGATTATGTGGTGTGGGCTCTGTTATGTAAACTTGTTTTATGTCATGCTCCATCCATAACCAAAGTTCTTAAATAAGGGGTTGGGAAAGGAAACAGCAGGGCTCTTAGCCAGGACAATATTATGCTACTACAATAAAATATCACTGAATCCTTATGAAACACTCCCCAAACTAGTTCACTTTAATGTCTCAAATTTTGTTACAATGAGAAAACATATCCACTCTTGTCTATCAGCAAGTGTTGTCACCTGGCAAAAGTTGAAAATCACAATAATCATCACACTTGGGCATTTGGTCAAGAATGACTTAATATGGAATTTGGAACACTTACTGCCAATTATCTGTTAGCACAGTTGGAGTTTTTCTGCTTTCTCCTTTAAAAAGGAGATTCACTGACTATTTCTGATCAGGGCCGCAATAGATGGATTCTGACAGAATGGGAAAAAAACTGTGGAATAGAACCTCAAAGTCTTTTTTAAAAATCCAGACTTATTGGAACAGTTGAAATGGAAAACTCCTTGCAACTATTGTCCTGAGAGGCTCTTTAAGCCTTAAAGCAAAATTAGCCTCTTAGGTTACCTTTTAGCTATATAACAGGTTGTTGTTGTTGTTGAGTGCCATCAAGTAGGTTTCAACTCATAGCAACTCATAAGAAACAGGTTTCAGAGTGGTGGCTGGTGGGTTTACCCTGCTGACTTATCCTATAGTACAACACCAGGAATCCGCAATAACAGATTGGCTCATAAAATAAGGAATGTTACTCATGAATGCTATGATCCTTTCAAAAATCATCTATGCAAGACCAGCAATGACTTTAAAACAAAGATAAGAAGGTAAGGAAGCAGGTAAACAACATTAATGGAATCGGAATAACCAGAACAGAAATAATGAAAATATTCACATTTTGTAAAGAATGTAACCAATGTCACTTAACAATTTTTGTAGAAATTATTAAGTGAAAGCCTAAACTGCTATATGAACTTTACCAAAATAAAAAAAAAAAAATTTTTTTTTTTAAAGCACAAAGTTAGAGCAAGAAGTTTGTTGTTGTTGTTGTTAGGTGTTGAGTTGGTGCCGACAGCAGAATGAAACACTGCCCGATCCTGGGCCAACCTCACTACTGTTGCCACAGTTGAGCCCATTGATGCTGCCACTTGGCCAATCCATCTCGCTGGGAGTCTTCCTCTTTTTCTCTGACCCTCCACCTTACCAAACGTGGTATCCTTCTCCAGTGACTGATCCATCCTGATAATTTGTCCAAAGTATGAGAGATGAAGTTTGGCCATCTTGGTCTACAAGGAACAATCTGGCTGTACTTCTTCCAGCACAGATCTGTTGGTTCTATGGGCAGCCCATGGCACCAGTCGTCTGTCAGTTTGTCATAGTGTGGTGGCTTCTGAGTTGCTGTGATTCTGGAAGCTATGCCACAGGTATTTTAAATACCAACAGGATCACCCATGGTGGACAGGTTTCAGATGAGTTTCCAGATGAAGACAGACTAAGAAAAAGGAGTGATAAACTACTTCCGAACATTTAGTCACTGAGAACCTTATGAATAGCAGATAAGCAAGAAGTAGATTAGTAAAAATGTAGTTGTTGTTGTGTGCCATGGAGTTAGTTCTGACTCATAGCGACCCTGTACAGGGTTTCCAAGGCTGTTCATCTTTATGAGGGCAGAAACCCTCATCTTTCTCCCGCAGAACAGCTGGTAGTTTCAAACTGTTGTCACTGAGGTTAGCAGCCTGATTCGTAACCACTATATTACCAGAGCTCCTAAAAACATAGATATAATGGTAGTTTCGCTATCTGCAGAAGTTAGCCCACCTGAGAGAGGTTTTAGTCATAAACATGTTACTTAAGGAAATTTGTTGAACTTCCAAGTTCAGGTGTTCAGAGCATATCTTCATGACTAGAACACAAGATGCATTCAGTGTAACACACATTGTAATATATAACGAGATGGTTTGCTATGCATGGTGGTGGTTGTGTGCCACCAAATTTCTTCTAACTTATAGTAACCCTATATCCAGTTTCCTAGGCTATAAATCTTTACAGGAGCAGAAAGCATCATCTTTCTCCCATGGAGCGACTTGTAGATTCAAACTACTGACCTTGAGATTTCTAGTCCAGCTCATAATCCACTGTGCTATGAGAGAATTACCATATTTCATCAAATGTAAGATTTTATCAACTGTAAATGCACCATTCTTGCACTGGACATCAAGGTCGTTTGAACCACAAGTTTGGCATTTCAAACTCACTTGCTAATCACAAGGTCAGCATTACAAACCCATTAACTGCTCATTGGAAAACTTATGAATTAGAATTAGAAACATTATGAATTAGAAACAATTCCACCTCATTAAACAACAACAGCAAGAGGAAAAAAGAGTTCTGGTGTGGCCCTGCAGGATAAGCACTGGACTGCTAACTGCAAAGTGGACGGTTCAAACCTACTAATTGCTCCTCAGGCACCCTATACAGAGTTACTCGGATTAAGAACACCTCAATGTCAATCAACAATGACAATAAGTGGAAAAAGAGTGACTCTGAAGTATGAGTACTGAACTGTGAACAACAAAGTTGACAGTTTGAGCCCACCAGCTCTTCACGGGAGAAAAATGAGCCTTTCTGTTCCTACAAAGATTTATAGCTTCAGGAACCTGATACAAGGCCCTATGAGTTGAAACCAACTCAATAGTACTTAATCAACAGCAACAGTAAGCAGGGGGGGCGAGGGGAAGCCAATTACAATTAAGCCTTGATATATCATTATATCATTGATTGTATTGAGAAAGAGTGTTTATTCTCTTGGAATCCAGATTTCTGATTAATCAAACAAGGCCATTGCCCTGAAATCTTCTTTTGATCCTTAAGCCTTGAGAAACTAAGTCACCTGGTGTGGCGCTGTAGGATCAGCACTGGACTGCTAACCACAAGGTCGGCAGTTCAAACCCAGAACTTTTTCCTTGGAAGCCCTATACAGGGTCCCTATGAATTGGAACAGACTCCATGGCACTTAGCAACAAAAGTCACTTGTCAGCCAAACAATCGCCTAGTAAATAGCTTAGTGATCATTGTTTTGCCTTAGGCCTTGGGCTTTTTTGAAGAATTATCTTTGCATAGAGAGTATCCAGGCACTAGAGGATCAGACTGGATGCTCAATTTTAAGGTAAATTATCATTATATAAACACTGCTCTAGCCTGGTTTCCATGGCAGTGTTAATAACATGGAGTATAAGAATCTTTGGAAAATTCTTTTCATATTTGGAACACTTTGACTCTAGTCAGAAGTATTGCCCAATATGCAAATCACATAATAAATAAATGTCAAATTCGTTTATGTTATTGACTTAATATGATTTTTATTTGAACTGTCTGATAATCTATAATTTCAAAGACTTTAAAATGGGAAAGAAGTGAATCTTAGAATCAATGAAGAAGGCGAGACAATCAAAATTTATCATATAAACATTCCTTCTAGGAACTCTATTTCATCAGACCCTAGAGGGGTTTACTTTCTTGGAAAGCCAACCATTCACCAGGTTTTTCCATAACTTGAATAAAGTAGTCATAAAGAACCATTTAATACTCCATGCTCTTTTTCCAGAGTCACAAGGCAGTATCCCAATAACTAATTTGGTTTCTCAGATTCATGGATTCCCAAGACAGAGTTGATCTAGATAGCAACCTTGTGATCTCAGCTAGTGCGAATATTTCCCTACAGCCCGATCTAAGTGAATTGATAGAATACTGTGTTTAGACCTGTGTAAACAATGACCAGATTCAGAGTCTGGGCAACCCTGCAGCATACCATGGAATCCAGGCTTTGTCTAGGCACCCAGCTCAGCTCTCTCATGAACGCTTCTATGCCTGCAATATTAGGCACCCTTCATTGTCTGTCATCTTCTAACTCTATCTCAGAAATGTGGAACAAAATCTAATCAAGCATTTTGAGAATTAGATAGAGAATGTCACAAAAAGTAGAATATTGTAGTGGGAAACCCAGGTCTATTATTGCTATAATGTCCATTTATTTACTTGAAAGTATTTCAGTATGTTCTAAATGGCATTATGTATATGCCACATAGATGAGATCAGTAATGCTCAGTCCAGGGATGGTCCACTGTTGCTCAAACCAGGAAGCCAACATTACTGAAAGAACTAATCCAGGCTCTGATGCAAGCCCTGTCTTCATCATCAAGCCGCACTGTGTTAATTCATACACTGAATATCAGAAATTAGTTTTTATCGGTGAGTACAGTGAAGTTGTCAAGGACTTCATTCTTCTTGGATTAGATATCAACACTCACGGCAACAGCAGTCAAGAAATAAAATGATGTGCTGCATTAGGCAAATCTGCTGCCCAAGACCTTTTTAAAGTGTTGAAGAGCAAAGATGCCAGCTTGAGGACTAAGGTGTGCCTGACACAAGCCATGGTATTTTCAATAACCTCATGTGCATGCGAAAGCTAGACATGAATAAGGAAGACCGTAGAAGACTTGATGCTTTGGAATTATGGTGTTGGAGGAGAATATTGAAAATGCCATGGGCTGTCAAAAGAACCAATAGATCCATTTTGGAAGAAGTGCAGGCAGAGTGCTCCTTAGAAGCCAAGGAGCACGTTCATACTTCAGACGTATTGTCAGGAGGGACCAGTCACTGGAGAAGAATATCATGTTTGGTAAGGTGAAGGATCAGAGAAAAAGAGGAAGACCCCCAACGAGATGGATTGGCCAAGTAGCAGCATCGATGGACTCAAGTGTGGCGACAATAGTGAGGTTGGCCCAGGATCAGGCAGTGTTTCATTCGCTATGGGTCAGTACTGACTTGATGACACCTAACAACAACAACAGTGACTTACAATTAGCATAATAATTGTTATTAAGTGGGCTCTCACTGGTACATTTAAAGATATTCAAGAAACAGACTTCCAAGAAAGAGACTTCCGGAAAGATGGCAGAAGAGGCAGATGCACTATGTGAACTCACCACAAAAAAAAAAGATAGAAGAAACAAAACAAAACAGACACAGATGCAAATTCTGGTACCCTAAACTTCAGAGTAAAGGTTAGAGAGGTAGATGGAGTGCTTGCTAAGGAGAAGAGGCTGAGTATGGAGGGTAAGAAAGGGAGACTGACTGGTGAACTGCTGGCCAGAGGTGACTCGACCATTGTGAGCAACTTTGGCAGCAGAGTGAAGACTGGCAGAGTGGATTCACGTAGGTGACATGACAGGTGCAATTTCTTCTCTTTTTCCATACTTTCCTCATGATCAGTAGTGTGGCCAGCTCCCACCCTCATTTACCCCAGTGTATACCCTGTTTTCCAGTAGTTCCAAGTCGCATGGTTGGGAGTTACACCAATAAAAGATGGCAGTTGGTTGTGTCACTTTGGTGCCTGGATTCAGATGGACTCAGTTCCAGACTTACAAAGCCTGCAGAGCCACCAGACCAGCATTTAACTTGTCACACTGCCTCCAGTTTTCCTGTGGTCCTAACAGACAGTGAAACTCGCTCCATCCATGAAGGGCACCCATGAACTACTTCCAGCTTGAGTGCCCTGAACATAGATAACTTTGAGACCAATAGGAACACCATATAGGGCCAGGAACTCTGCTGTCATATCCCTTCCCGAACTACCTCGTGAGCTCCTTGAATTGCAGGAGCCTACCAGAGATTTCTCCCCTCCGGGTCCAACAACTGCACCAGTTTTTACAGATATGACAATTCCACAATGCTTCAGAGACAAAATTATAAGAGAGAATGGCTCAAATAAATGACAAAGATGTAGAGCCAAAAAAATGATTCTGAGAAACTAATGAAAAAAGAATTCACAAGAATGGTAATTAGGTACCTTCAAAGGATCCATAGGAAGATGGAGAAAAGTAAGGAAAACAGAATAAAACTTTAGATACTTCAGGAAAACACTACAAGAACAAACAGACAAAGTAAAATTTGAAGCAATACAAAACCTGCAATTAGAAATCCAGAAGATTAATACTAAAATCTCAGAAATGGACACTATATTGAAAAGACAAAGGAGTAGCTGGAAAGCAAAGGGAGCTGGACTTAGTGAGCTTGACGATAAATCACTTAATACTAGAACAATCAGCATGCTAGAAGAACAATCAGAAAAAGAAAGAAAAAATCCAAAGAAAGCCTAAAACTTTTGTGGACCCTGTGAAAAGGAACAATTTAGGGGTGATCAGAATTCCAGACCAGGAAGAAACAAACACAGAGAAAACTGTCAAAGAGTTGTTGGAAGAAAACTTTCCTAACATCATGAAAGACGAGACTATGAACATACAAGAAGTTGAATCAACTCCAAACGGGATATATCCTAAAAGAAAATCACCAACACATATCATACACAAACTTTCCAAAATCAAAGACAAACAATCCTAAGAGCAGCTCAGGATAAAACAAAAAGTTACCTGCAAAGGAGAACCAGTAAGACTAAGCTCTGATTTCTCAGCAGAAATCATGCAGCCAAGAAGGCAATGGGATGACATATACAAAATTCTGAAAGAAAAAAATTGCCAACCATGAATCATATGCCCAGCAAAGCTGTCCCTCAGATATGATGGTGAAATTAGGATATTTCCTGATAAACAGAAACTAAGGAATTTGTAATGACCAGACTGACTTTACAAAAAATGCTAAAGGGTGTTCTTTGGACTGAGAACCAACAACAGCAGACAACAGCCTGAGATTATCATGCATAGCAACACCACTCAGAACTCAATCCAGATACCGAAGTATTTAAAGTAAAACAGTTCTACAAGACTGATAAAAGGGAACCAGAGTTATCAATGTATAATGAAGTCACCTCAAAGCAAGTGTGGATACAGAACTTCCAAATGGCAATGAAGTCGTGTAGCTTTTAAGATAAAATAGATTGTTTTAAGCAAGAAAATAACTAATAAGTTACAGGGTAACCACTAAGAAAAATAATACACTTGTACATCAAAATAATAAAAAGAGGATAATCAGAAAGATTTAATACACATTAAACAACTGAAATGAAAATTAAAAGGAAACACACAAACAAAATGAATTCAGCATAGAAAATTATTTGGGACAAGGAATGCAGTAAGGGATACACAAAAAACACACAGAAAACATGACAACAATTAATTCATACCTATTGATAATTACACTGAATGCTAATGGATTAAATGTACCAGTCAAGAGACATAGAGAACAGAATGGATAAGAAAATAGGATCCTTCAATATGCTGTCTACAAGAGACATATCAAAACAACAGAGACAGCCTAAATGTCCATCAGCAGAAGAATGGTTAAATAAACTTTGGTACATACACACAATAGAATACTACAAAACATTGAAGAATAATGATGAATCTGTGAAACACTTCACAACATGGTTGAACCTGGAGGACATTATGCTGAGTGAAATTAGTCAATCACAAAAGGACAAACATTGTATGAGACCAATGTTGTACAAAGTTAAAAATTTTTTTTTTTTCTTGATAAAAGAAACAATCTATGATGGTTACTGTGGAGCGAGGGATAATTTACGGGCTACAACATAGATACATGTTAACATGGATGACAAGACAGGAAATATACAACAAGAGGGAAGTTAACAGAGAAAATATGAAGATTACAAGAGCTATAGGGAGGAATGCAATACTTAAAATGAATGCAAGTAAATGCTGTTAACTGTTGGTACATGGAGGGGATAGCAATCATGTAACGAAGCAAAGCATATGATTTGTTGAAAGTAAAACTGATGATCTGCCCTGTAAACTTTCACTCAATTCACAATAAAAAGCTAAAAAATAAAATAAAGATATTCAAGAAAATTGGGTTAACGAAAATCTTTAGCTATTTTTACCACCCTTACATGAACAGAATATAAGAATTTAGCAAGGTCTATAACTTAAAGTTTAATGCATTAGCTGCCCTTTGCCCAGCCATTGGTTTTCTAGTGACCTGATGCTTAGCAAAGAACCCAGACTCTCATTTTTCGAATCTTATCACATCTGCTTCAAATGAACCATTCAAACCATGTGGTAGTTGGAGCAACTAAAAGGACACTATGTTGTTGTTGCTAGGTATTGTTGAATGGGTTCTAACATAGTGACCTTATGTACAACAGAACAGAACACTGCCTGGTCCTGCACCATTCTCACAACTCTTATGTTTGATTCCATTGCTGTAGCCACTGTATCAGTTCATCTCACTGAGGGTCTTCCTCTCTTTTGCTGACCCTCCACTTAATCAAACATGGTGTCCTTCACCAAGGACAGGTCCCTCCTGATGACATGTATAAACTAGAAGAATCTAAGTCTCACCATCCTTATTTCTAAGGAGCATTCTGATTGTGCTTCTTGCAAGACAGATTTGTTTGTTCTTCTGGCAGTCCTGGTACTTTTAATATTGTTTGCCAACATTATAATCAAAGGCATCAATTATTCTCCACTCTTCCTTATTCATTGTCTAATTTTCACATGTATATGTAGTGCTTGAAAATACCAGGGCTTATTTCTCAACATGACATCTTTGATCTTTAACACTCTAAAAGGGTCTTTTGCAGCAGATTTGCCCTATGCAATATGTCATTTGATTTCTTGACTGTAGCTTCCATGAGCATTGATTGTGGATTCAAGTAAAATGAAATCCTTGACAATATTTTCTCCATTTATCATAATGTTTCCTGTTGGTTCAGTTGTGATGATTTTTTGTTTTCTTTACATTGACCTGAGTTATAAAAGACTTCATGGAGCTCACAAAATGGTGGCATAAACTGTTTGGGACCTGCTTGCTAATTATTTTATATATATCTATATAATTTATATAAGTGTTTGAGACTTGCTTTCATTATAACCTGAGCTTAAGACTGGGGAATATAGGTACCCTTTTGTTGTTGTTGTTAAATGTTATTGAGTTGGTTCTGACTCATAGTGACCCTGTATAGGGTTTCTGAGGAATGGCTAGTGGATTTGAACTGCTATCCTTGTGGTTCAAACCGACCTTGCGGTCCAGTGCTTATCCTACAGTGCCACACCAGGACGACCTTTCACCTGCATCAAATTTCTTCAGAGGATACAACACCTATCCAAAAAGAACTTAAGAGTTAATGCAGGGCCAAATTAAGTCAATGTTTTGGGAGACCATAAGAATTAATAAAATGTTCCTTAATATAATTGGTTTTGAGGTATAGGGAAGAGATTGTGTTCATTTTATTCATCCTTATAACCTCAGGGCCTAACCAGCTATCTTCTAGTACCTTCCATAATAAGTGTTCAAGATATATATATCAAATGAATAAATTAAGAACTATGAATAAGTTGCTTAACAGAGTTATTCCTAAAAATTGTTCATCTCAAGAGTTGGCACTAGGTAGGAAAATTCTGTTGGCTACTCTTAGAGGGAAAGCTGGGAAATTTACCCAGGCTGCCTACACTTGATGCTGCTGCTGTTTTGTGTGGTCAACTCAGATCTGACCCTGTGGAAGGTTTTCAAGGCTGTAAATCTTTATAGGAGCAAAAAAATCTCATCTCTCTCTCATGGAGCAGCTGGTGGATTCAAATTGCTGACCTTGTGTTTAGCAGCCCAGTGAGTAACCTACTAAGCTACCAGAACTCCTTGTCTGGGCTTGATGGCTACAGGAAATAGTTTACACTTGGAAAGACAGATATTTTAGGCTTGTTGTTGTTAGGTGCCATCAAGTTGGTTCCAACTCATAGCGACCCTGTGTGGGGTTTCTAAGGAATGACTGGTGAGCTTGAACCACTAACCTTGCGGTTCAACCTGACTTTGCAGTCCAGTGCATTAACCCACAGCACCATACCAGGACTCCATACTTCCGGTTGTTGTTGTTGTTGTTGTTGTTATGTGCCATGGAGTCGGTTCCAACTCATAGCGACCCTGTACAGGGTTTCTGAGGCTGTAAATCTTTACGGGAGCAGAAAGCCTCATCTTTTTCCCACAGAACAGCTGATAGTTTCGAACTGCTGACCCTGAGGTTAGCAGTCTGATTCGTAACCACTATGCTACCATAGAAAAATCTTAATGTTCTACTGTCCCATCCTTTACAAAGAACATGGAAGTACCCATCAGCACTTATAAGGGAGGAGAGAAGAGAGGAAGGATTGCAAATGATCATTTTCCATCAGAAAATCATGGGTCTAGTTTCAAGCCACCTATTGAAAAGAGTGGCTCGGTGAAAAATTAATAAATTCATCAGAGGCTATCATATGCTTCGCAGCAGTTTCTTATCATCAATAATAATAGGCTTAATTTGTTGTTGTTGTTAAGTGTCATCGAGTCGATTCCAACCCATAGCAACCCTGTATAGGGTTTCCAAGTGAGCTTGAAGGACTGAAAAGAATGATTATTACAATACATCCAGCATTTGCTGAATGCTTACTCTATGCCAGGAACTCTTCTAAGCACATTATATGCTACTCATTTAGTAGATTACCCTCAATTTTAAAAGGAGACAACAGAGGCATCAAGTTCATACTGCTTGAAAGTAGTGACGCTGCACTCAGAACCCAGGCTGTCTTGCTTCAGAGTCTACATGATTAATCATTACTCTATATTGCCTTACCAAACTGTCATGAGAAATAAATTATCTCAGTTTTTCCTACAATGTTAGTTTTGGCAATGGCTTAAAAAGTATCTCTAAAGCTGTCAAACACATACTAGCAAGTTAATTACAAATTAATGTTGCTGTGGTTACTACAGAGAACCAAATACCTTAGCTGCTGTCTAACCAGAGATCAGATATCAGGGAAATTCACCTTTGTCCAATAATAATGAGAGCAGGGCAGATGCACAGCTACCTACCTAAAGTCTGTTTGTTTTGCCCCAGAAAGCTTCTTAAGTCTCTTAGTCCCTATGGTTATGTGCAAGTCGAACAGATGTTGAGATCTGCTTTCTGTCTCTGCAGGAGGAAGGCATAGTAGCTTGCTTCCATAAAGATTTACAGCCTTGGATATCTTGGGGCAGTTCTACTCTGTTCTACAGGGATTGCTTTGAGTTGGAATGAACTCGACAACAGTGTTTGGCTTGGTTTGGCTCCTACCTCTAGAGTAGGTCAGCATCAGTCAGTCAAAATGGGGAGGTGGACTGCTCTAGATAGTTAGTACATTGATCGCAATGCAAAGTAATAGTTGGCATAAAGGCCCGGAAGTGTTGTAAAATTCCAAAGCAACAATTTTAATGAAATGGACGGTTTAGGCCACTGTAAGGAGCAAATACCCCTATGTTGTCAGAGATTCTGAGGACATCACTGTAAAATCAAACTCTTTACAATGGGTAATGAAAAAATGAGCCCATGTTTAAAATATGCTTTAAAAAAGGCAGACATGTGTATAATTTTGAAAATTAAGAATAGTATCTAAATTCCAAATCTTATCTATTCCAACTTGATTCATTCTCAGGGGAGAAGGTGAGGGGACAAACTAATTGAGATTGTATTTTATCCGTTAAAAAAAAACAAGTTAGCGTTTCTTTATAACTTTGTTTGGGTCCTACAGCTTTCAGAATTGAAGTGACCGTAGAGTTGATATACTAAAAGTATTCTGCCTCAAGGGCATATAGGTAACTAGGCCATAACTCGGTCTAGAATTGCTTTATCCGTAGGTCCAGCCCAATGCTTATTACAGGGTAAGTCAAAAAGTATTGCTGCTAGGGATCCAGTTCAGATATGCATGAGTTTATTCCAAACAAAACAGGCTAAAATATGTCTCTGTGATTAGTGATGGCTGAAGAACATTTTCTCTGGTTAAAAAAGACTACTTTTTGTGCCTTGGAATAAAATTATTTTGAGGTCAGTGCTAACATCAAATTGTTATAAAAATTTTAGTAGACATCTTCTCACATCATTGAAGCTTTGCAATACGTTTATAGAAATGCTGCCCCACATATAATAGCTGTTTATAGATGGACCATGCATGTTAAGGAAGGTCAGGAAGACCTTAAAGATGAGCCAAGAAAGGAAAGACTGTCAACCCAGACAAATGAAGAAACAGTGGCTAAAGTCCAGAAAGTGGAGGAAGAAATTTACAAAATTAGCTTTGATGTACTAACTACTGAAGTTAGGAGCTCACATTGTTCAATATTTACCATTTTGAGCTAACATCTTGGCCTCAGCAAGTTATTGATTTTCAAAAGCAGTGCATAAAGATCAGCTAGCTTAAAGAGTCAATCTTTCTGTCAGTCTTTGAAGAAAGATTGAAGCCAGTGAAAGTGAATTTATGGACTAAATCATATCTGGAGAAAAGTCTTGGGTTTATCAACATAATTCAAAATGCAAGTTTGGATAGAAACAGCAGTTTCTGAAAGGATCTGCTGGGCCAGTTACAATCAAGACAAAGAGGTTATGGTGACTGATTTTGGGGATCACAAAGAGCTAAGTTTTCTCAAAGGACATGGGGAAAATTACAAGGGCTTCTTAAGACTAAATTTTAAGAAATTTGAAAACTACATCAATAAGAAAAAAATCCAAGAAAGTTGCATCAAGCAATGATTTTTCATCATGACAATGCAATTGCTTATTCCTGACAGGTACCCATGGCTGCCCTACAAGAATTTTGTTGGGAAACCTTACCACATCCACCATTCAGCCCTGATATTGCCCCTTCAGACTTCTTTTCACTCTCCAAACTCAAAGAACATTTCAAACAAACACAATTTATGTCCTCCCAGGATGCCCAAACTGTTATTTTTACTTGGTATAAATAAAAGAGTGCAGAATTCTTCAGAGAAGGGTTACGGAGTTGGAAATATAGCTTTCCGAATTGTATAGATGTAAATAGAGGATATGTCAAGAAGCAATTAGCTTTACTTTTTATATTTGGTTTAGTAAGGGTTTCTATGATTTTGCAGCAATACTTTTTGACTTACCCTCATATTAGTTATGGTAGGCTAGGTTATGCTATGGTAACAAACAACCCAAAAATCTCAGTGGCTCAACACAATTCATTTTAATTTCTCACTAACACTATGAGCTTCTCAGAGCAGGGAGCCCTTTCCCACATATCTAATGGAGCTCTGGTAGCGTAGTGATTACGAATTGGGCTGCGAACCGCAAGGTCAGCAGTTCGAAACTACCAGCTATTCCGCGGGAGAAAGATGAGAAAGTTAGGGGTCTTCCTCTTTTTCTCTGACCCTCCATCTTACCCAGCATGACATCCTTCTCCAGCGACTGTTCCCTCCTGACAATATGTCCAAA
>NW_006408655.1:9052782-9065571 GCF_000296735.1 Chrysochloris asiatica
GTAGTCAATAAAGCATAGGTAAACATCTTTCTGATAGTCTCTGCTTTCAGCCAAAATCCATCAGACATCAGCAATGATATCTCTCCTTCCAGGCCTTTGAAATTTGGAAGACTATAGGAGAACTGATGCATTTGAATTATGCTGTTGTTGTGTTAAATGCTGTCAAGTTGGTTCCAATTCACAGTGACCTGCATAGGGTTTCCAAGTCTTTAAATCTCTGCAGGATCAGAAAGCCTTATCTTTCTCCTGCAGAGTAGCTGGTGGGCTCAAACTGCTGATTTTGTGGTTCAAAGTCTAGTGCTTATCATATGGAGTCACTGTTGTTGTCAAGTGCCTCCTTGATTTGATTCCGACCCATAACAACCCTGTATAGGGTTTCCAAGGAGCAGCTGGTGAGCTTGAACCACTGACCTTGCAGCCCCCCAGAATGATGGTGTTGGCAAAGAATATTGAAAGTAATATGGACTGCCAGAAGAACAAACAAATGTCTTGGAGGAAGTACAACCAGAATGCTCCTTAGATGCGAGGATGGCTAGACTTCACCTCTCCTCTTATAGACATATTATCAGGAGGAACTGGTCCCTGGAGACGGATTTCATGCTTGGAAAAGTGGAGAATCAGCAAAAAAGAGGAAGATCCCTAACACTGTGGAGTGAGACAGTGACAGCAACAATGAGCTCAAACGTAACAATATTTGTGAAGCTGGAACGGGACTGGGCAGTGTTTTGTTGTGTTGTGCATGAGCCGGAACTGACACAATGCCACCCAACAACAGCAATAAAATTTCATGGAGAAGCTGATATAGAGCCAAGACTTGTAGGCTGAGTAGGATTTGGAAAGGTAATGGGAATCAGGGCTAGAGACAGAGTGAACAAAGGTGAGAGGTGTGCCGTGTTCTTGGGAAAGTGCCTCACCCCTGTTGTGGCACGCCAGGCTGTGTTATTCTTAGGTGCATACGTGGATATTTAGCCACTAGATTATGATCGCATTGAGGAAAGGGCCTCATCTGTCTCTATATAAGTGGAGCAGATGTGGTATTTGGCACATAAAGATATTCAAAACTGTTTGCTAAATTAATATGGTTAAAAAATTTTACTTCAAACAGTAGAAGGAGGAATTCTAATGGGTTTTACAAAAATTTTCTTAAATGTAGTTATCAATTAACTTTTAAATGGAAGACTGCATTCCTAATGTTCTGTTTCCTAAATTAGTATGAAAGATTTTGACTGTCCTAGCAAACAGCAGTTATGTGCCACATGCAAAGTACTCCGGTAACAAATGAACTTGTATCTCTGTTACTTCTTGCTATACTGTTACCTGGGAAGAAACACTGAGGGAAGTCTGAACAATTGCCAAATGAGAGGATTCCCTCATTCAGCTCATTTCTTTTTGAATAATTCATTAGCAAAGTAAATCCCTTTAACCTACAACAAGCCTAGTCTAGCGTTTCTTACTGTGCCTTAACAAATTTTAATTGTACTCCTCCCTGTCATTAGTGTCCCTCATTGACTATTATATTTTGATCCCTTTTAATAATTCTTCAGACTCCAAAGCTTGGTATAGTTTGCTGTTTTTGTTTCTTGTTTTCATTGTCTTCCAAGTCTGCTGAGCTCAGTTAATTAGCTCATGGGATTCACATGTCCAAGACCATGGCTTTCTTGCAAGTCCTGTCTTCCTTGGCCACAGACCGCCTCTCTGGCCTCCTAACTCCCACCTCCACAGTACAATCACGTGGCTATGCAGCTGAAGCTCTGGTTAGCCAATGAGATGAATTGCAGCTACTGAATCTGCCACTCCAAGAACTTGACTTACTGATGACAGCTCATTAGTCTTTCATTTCTTATGAAGACAGCAATCAGCAAAGTTCCAAGGCTCAATTTCTCCTCTTATCAAAAGAAGATGATGATTAATATGAATAATTATGAAGATTCATTTTTGTGTACCCACACTCTAAAGCAAGGCACAAAGTTACGTATGCCCTATGATTACAACCATATAAAATTACCTGCGGTTATAATAGTCAAGGAATGAAAGGGAAAACAGCAGGTTGAAAAAAGGAAAGAAGAAAGAAAAAGCAGTTGAAACAAAAACCAAACCAAAGTCAGAAAGAAATGTTTAAGTTATGGAAGTAGGATTATGAATGAACTTACTGTTTTCTCTAAAATTTATTTTAACATTGCTGTTGTAAGTAAACCAGATGTTCGAAAATCCTCTAGACTTCTGGGATTAGCCTTTCCTTTTATGTTCAAATAAAATGGCTTAACCATCCATCCCAGTAGTTTCCTGAGATTTGCTTTTTTTTTTTTTAATTCCCAGTACAGATGCGGGGGAGGAAACTATCCTCCTTTGTTCATTTCCCACTTGCCTCTGGCCCATTCTTCTCCCTAAACAAAATAGTAGCTTCTTCTTCAATTCCAAATCACTGTTAACTTGAGACTATTAAAGAACTAGATTTCCTAGACAGCACAAATGTTTACTCACTTATCTGCTAAACCAAAGACTGGAAACTTGACTCTACCCAGAGGCTCCTTGAAAGAAAGGACTGGAAATCTGTTTCCAAAGGTCATAGCCATTGAAGACCCTATAGAGTGATGTTTAACTCTGCCACACGTGGGTTCACTACTAGTTGAAACTGACTTGATGGAAATTGTTATTGATATTAATTCTTATCTTGCTGACTTAGGGAAAAGAGGAGGGTGACAGCACAGCACACAATATGAAACAACCTGAAATTGAACATTAGACATCATTGTTTTCCAGTTCAATCATTTCCTACTATAGGAAATTTCTCATTGGTGTTTTATTTTCCTCCAGGCCCCAACCTACAACCATCGTCTTTTGCCCCCTCTCTCTTCATGGAGACTCATGTTTCAGAGCCACCTCACCTTTCCTTTCCCATCTTCTAAGCTGGCCCCCACCCAAGTCTTCACCCACTCTGGGGACTCAGAGGCACCTTCCCTGGAGGACATGACATTGGAGCTGAGTTGAGTAAGAGTTAGCAAGTGAAGAACAATAAAAAAGGCAGAAAGAGGAGTGTGAACAAGGCCAAGTAGGTATTATTGATGTTATTAAGAGTCATTGAGTGGGTTCTGACTCATAGTGACCCATATACAATTTCTAGAGTGGCTGGTGGGTTTGAACTACCTACCTTGCTATTAGCAGTCCAGTGCTTATCCTACAACACCACACATTAGATAGCATCGTTTGTAGGGAATTACAAGCACATTAACAATGCTAGCTGGTTAACATCGATGCCAAGATTGGTGGAGATGAACAGACGAGACAGGTCTTGAGTTTTTTCACAATCAAACATCAGTTGTCTGGTTTTGATTGGTGGCTGGCGTGGGGCTGTAGGATAAACACTGGACTGCTAGCCACAGGTTAGTGATTCGAATCCACTAGACACTCCTTGGAAACCCTATACAGCGGTGCTATGAGTTGAATTTGACTCAATGGCATTGAATAACAATTTCAGTTTAGAACATGGATATAAACGTAGCAAATTTGGAGAAAGAAGACTTGAATGTTTCAGGC
The DNA here is from genome assembly GCF_000296735.1 of Chrysochloris asiatica. Taxonomy (NCBI): domain Eukaryota; kingdom Metazoa; phylum Chordata; class Mammalia; order Afrosoricida; family Chrysochloridae; genus Chrysochloris; species Chrysochloris asiatica. The sequence goes on from NW_006408655.1 coordinate 9,056,317, forward strand.
CAAAGATGGTGAGAATGAGTGGGAAATAGGACAGAATTAGCAGGAACGGAGACAGGAGGACAGTGACTTCTCATTGCAGATAGTTTTTGCCATGAAGTGCTGTGGAGTCTGATGCATAGCGACATTGTATAGGAGTTCCAAGGAGCGGCTAGTGCATTTGAACTGCCCCTACCTTGTGGTTCACAGTCCAGTGCTGATCCTACAGCGCTACACCAGGAATCCAACAATTAAATCCAGCCCATTGTGAAGCCTCACTAAAGCAGTTGTTGCTAAGTGCTATTGAGTCAGTTCCAACTCACAGGGTTTCCAAGGGGTGACTGGTGAGTTTGAACCGCCAAGCCTGCAGTTAGCAGTTCAGTGCTTATCCTACAGCACCACACCAGTAGTGAAGGATTTATTTAAATGATGCAAACTCACAAAGACTAAGAGAACAGAAGTGGAGCCTATAATAATAAAATATTGGATGCTGGTAAGCAGAAGTATAAGTGGTAAGTGATTGAGCTAACTCGAGATAGCTAAATCCCAAACTAATAGAGAGAAAGATTGAGACATAAAGTATTTGCACTCGAGAGCCTTTGAAAGGTACCTCTGAAAGTGGGAATGAAGAGGATTAAAGAAAACAGGACACCATTGAAAGAAAGTTCATTTAAGAAATCGTTTTCCTCCCTTAGTCCATGTTGCCATTGAGATTGCTCTGACTATACAACAGGACAAATGTGGCCTGATTTTGTGCTATTTTCATGATCCATTCATTATCCATAAGATTTTCATTGGCTGGTTTTTTGGAAGTCGATTTCCAGGCCTGTCTTCCTAGTCTGTCTTAGTCTGGAAGCTCAGCTGAAACCTGTCCACCAGGGATAAGCTTGCTGGTGTTTAAGATACTGGTAGTATAACTTCTAGTACCACAGCAATACACATACCACAACAAAATGACAACTGACAGATAGACTAGTCCATATCCCATATACTCAGTCAGACACTAGAAATCTATTATTAGTGAGGGTAAGACAGAGGGGTAAGGATCAGGGGGCTCCAGGCACAATTCAGGATGGTATTTGTACTGAAAATAGTAGACTGAAAGCGTACACAAAGAATGTCAAAATCCCCAGGATTTTTTCCAACATAGTTCTAAGAAAGTTTGCAACCAGGTTTATGCTATGCAAACAATAGATTGGAAGTATTTTTTCTAAGAATATTGAAAGGACACTGAGAAAAGAGGCAGAGATACTGACATTGGAAATTTCCCACTGAGATCACTATACAAAGAAACTCGCCTTCAGCATGCTTCATTCACCTCCAGCAGAAAGCTTACAATGGTCTATAATTGACTAAAAGTTTCCAGTTCTTAAATATAAGCAGATTGCCAAGGATCACCAAATTTCTTGAGGAAAGTCTAAAATAAGAAAGGCAGAGAACTAACTCAGAATAAAGGGGAAAAAAAGAAGAAGAAAAACTCCTCAACTTTGAAGAAAAAGACTATGAAAAATGGATACAAGTCTATCATTGGTAAGCAATAATGCTCTCAGACAGTTGGAGTGGACATTGCACTGGCTGCTGCTTTGGAACTAGAGATAATACTCAGCATCATCTGCATTAGCCCCACCAGGAAAAAAAAGGCCAGATGAATGGAGTGTAGGGAGAGATGATTAAATTCATCCATTTAACCATGTGACTTATCAACAGCTATGCTATGCCAGTCACTGGGCCTATATACACTAAGAATCCAGCAGAGACAAGACTTACATGGAGTTTACCATCAGATTGACACTCATTTTTTCATCTTTCCACAGCCCATAGCATCCCTTATTTCCTTTAAACATCATTTATTATGCTCTTTCTCTTAGACATTCACACTGTATATTTCTTTCCATATGAATGAAAACCTTGGAGAAATCCTGCATTAAGAATACCATAAGGATGTTTTATCTTTATACTTCATTGTACTTGTTTTCCCCATCAAGTCTCCTTTTTACACCCCCAGAGGAAAGGATGTATATCAATATTCTTGAAACAGTTTGGGAAACCACCATCTTAGTGGATAAGAAATATTGTGACCAGTGGTGGTATGGGTTGAATTGAGTCCCCACATCTAAAAGATATATTAAAGTTTTACTTAACCTCTGTATCCTGTGAATGTGACCTTGTTTGGAAATAGGGTCTTTGAAGATGGTATCAGTTACCATGAGATAATACTGAGTAGGGTGAGCCCTAATTTAATATGAGACACATAGTCAGAGAGACATGTAGGGAAGAACACCACATGAAGATGAAGGTAGAGGTTAGCCAAGGATTTCTAGGGTCCTTCAGATGCTAGGAAGAGTACGGGGAAAAATCTCCTGGAAACTTCCAAGAGAATGTTGTCCTGCCAATACTCTGATTTTTTTTTTTTTTAAACACACAAACTTATTGAATTTTTATTTGTTTTGGTTGCTGTTGAGAATATACACAGCAGAACACAATCCTTGTTACTGATCTGGATGACATTCCTCAAGTTATACAACTATCCCCACCCTCTTTTTCTGAGTTCTTCCTCCCTCATTAACATACTCTGCCTGACCCACCCCTAAGTTTTACATTCATCCTATCGTATATCGTTTCATTGCTATGGTTACAATACCCTCCATGCATCATCATCAACCAACCAAAGGGTATATACCCTGCAAGACTGCCCCCACCCCCAGTCGTCAGCACACAGCCCCTCTCCCTCTCTGTGTCTAAAGTCCCCAGCTGCTCCATCTCTCCACATCATCCTCTCTGCCTCCATCTCAGGCACCACTGTTTCTCTGGGTAGGGTCCTGCTCTCCGCTCTTCTCCCTTGATGGTCCCAGGGATCTCTGTTCCTAGACTGAGAAATTAATCACTCCCCTCCTTGCTATAAAATGTCCACCTTTACATTTCCAACCCTCACAATAAGTCCTGATAACAATTATTCACTATTGTATCACAAGAGACCCATCCGCATTTCATTTCATCAACCCCACCTAGACAGATTAACAATACTCTGCTTTTGAACTTCTAGTCTCCAGAACTGTGAGACAATAAATTCCTGTTGACTTAAACTGCCCAATTTCTGGCACATTGAATGACAGCCCTAGGAAACAAATACTGTGGGAGCCATACAGAAAGGCAGAATCATGTGTGTTCTAGCACCTTCCCTTCAGCTGTGCCTCTCAATATTGCCACACTGCGATTCTCCACCACTGGATTATAGAGGCCTGAAGACAGGATGTCAGCAAGAGACTTGTTGTTAGTTGTCTCTGAGTCATAGCAACTCCATGTACAACAGAACAAAACTCTGCCCAATCCTGCACTGTCCTCACAATTGTTGCAATGCTTGAGCCCATTGCTACTTCCACTGTGCCAATCCATCTCTCTGCCATCCTAGCTTCTAAGGCGGAAATCTGGTTACACTTCTTCCAACAAAGATTTGCTTGTTCTTCTGGCAGTGTATGGTATGCTTTTAAGAGACTTAAATGGCAGTTATGTGGAGCGCTGCAATGATTGGGCTCTTCATGGAGAGTAGGTGAAAAGTTCCGAAGACCACAAAGACTAAAAGCTTTTAGCTGGTGTTGGCTTACAGTAAGTACTAAGCGTATTCACCAATAATGAAAGAGTCTTATATAAAAATACCAGAATTGGTACTCCCCAATAAAAATCCCTCTTTGAAAATAGTTTCCTTGGAAAGCTGCCTTCTCCTTCTGCTGCATCACAGAACGAAATCTGGCCCTGACACTTCTAAGCTGCATGAACTGAGCAAGTCTCCTAACTGCTCTCTGAATTCAGTATGTGCCAAAACCCTTGGTGAACTCCAACTTGCTACAAGAGCATTGATTAATGTTTTCATTACGGCAACTATGCTGGGCTTAGGCCCTACCCTACCCTTCACTCTATGTTCATATAGAACAATACTAAACAGTCTTCTGTGATAGATGATCCCAGGACAAGTATCTGGTACTTGGAGCCCCTCATAAATCAGGATTCAATCTTATTTTCTTCCTCTATAGTTTCTGCTTAGCTTCTTGGTTCTACACACTGGTGGCCTCTTCTTCACTAGGCTCCAATAGCTTCCAATTCCTGGGACAACCTCAATCAATCTTTCTGTTTCAGGCATTTGCTTGTCTCTCTGACCCTTTCCCCCAACTCCAGTGATTTTTACTTCAACATTCTCATACCATATCCACATTGTGTAGTTTTCCTTCCCATGAGTTTTCATGATAGCTCATCCCCATACAAAGGATGAAGCCCAACCCCCTTGATCTGACATCTAACGTCCTCCCAGAATAATCCCATACTTGTGCCTTGTACACGTCACACAGCAGGCCTGAGATTGCCACCCTTAGAATGGCCTGCTTGCAAGGCTAATCTTTAATTGGCATCTGGAAACCTGGATTTTAGGAGGGTTTGTAACTTGCATGGAGTAACGATGCTGTCAGCTATGCCACCAGTATTTCAAATACCAACAGGGTGGACAGGTTTCAACAGAGCTTCCAAACTAAGATAATCTAGGAAGAAAGGTTTGAAAATCTACTTACAAAAATAAATCAATGAAGACTCAGTCTAATATAGTACTGGAAGATGATCCCCCTATTTTGGAAGGCACTGAAATGCACAATGTCTGCAACAATGGACAATAGTTGTGAAGATGGCACAGAACTAGGTAACATTTTTTTCTGTTGTACATATGGTCATCCTGAGTCAGAGATGTCTCCATGGCAACTAACAATAACAACTCACAACTCTAACTGATAGGAGTGACTCACTGTGCCCAAAGTGTACAATGTGGATTGTGATGAACACCTGCTTACTCCTAGGAGTCTGGAATTCTGGTACGTGCTAGGCAAAGGGTACTTATGTGAAACTCTCCACTAACAACACTGGGCACTGAGTCTCTGGTGAGCTCTCCTGGTAGTAACATGTTGTCACAACTTGTTGCTAGAGGAATTAAGTGCATCCTATATAACCAATTACTGGGAGAAGATTCTGGAAACTTATACCTGGTTTCCTCCAGACTTCACCTGTGCTGATTTTGCTCTGTATTCTTTAGCTGTAATAAACAATAATCGTGAGTACAAATATTTACTGAGTTTTATGAGTCTTCGTGGTGAATCATTGAACGTGGGCAGAGCTTTAAGGACCATTGAAATACCCCTTCATTTTGTCTTCCATCCCTCTCCATGCACTTTGCCCACTGGTTCACTCCAAACTATTCGTGTGCATGTCCAACTGTGTTCTTTCTCAAACAACCTCCTTGTTCCAAGTATCCCTAATTTTTCATGTTTCAGGGCTTCTGTTATGGACTTAATTGCATCCCAAAAAAATATGGACTGTAAATCCATATTTTTTGTGGTTAAGGAGCTCCGGTAGCACAGTGGTTACGAGTCAGGCTGCTAACATCCAGATCAGCAGTTGAAAAGTACCAGCCATTCCATGGGAGAAAGAAGAGGCTTTCTGCTTCCGCCAAGGTTTTCAGCCTTGGAAACCCTGTACAGGGTCGCTATGAGTTGGAACCCACTCCATGGCACATAACCACCACCACACCTGTGATTGAGGAACCCTGGTGGCACAATGGGTTCAATGTTGGGCAGCTAACTACAAGTTCAGTGATTCTAATCCAACAGCCACTCCATGGGAGAAAGATGAGCTCGCATAAAGATTGATAGCCTTGGAAACCCTATGGGTCAGTTCTACTCTATTCTGTAAGGTCATGATGAGTCTGAATCTACTTGGCAGCAGTGGGCTTGATTTGGGTTTGAATCCCACTTGGTAATGGTTTTCATTATTATGCTAGTTAGATAGAGTCCTGGTGTGGCACTGTGGGTTAATGTGTGTTAATGATTGCAAAGCCATTTGAACTGCAAGGTCAGTGGTTCAAACTCACCAGTCACTCCTCGGAAACCCTATACAGGGTCGCTATGGGACAGAACCAACTCGATGGCACTTAACAACAGCAACAACCCTGATGGGAATCTAGATCAGTCTCCTTTTAGATTTTAAGGAGCAGATTAAGCAAGTAAGCAAACACAAACTGAAGGGACAGATACACACAAATGATTACCAGGGACCCCAGGGACAGAAGTTGAAAAGAAGCAAGGACTTTCCCCCAAACCAACAGGCACAGAATCCTGGGAACCTAGGCTTGCCCCTGTAAGATCAGCAACTTGAATCTACCAACCGTTCCAAGTGAGAAAAGTGAGGCTTTCTGCTCCTGTAAAGAATTACAGCTTGGAAACTCTATACAGGATCGCTGTGAGTTGAAACTGACTCCATGGCACATAATCACCACAACTAACCAAGCTGTGAGAAACTAACTTTCTGTTTGCTAAAGCTACAGCTCTGGTAGTGTAGTGGTTACGAATCGGGCTGCTAATCTCACAGTCAACAGTTTGAAATTACCAGCTGTTCCATGGGAGAAAGAGGAGGTTTTCTGCTCCCATAAAGATTTACAGCCTTGGAAACCCTGTACAGGGTCGCTATGAGTCAGAACTGACTCCATGGCACAAAACAACAACAACAACAAAACCACTTGTGGTATTTCTGTTACAGCAGCACTAGGTGACTAAGATAGCTCTTGTTCTTCAAAGCCTTTATCAAGTCCTGAGTCCTGGTGTGGCACTGTGGGTTAATGCGCTAGACTGCAAAGCCATTTAATCTGCAAGGTAGAAGGTTCAAGCTCACCAGCTGCTCCTCGAAAACCCTATACAGGGTCGCTATGGGTCAGAATCTATTCGATGGCACTAAACAACAATCTCCACCAAATCCTCCAGTCTGGACCAACCTTTGAGGATGCTTTCTCTTCCAAACACCTTTTTAAAGACTCATTAACAACCAGCGATATGCAGATGATACAATCTTGCTTGCTGAAAGTGAAGAGGACTTAAATTATTTACTGATGAAGATCAAAGACCACAGCCTTCAGTATGGATTGCATCTCAATGTCAAAAAAACAAAAATCCTCACCACTGGACCAATAAACAACATTCTTATCAACAGAGAAAAGATTGAAGTTGTCAAGGACTTCATTCTTCTTGGATCATATATCAACACTCACGGAAGCTGCAGTCAAGAAATCAAACGACGTATTGCATTAGGCAAATCTTCTGCACAAGACCTTTTTAAAGTGTTGAAGAGCAAAGATGTCAGCTTGAAAACTAAGGTACGCCTGACCCAAGCCATGGTATTTTCAATAACCTCATATGTATGCGAAAACTGGACATTGAATAAGGAAGACCGTAGAAGAACTGATGCTTTTGAGTTATGGTGTTGGAGAAGAATACTGAAAGTGCCACGGGCTGCCAAAAGAACCAACAGATCTGTGTTGGATGAAGTGCAGCCAGAGTGCTCCTTGGAGGCCAGGATGGTCAAACTTCATCTCTCATACTTCAGACATATTATCAGGAGGGACCAGTCGCTGGAGAAGGATATCATGTTTGGTAAGGTGGAGGATCAGAGAAAGAGGAAGACCCCCAGTGAGATGGATTGGCCAAGTGGCAGCATCAATGGGCTCAAGCGTGGCAACAACAGTGAGGTTGGCCCAGGATTGGGCAGTGTTTCGTTCTGCTGTGCATAAGGTCGCTATTAATCGGTACCTACTTGATGGCATCTACCAACAACAACAACATTTTAAATACAACCTTGGTCAATATTTAAGTATTTGTAATTCTCAGTTTCACTGCTAAGTCCTGCAGTGAAGAGAATGATACTTTATCTCTTTGACTTCCGGTGTAGAGTTCCCTATTCATTCTAACTGCCCTGGGAATATTTAAAGGCCCTGAAGGGCCTCAGACACCTTTTGATCAGTCCCACTCTCTGAACACCACAAATGCATTTGGGAGCCATGATGCACTTCACAGTATTATTTTCTAAAGAAAATTAAACAGAGAGATAATGCTACAATACTCAAATGATGCATGATATGTGGGATTGGATGTTTTTGCCAATGAGTGGAAGTATACACTATTAAACAACAAAATTTTAGGCAGAAAGTACATTACTGTACATGCATAAATCAGTAAATAGGTGTTTCTTATGCCTACCAAGACATGTATCATAGGTTATATGAAGGTAAGTCAAACAGTATTGCTACTAGGGTTCTAGTTCATACATGCATGGTTCATTCCAAACAAATTGTTTAAACATGTCTCTGTGATAAGTAGATGGCTGCCCATGAACTCTTTCAGTAATGGATTTGTTTTAGTATCCTTAGGGTGACTTCAAAACAAAAAGTTCATTTAAAACAGTGACTTCCAAGGGGATCTGTTGGCCCAACTAAATTCAAGGCAGAGAGGTCAGCTCAGAGGTTATGGTGACTAGTTATTTGGGATACCAAAGGGATTGTCTTTATAGATTTACTCAAAGGACATATGATGATCATGGGATTTTAAGAAATTTAAAAATTGTAAGCAAACTGAAAATTGCATTGGTGAGAAGTAAAAAAAAAAAACAAACACAACAGGAAAGTTGCACCGAGGAATTTTTTCCATCAAAATGCAGCTACTCATTCTTCAAGTGTAACAAGGCCTGTCCTTTAAGAATAGTGTTGGAAACCTTACCCCACCCATCCTAAAGCCCTAATCTTGCCCCTTCAGAATTCTCTGTATTTCTAAACTCAAAGAACATTTATGAGTCCCCCATCGACACCAAAGCTGCTGTTTTGACATGGTACAAACTGAAGAGTGTAGAATACTTCAAGGAAAGGTTGTTGCTTTTAAGTGCCATCAAGTCTGTTCTGACTCATAGCTATCCTGTATGGCTCCCAAGGAGCAATTGGGGGATTTGAATCCTTGATGTTGTGGTTAGCAGTTCAGTGCTTATTTTATAGCAGCACGTCAAGACTCCATGAAACGTGGTTGTTAAGTGCCTTTGAGTTGATTCCAACTTATAGTGATCCTGTACCAGGTTTCTGAGGAGCAGTTGATAGGTTTGAACCGCTGACCTTCAGGTTAGCAGTCCAGTGTTGATCCTATAGCACTACACATGTACTCCTCAGGGAAGGGCTAAAGAGATTGAAACACTACTCTCAGAAGTGTATAGAGCTACATGGAGACCATGTTGAGAAATAAGTTTCACATTTTGATATTTTTGTTTCATAAAGACCTCTAGGATTCTGGAGCAACATCTTTTTCTTTCTTTTTTTTTTTAAGTTTTTATTGTGAATTATGTGGGTTTACATGGGAGAACATCAGTTTTACATTAATCTAATCATTGCAATGATTACAATCCCATCCATGAATCATCAAATACCCAAAGGATACACCC